>NC_066331.1:1671385-1974136 GCF_022539315.1 Serinus canaria | reverse complement strand
AAGTTTTTTGACCAATCACACAAAGCAAAAGCACATTGACAGTGGTTCCATCCAACCACAATAAGCAGAGGGACCTTTGGTTTAAACAATGATTGCTTATTTTGAATACAATACCTGCTTGTGAGCCTTCAAACACAATGCACAGAATTCCATTATTAAGCTTAGAACTGCCTAATATCTAATATCTTCCTAATATCTCAAAATATACTTTTCTGCAGCTTAGGGAGTAATTCTAGACAAGTGTTAATACACACACCATTGTTCTATTTGTCCTTACTTTTCTACTTCTCACGTAATTTTTCTGCTGACCGATCTCATGGCTCCTGCTTAGCTCTAATCCCAGTTCTGCTGTCTCTGAGGCCTTTTGCAGCTTTCCCAAACCCCTCTGATTTTATGGATTCCCACAATTCCCCCTCTTGGTTCACATGTCTAGTTATTCTAGACAAGCGTTCATACACAAACTATTTGTCCTTACTTTTCTACTTCTTACATAATTTTTCTGCTGACAGATCTCATGGCTCCTGCTTAGCTCTAATCCCAGTTCTGCTGTCCTTGGGCCTGCCTCCTGCAGCTCTCCCAAACCCTGTGGTGGTGTTCACAGGGGTCTCAGGGTGAGGGAAGAGACGAGGATCTGACTCCATGTTTCAGAAGGCTGATTTATTATTTTATGATATATATTATATTAAAACTATACTAAATGGATAGAAGAAAGGATTTCATCAGAAGGCTTGCAAGCAAGGAGATAATGGAATGAATAACAAAAGCTTCTGACTCTCAGAGAGTCCGAGCCAGCTGACTGTGATTGGCCATTAATTAGAAACAACCAACATGGACCAATCAAGGATGCACCTGTTGCATCCCACAGCAGCAGATAATCATTGTTTGCATTTTGTTCCTGAGGCCTCTCAGCTTCTCAGGTTTAAAAATCCTAAGGAAAGGATTTTTCATAAAACACGTCTCTGACACAAACCCCTCTGATTTTATGGATTCCCACAATTCCCCCTCTCGGCTCGGTTAAAAAGAAACCTTTACAAGGGTTCCACTGGTTTCCAAAGGTTACCAAGGTCCCCATGTAACTCAGATGTAACCCCACAGGTACGGCTACCGCTGCGTGACCGAGGAGTGCTCGCTCGCCATCCTCATGGTGATCCTGCAGTCGGTGCTGAGCTGCATCATCGACACCTTCATCATCGGGGCAGCCTTGGCCAAGATGGCCACGGCCCGCAAGAGGGCCCAGACCATCCGCTTCAGCTACTACGCCGTGGTGGGGCTGAGGGACGACAAGTTCTGCCTGATGTGGCGCATCGGGGACTTCCGGCCCAACCACATGGTGGAGGGCTCGGTGCGCGCGCAGCTGCTGCGCTACAGGGAGGACAAGGAGGGCAGGATGACCATGGAGTACCGCGACCTGAAGCTGCTCAACGACCAGATCATCCTGGTCACGCCGGTCACCGTGGTGCACGAGATCGACAGCGACAGCCCCTTGTACGGCCTGGACCGCAAAGCTCTGGCCAAGGACAACTTTGAGATCCTGGTGACGTTTGTCTACACGGGGGACTCCACGGGCACCTCCCACCAGTCGCGCAGCTCCTACGTCCCCAGGGAGATCCTGTGGGGCCACAGGTTCAACGACGTGCTGCACGTCAAGAAGAAGTACTACAAGGTGGACTGCCTGCAGTTCGAGGAGACCACGGAGGTGTACGCCCCGCACTGCAGCGCCATGCAGCTGGAGCAGAAGGAGCACGAGTGGAACCGTGCCGAGAAGACGCGGGAGAAACGAGAGGAGAAGTCAGCCCTGGAAATCAAGTACAACCAGAAGTCCCTCAGCGCTGTTGCGCTCGTCACCAGCTGTGAGGAGCCTGAAGAGCCGGTGACAGCTTCCAGCCAGCCTCCTGGAGAGGTTTCCTACAGGAAAGCAGCTGTGACCTTGAGCAGGCTCTCCATAGAGTCCCAAATCTGACTTCTCCTGCCGTTGGAAGCCCTCCCAACAAACTGTCCCCTCGGAGCTCCTCGGATGCAAGCAACGAACTCGTGTGCAGCAGTATTTGTGTCCCAGGCCTCGCTGACAGCCTGCCCGCACTGTCACACGCTCTGTCACACACTGTCACACCCTGCTGGGCTGCCAGGGCAGCTGTGGGCACAAGGGAGCAGCTTCCACTTGGGATGCCCAGAGAGCCCCTTGAGCAAACCCTCTGTGAACTTTCTCCTGCATGGACCAGGCTTGGCCGTGCCCAGGGACACAGAATGACCTCGGCAGGGCACACAAACCATGCCCTGGGCCCTCTGGGTGGGGGTTTCAGAGCTGCCTCGTTGGTTTGGAAGGCCCATTCCCAGACCCTCCGGGAGGCTCTGAAGCTCCATTATCCCAACAAATGATTCCTCAGGTGCAGCCTCCTCCCAGAGCTCCCCTGCGGAATCCACGGGGCTGCTCTTTGTAAGACAAGGGAATAAATGACCCCAGTGTTCCTGGGGGGCTTTGGGCATGTGTTCATACCCTGCCAGTCCTGTGGGATCCACAGGGGGATCCTGGAGAGCTTTCATTCCCTAATCATGAGCCAGTCCCTGAGGTGCTGCTCCCTCAGCAGCTGGAGGGATGCAGGAGGTCAAAAAAAAAAAAAAAAAATCAAAACAAGACCTCCAGTTTTAAATCAGCAAAATCAGGTTGAGCCTTGAGGAGAATATCATGTCTGGAGTGAGCTGTGCAATATTTTATATCAAATCCTCTTTCATTTATTTCATTTTAATTTGCTTTTCTTCTTAGCGAGTTGCACTTCCTTGCAAAGACAAAGATCAGTCTGGAGAACAAACAGGGTGATTTTGTCAAAATGAAAAATGCCTCTCTCAGTTGCCTGTGTAAAAATGATCCTTCGTGGAGAAATCCAACAACTCCTCTGTGGGCTCAAACTGGGAAAAAAAGGAAAGCGCTCTGAAGGTGTCTGTGACGTGGCAGTTCCTGCTCTGCACATCTCTGTAATTATCCAGTGAGCAATGCCTCATCATGCTTTTGCCCCTGATGATTGCAGTTCATTTGCATTGTGTTTAATTACCCTGCAAACGTAAAATAATCCAACTGGAGCTTGTGGGGTTGGTCTCACCTGCCCTTAGCAGCCGAGAAATTCAGTGTTGGGCTGCTCTCTGTGGTTACTGGAGCTCTTCTGTCTCCACAGGGGCCTTCACCCCACCTTCCTCAGGTGTTTGGGGAGCTGAGAGCAGCAGGATGGGTTTTTCCTGGAAGTGTTCATCCCTCCCCATTTGTTGCTGAAGGAGATGAAATGGCTGCTGTGGAAATGCTGGCTAACTTTAGGCTGCTAAAATTAGGTCTGACGAGTCACTCACATCATTCTGACTAATTAATTGGGGTTTTATGAGCTCATCACGTTTAATGAAGAAAAAATAGCCTGCTAAGTGTTTGGGGTTTTTTTTTTAATTTCCCCTGCAATTTACTCCATGTAGTAGTAGGATTGCTGGATTATTTTAATGTATTTCTCTTTTGCTAGCACTTGCCTCTGGATAAACATGATCCCTTTAGGTAAAACTGAAGCCTGAGGGGTGTTAGCTATTCCAAAACTCATTAATTAGCCCGTTTTATGTGCTGATTCATCAGCAGCAACCACTTATAAGTGCAGTAAAAACCATCTTCTTGTTTCCTGGATTTAAACACTGGCAGACGTGGGGGAAATAGTCTAGAAAAAAACGGAAAGGAATGTAGGAAAATGTAGGAAAATGTAGGAAAATGTGGAAGGGTCTCAGTACTTTCTGTGGTGTTGGAAAAAACACCATTGGGACTGAATAAAATAGAATATCACCTTCCAGACATGGGAATTAACCCTTCCACTCCCCTCAGATCCTGCCTGGGATGCTCTTATTCAATGCTTTTATTCAATTCCCTTTTTGGGAATGATGAGGAGCCATTGGGATGTGTGGAAAAGCTGCCAGTGAGGAAGGAGGGAAGTGGCTCACGGTGCTCCAGTCCTAAAAAGGGTTGGGAGGCAAAGAAATTGCTTTTGGAAGGGGTGGAAGTCTTGGGCTGGGAGAGGATGGGACGGGAAAAGATGGGATTAAACTGGGGGGAGAGGGAGGGAAAATAATTAGGAGACACTTAACGAGGGTGAGGGAGGCAGAGGGGAGGGTTTGGAAGCTCTGAGGTGGCTCTGGGAGACCTGGTGGAGGAGGAAGCAGAGTCAGGAGGGAGACAGGAGGGCCAGCCTGGAGCTTCCCAAGCCTTCTGCTCCGTGATCCCGTGATTCCCACCCACAGGAGGAGCTCAGCCACAGAGTAAAGGCACTCACAGAGGTCAGATGGGGCTGGGATAAGCGACCTGAATGCCCACACTCCTTCCCAAGGTGCCAATTCCAGGGCCTGGGTGCCAAAGCAGCTCTCCCTGTGAGGATGGGGAGCTCAGTTGCCTTCCCCTCCCCAAGTTCTCTTCCCTGTCAGCCTCTGGGAAAATTCCTTCCTTTGGAATGGCTTTGCTGGAAGTGGAAGCACCAGGAGTCTGATTTGGGGATTTGTCCTGGGTGTTTTGGCACAGGGAGATCCCAGTAATAAATACAAACACGGGAGTTTGGCTGGTAAGGTGTGCCTGGGTCAGGAAGAATCTTCTCTCCTGAGCATGTAATTCATAAAAAAACACTTTATATTTTCTTCTGCTTTTATCTCCAGCCTCTGACCCCAGCCCATGATGGAGACAGATCCTGCTCTCAACCACCTTGGCCTTTTTCCCTGTTTGTTACTTTAATTTCATTTATCCCACTACAAACACTCTGTATATTGATGATGAATAGCAACACATGCACTTCTTCTTTATTTTTTTTTTTTAATGAGCAAAGACATCACAATAAAGAACATTCCTCTGCCACACACCTTGTGAGAGCACCTTGGCCTTTTCTTCTCTTCTGCTACAAGCTTTAAGCTTCCATATCCAGTTTCTCTGGGCAACCTGTGCCAGGACCTCACCACCTTCACAGGGAATAATTTCTTCCTAATCCTCATCCATGCCTGCCCTCTGCCAGTGGGAGCCATTCCCTGTGTCCTGTCCCTCTGTCCCTTGTCCCCAGTCCCTCTCCAGCTCTCCTGGAGCCCCTTTAGCCCCTGGAAGGACCATTTCTTCTCCAGGTTTATTTTTAGGTGGGCTCTGTGTTCTGGCCGGGCCAGTTCCTAATCCTTCCTCCCTAGGAAATGTTCCTGCAGGGAAACAATGGAAAAGTAGGAAAAATAGATAAAAAGGATAAAGGAGAGGGAGGCTCTTCCTCCCCCATCTCCCCTTTCTCAGTGAGGATTTCCCGGGGATTTTTTTCCATGCCCATTGTAGGGCTGAGCAATGAAAAAGCCAACAAGGCTCCCAAACCCCAACCAAAGGAGCAGCACGTGCATCCCCAGCGGGAGCACGGACCTGAGCCTCCAGTCATTCCCAGTTAACTGGAGGAAAGTTCCCACCAGCCCAGAGGGAAGAACCTGGATATGTTTTGGGCTGTTCCATGGTGAAACAACAGGACCTCCCTGCTCTTCCAGAGCTTGAACATCTCCTGGGGGCTTCCAAAAGGCAATTCCTGGAGCTGAGCTTCAGCAGCTCCTTCCCAGCCACCACTAAGAGGCAGGAATTGGAATTCCTGTGTGAAAAGTTGCTCACCCCATCCCCGACTTTCCACAAAATTTACCAGCTGAAGCAAAGTTCTGACAAACCACCCTGCACTGGCCTCCTGACTCGTGATTCCAACTTCACCCTGGTTATTTTCCCTTGGAAAGCAGCGCCGCTGTTCCGGGTCAAGATTCACTGATGTCAAAGGGGGTAAAATAAGGGATTATTATATCATTTATTTTTCCAGCCTTGCTCACCACCATTCATTAGGGCAGCTGGCATCTCCTGCCCCGTTATCATCTGTCATTTGGTGCATAGTTCTTGTGAAGTTGGGTTTCAGATGTGGCACAGGATGTGTCCCCTCGTTGGTCCCTCGTTCCTCACACGCCGTGCAGGAGGTCTGAGCTCGCTTCAGGAAATAACAGGTACCTTCAGGGCAGCAGAAATGTTGTGTAGGAGGGGAAAAAATACTGCTTGTAAGCTTTTTTTGTCTCTTAAATCTTTGCTGGTTGGAACTGGGAACCTGCAAACAGAAGGAGTTGGTGGCTGTGGTGGGCAGGAGAGGCCCAAAGCAGGGAGAGGAAGAAGCATCTGAGAACAGAGTCACTTCCAGGCAGGCAAGGGGAAGTGTGACAAAACCAGGCTGAAACAAGAAGTTGAAAGTTTTCATCTGTGCTGAAAAAAATGTGGATTGGTGATTCTGATACCTCAGGTTTGAGCTTTTCTGTGTTTCAGGTTCTGTGCTCTTCAGTGTGAGGGTCTGGGCTCACACCAGGGGATGCTGAGCTCTGTGCCCAGAGCAGGGAGACAAAACAATTCCTGCTCCAGCTGGGCACCAAGGACAAATGATCCCAATCTCAGCCCAGGAGCACAAACCCCGTGGGCTGGAGAGAGAAAAACAAGCAGGGTGGGACTGGCTGGGCCAAAGCTGGGCTGGGACAATGAACTGCAAGGTGGGAATGGAGCAGAGCTGATCCCAGGGAGAGACCCCGTGCCCGGCCGGGCATTTTGGGGCCATTTTGGGTCATCTTGGGGGCAGCCCTGGCTGGGCTCTGGTGCTGCCCAAGGTGGGTCCATGGAGGAGATCCTTGGAATCAATCCCTGCTTTGTTCTGGGACTCTGCCCAGCCTCTGCTCCAGCTCAGCCTTCTCAAGGCATCATTTTCACAGGGTTTAAAAGTCCCAACACCTCTGGCTGCTCCCAGGATTTCCAGGTTTTTGTGAGGTCAGTCCTGGTGGCTGAGGAGCTGCTGGGGATGAGCTCTGAGCAAAGGCAGTGTGAGGTTGGGCAGCTCTGCTTTGTGCTCGTGCTGCTCCCTGGAAAGCCAGGAGGGTTTGGAACCCTGATGTCGACACCTCTCAATGTTTTCTTCAGGCCAAGCAATGCAAAATCTCACCTTGGGCTGTCAGAAACGCATGAAGATTCCCCAGCCAGGTGTGTCATGGACTCATGGAATGGTTTGGGATGGAAGGCAGCTCAAAGCTCATCCAGGGCCATCCCTGCCATGGGAAGGGACACCTTCCACAGACTTGGCTGCTCCAGCCTGGCCTTGGGCACTTCCAGGGATGGGGCGGCTGCAGCTCATGGGGGGTTTGTCCCAAATATCTCTTCTAAATCTCCCCTCTTTCAGTTTTAAACCTTTACCCCTTTTCCTATCTCTGTCTTCCCATGTTACAAGCAACTCTTCCTGGTTTTTGCCATCCTTCTTTAGAGTCTGGAGCAGTCCTGGAACGAATCCCAATCCTGTCCCTGTCCCGATCCTGATCCCCATCTCTGTCCTGATCCCAGTCCTGATCCTGATCAACCTGATCCCGATCCCTGTCCCAATCCCAATCCTGATCCCTGTGCTGATCCTAGTCCCGATCAACCTGATCCTGCTCCCGATCCCAATCCCGATCCCGATCCCGATCCCGATCCCGATCCCGATCCCGATCCCGATCCCGATCCCGATCCCGATCCCGATCCCAGTCCCGGTCCCTCGGCCGCCACCTGGCGGCGGCGCCCGGAGCTGCAGCAGCGCCGAGCGGTCCCGGCGCATCCACGGGACAGCGGCGACAGCGGCGACAGCGGCTCCGGGACGCGCCACGCGCAGCTCCCGCCGCCTCCCTCGGCTCCTGCAGCCCCTCTCGGGACGGGACCCCCGCCCGTCCCGAAGTGTCACCTCAAAAACAGCGGGGTTATAACCCTGGCAACCTGTTGCCGGTGAATTCCCAGTATTGCCAGTGAATTCCCAGTATTCCCAGTTTATTTCCTGACCATCCCCAGGAAACCTGGGCACAGCTCTCAGGCTCAGCACCGCCAGGCAGTGCAGAACACATTTTGTTTTTGAATTGATGGGGTGTTTGCTGGTTTGTTTTGTATCGTTCCCCTTTATAGACAGCAGCAGTGCTGGGAGGGCCGTGGCCCAATTTGCCAGCTTAGGTAAATATAGCCGGGCAAACCTGGCTGCACTCCACCAGGAACCTTTCAAATAGGGCAATGAGCTATTTGTGGCCAAAGGGACAGACTTGGGGACATATCAGTGACCAAGAGCCAGGGAACGTGTGTGCGTGTAGAAAGGCAAGGCTAACATTTACTACAGTGTAAAACTCCACACAGAAAAGCTCCAGAATAGAAATGCCTTAATAATTATCTCATCTCCAGTGCCATGTCCACTTCTGGATGCACATTTTCCGTGGAGCAGCTCCGTGCGTTCTCTCACGCACGGGAGCAGCTCCAATGAAACATCTGCTGAGCCCTCCATATCATCCTCCTCCTCCTCCTCCTCCTCCTTCACATCCTTTCTCCGGGCTCTAGGAAGCTCCACAAGTGTCAGGCAGCTGCTCTGCTGCGACTACTGGGCAGTGCTTTCGTTCCTCGTGCTTCCCCATCTTTGATCACAGGGTGTCTCCCCGCCTCGCCTGACGGGGGGGAGGGACTATTTTTGGTCTGTCACGATCCCGGCTTGGCCCAGGTGCCAAAAGGAGCTGGTGGCCTCTGTGTGACCGTGGTGCAGAGCAGCAGCAGGGAGGAGGCTGCCCCAGAGCCTCCCCAGCCACCGAATTCACAGAATCAATCACAGAATCACAGAACCCATAGAATCCACCGAAACACAGAACTCACACAATCACAGAATCCATAGAATCCATAGAATCCATAGAATCCACAGAATCACAGAATCACAGAATTCACAGAATCAATCACAGAATTCACACAATCAACCACAGAATTCCCAGAGTCCCCAGGTTGTCAGAGACCTCCAAGCCCATCGAGTCCAGCCCAGCCCCAGCCCCTCACCCAAACCCTGGCCCCCAGTGCCCCATCCAGGCTTTGTTAAACACACCCAGGGATGGGGACTCCAGCACCTCCCCGGGCAGAACATTCCAGAACTTTATCCCCTTTCTGTAAAACACTTTTCCTGCTCTCCAGCCTGTATTTCCCTGGGTGCAGGGGGAGGCTGTGAGCTCTGGGTGTGTCAGTGCTGCTGGAGACAGAGCCCAGCCCAGCTGAGCACAGGCACCTTCCAGGAGCTGTGAGAGGGATGGGGGCACCCCTGAGTCTCCTTTTCTCCAGGCTGAGCACCCCCAGTCCCACTGCTCTGCTCTGGAGTGGCTGTGCTGGGTCTCCAGCAGGAATTTTGGCTGGTAAATGCCTCCTTGGGGTAGCCATGCTCTGAGTGGGGCAGGAAAAATAGGAATTATGCATCCAGGCTTTCAGAGCCCAGGGAGTGTCTCCAAGGGGAAACCTTCCCTGCCCTTACTCATGGCAAGTAAATGTGACCTCAGCAATTCCATGGGAGGCTTTCCAGGGTGTCCTGTGGTAGGATGTGAAGCGGGAAATGAAATTTGGGAAGTGTTTTATGGCAGTTCCTGCAATTACTCACTGCACTGATTAAACTTTTCTCCCTTTTCCCACTCTGTTAGAAGGTGCTTTTTGTCCTTCCTGCCATTTTATATTTCTGCAGAAGCCCCAGGTAAAGCAGTTGTTCTTTACATTCTCCAGCAAACCCTGCTAGTACAGGAGTCCCAAACGCACAGAATTCCTTCACTGTGGACCAAAAAAAAAAAAAAAGGGGAGAATGGTTTGGCAAAGCTCTGGTGATGGAGCTGGGGTGGGCAGCTCCCATGTGAATAGATCTGCACCCAAGGATGGGGCTGAAAGCTCTATAAAGGGTCTGGCCCCGCTCCAGTCTCACTCCCTGACACATCTGCACCTCCCCCAGCTGTGTGTCTGGCCCGGGGTAATTAGTGCAGTGCTAATTTTACCCGAGATGAGGAAAGCAGCCTCTCCACACCGAGGGAGGACCCAGCCCTGCCCCAGCCTCCTGTTGGAGCAGAGGAACCACGGCTTTGACTCAGGGATTGGCTCCTGGGGGAGGCTTCTCCTTCCCAGGGTTATCTGAAGCACACTGAGGGCAGAGCAGAGCCAGCTCAGGGGGTTTTGTGCTGGGAACCAACGGCTCTGAGGGCTGAGGTGCTGCCTCACAGACAATTACCTGCTGCAGATTAAATTACTCCCCCAGATCTGCTTCTTCTCTTTGCTCCCCCGTGAGAGGAGCCACTCCAGACCCCGAACAGCACCAAGATGCTTGGAAGGCTTTCATTCCTTTCTGGGCCTTCCAAAAAAGATTCAACGTCAATTGCCATTTCAGATGAAGATTCAGAGCAGACACTTGTTCAGCTTGAAGGAATTACAGTGGAGAAGGGTCGGAGGGGCAGAGTCTGCCAGGGCTCCTGGAGTGTGAGCATGCAGAGCAGACAGCTCTGTGCAGGCTGCAGGGTACAACCTGCCCTGGCACCCCTCCTGCCCTCCCTGCAGCCCAGCACAGCTGGAGAGGAAGGAAAACTGGGCTGGGAAGGTTCTGGAAAGCTGGAGGATGGATTTGTGGTTTTTTTGGGTATTTTTGGTGTCTTTTTTTTTTTTTTTTTTTTTTTTTTTTTTTTGTTATTTGGGTTTTGTAGTTTGTTTGATTGGTTTGTTTGGTTTTTTTTTACCAATTGATTGGCACTGCTGGCACTCGGTCCCCAGCTCTGGGGTCACCCTAGCAGGCCAGAGGAACAAAGCCAGCCCATGGTTCCCTGCTCTGCTCTGTTCTGCACAGGTTTTTTTGTGTCACCTTTGGTAGTAGAGAGCACAAGCACCTTCCAGTGCTGTCCCAGGTGACGTGGTCAGCCCCTGCTCATTCTCTTTCTCTCTCTGTGTCCCTCTGACTGTCCCTCATGTGATCCCTGCCCTTTGTCACACCAAGGCAGTGCCAGGCTGGGTGCTGGTGTCCCCTCTGCCTGCACAGGTGACACCAGGAGGCTTTTGAAAATGAAAATGGAATGAAATGAAAATGCAATAGCCAGGAGAGCACAGCCCTGAGCAGGGGTCTGGGCTCCGAGGAGGGACAGGAACCCCTGGGATCAGCCTTGGCTTCCTTGGAGCCACAGACCTGAGGGGGATCCTGGAGAGCTCCCAAAACTGGGGGTGGGGAGAGACCCAGGGAAGGGATCAGGGAGGGACCCAGGGAGGGATCAGGGAGGGATCCAGGGAGGGATCCAGGGAGGGATTAGAGAGGGATCCAGGGAGGGATCCAGGGAAGGGATTAGGGAAGGGATTAGGGAAGGATCCAGGGAAGAGATTAGGGAAGGATCCAGGGAAGGGATCCAGGGAAGGGATTAGGGAAGGATCCAGGGAAAGATCCAGGGAGGGATCCAGGAAGGGATCCAGGGAGGGATCCAGGGAGGGATTAGAGAGGGATCCAGGGAGGGATCCAGGGAAGGGATCCAGGGAAGGGATTAGGGAAGGGATCAGGGAATGGATCCAGGGAAGGGATCCAGGGAGTGATCAGGGAGAGATCAGGGAAAGGACTGAGGGAGGGATCCAGGGAGGGATCCTGAGAGGGGATCAGGGAAGGGATCCAGAGAAGGGGTCAGGGAAAAGATTCAGGGAGGGGATTCAGAGAATGGACTGAGGGAAAGGATCCAGGGAGGGGACCAGGGAAAGAATCAGGGAAGGGATCCAGGAAAGGGATTCAGGGAGGGGATTCAAGGAGGGGATTCAGGGAGGGGATTCAGGGAAAGGAGCCAAGGAAATGACCCAGGAAGGGAATCAGGGAAGGGACCCAGGATGCTCCTGCAGCTCCCATCCCACCTGTGGGGAGCAACCCCAGCCCTGAGGACCCGCAGGAGCCCGGGACCTGCGCTGCCACCGCAGCACCGCGATGTCACCAGCTGTCACTGCCACCAGCTGGGACACTGATCAGCTTTCCAGGCCGATTGCTCAACCTCTGGTGGGAAAAAGCACAACCTTTCCCCCTGCAGCCCCTGTCACAAGGCTGTCTAATAGGGCTTGGGCATCAGCTCAAATCAAAGCAGGGGATCAAAGCCAGCTCCTGAAGAATCAGGGAGATTACAAAGAAACTCATGGCTCACTCAGCCCTTCCCAGTGTGGAAAACCAGGGGAGAGCCTCCCCCTGCCACCATCCTTCCCCTCCTGGCACCAGGTCAGCACAGGACATTGAGTCTGGCCCAAATTCCAGCTCAGGATGCCCGGGCTGGGTGGGGAATCCTCCCCCTGTGTGTAAGTCAGGGGCAGAGCTGGGCCTGGAGGCACCAAATGGCACCAGGAAAGCAAAGAGGCAGCACAAGGTGGCGAGAGCAGGGCAAAGGAAGCCGTGGCCTGCACTGGCTGAGGATAATTTCCCCTCTGACGACAGATGTTTCAAGTGGCAGAGGTGTTTGAGCCTTGCAGGGCTGGTCCGAGTAATCAGCCCAAAAACAATCTCAGGAAGTTTCAGCAACGCTCCTGAGCTGGGTTTGGTTGTCCTCATCTGTTCAGTTGTGCTTTGGAGGGACCTTCTGAGAGGTGCCAGCTGGTTTAATTGCTGCTCCTCTTTCCCAGCCCTGCAGGAGTTCTGGGAAGGGCTGAGCCCCACGTGGGCCAGGGAGCAGCCCTGGCTCTCCTGGCCAGGATCTCCTTGGCTTCCTGAGCAGGGAGAAGATGCTGGGAAGGCTCTGGGAGGCTCCCAAAAAGCTGGGACTGCTCCCCACCAGCTCCAGCACCTCCAGGACCATCCCTGGTGCTCCTGGTGGAGAAATCCAGCTGTGGTTGATGGGCAGATGCGGCACAAACACCAAACCAACCACCCAAACCCTCCCAGAGCCCTGCCAGGGGGATGGAAGTTCCCAGGGGGTGTAAAAGCCCAGGGCTGGCTCCTCAGGAAACTCCAGCCTGTTTGCTGCCCTGGTTTTCCTTCCACAATGGCCAGTGAGCCAACTCCCTGTTTTTAGCACAGTTTATTTGCTTTCCAGGAGAGAAAATAAACTCTGATATTGTCATTTATGTTGTGGGCACAGGCTCCAGGCGAATGCTGAGGCTCTGGTACAAAGGGAGGGAAAACACTGAGGACATTTGATCTCAGCTAATCTGGAGGGATAAAAAGTGTGAGAAAGAGAGGAGAGCAGTCATTTATGTGGTGTTGGCAGAAATCAGATGCTTTCAGGTCTATAAATGCAGTTTTCACTGGAGTGGGTGCCCTGACAGGGAATAAATTACAGGGAATAAATAGTGGGAATCAATGCTCAGCAGCAGAAATGCAGCAGGGAAACCTCTCAGGGTGCTGGGTGTCCCTCTGCCTGCCACAGGTGACCTCGGGAGGCCTTTGGCCCCCAAAATGAAAATGAAATGAAATTAAAATGCAATCTCTACCAAAGCAGAGCTCAGAGCAGAGGTCTGGGCTCTGAGGAGGGGTGGGAACCTCTGGCACCAGCCTTGGCTTCTTTGGAGCCTGCAGATCATGGAGAGCTGCCCAAACCTGGGGCTGCCAGCCCAGAGGGGAGGCACCCAAGGCAGGGAGAACCCACTGGGGTTTGCCTGGGGCCCTGCTGGGGACAGGTTCCATCCTGTGCCCACAAATCCCAGAGCATCTCCCTCGGGAGCCACCAAACCCCCGGGAAGGCGGAGCTGCCCCAGGTGTGGATGCAAAGAGCTCGGGAGGAGAAAGGGCACAAAGGGCAGGTGGTTTGCACTCCCTCTGCTCAGAGCAGAAACCTTCCAGCTCTTTCTGCTGCCACCCAGCTCCTGTTCTCTCCTGCCACTCCCTTTCCCTTTGGAAGCTTTCCACGGCTCTGCCCCTGGTGCCACTCTCGGCTCTCTGCCTTATCCCTGCCTGCTGCAGCCAGAAGAACTCAGCCCAGCCCCTCTCCCTGAGCTCCTGGGCTCTGCAGGGCAAAGCTGGAATTGTCTGAGCCCCACCAGGGCTTTGGGGTGAGCAGGTGACTTGGCTTGGCTGAAAAAATCCCAATTCTCGTTGCCTTTTCTCCTAAATTTGGCTGAAAAATCCCAATTCTCGTTGCCTTTTCTCCCAAAATTGGCTCAGCAATCCCAATTCTCATTGTCTTTTCTCCCAAAATTGTCTGAAAATTCCAAATCTCGTTGCCTTTTCTCCTAAAATTGTCAAAATAATCCCAATTCTCGTTGCTTTTTCTCCTAAAATTGGCTGAAAAATCCCAATTTTTCCTGCCCTTTCTCCTGAAATTGGCTGAGCAATCCCAATTTTCGTTGCCTTTTCACTTAAAACTGGTTGGAAAATCCCAATTCTCGTTGCCTTTTCTCCCAAAATTGGCTGAAAAATCCCAATTCTCGTTGCCTTTTCTCCCAAAATTGGCTGGAAAATCCCAATTCTTTTTGTCTTTCCTCCTGAAATTGGCTGAGCAATCCCAATTCTCGTTGCCTTTTCTCCTGAAAGAGAAGAATTGGGAAAGAAGAGAGAGCTGGGGCTGTTCAGGCTGGAGAAGTGAAGTTTGTGGTGACCTCGCTGTGGCTTTGCAGGGCCTGAGGGAGGTGACAGGAAAGATGGAGAGAGATTTTGGGCAGGGGATGGAGGGACAGGACAAGGGGGATGGAATAAAACTGACAGAGGGCAGGGATAGATGGGATAGTGGGAGAAATCCTTCCCTGTGAGGGTGGGGAGGGGCTGGGATGGGATTCCCAGAGCAGCTGGGGCTGCCCCTGCACCCCTGGAATGTCCAAGGCCAGGCTGGGCAGGGCTGGGAGGTCCCTGGGACAGTGGCAGGTGTCCCATGGCAGGGGTGGGATGGGATTTTAAGGTCCCTTCCTACCCAAATTCTGGGGTTTTATCACTCTGATCTGACTGCCCACTAAAAAACCAAAGGATGTCCTCGAGAGCCTCCTGCTCACGGGCAGGATCCATACCCAGAGGTTCTAAAACCAGGAGAGGTTTTAAACCTGGTTTAAAAAAACCCAGAGGTTTTAAACCTGGTTTAAAAAAAAAAAAAAACAGAAGAGGTTTTAAATTTGGTTTAAGAAAAACCCAGAGGTTTTAAACTTAGTTTCAAATAAACCCAGAGGTTTTAAACCTGGTTTAAAAAACCCCAGATGTTTAAAACTTGGTTTAAAAAAAAAAAAAAACCAGAAGATTTAAACTCGGTTTAAAAAAAAATCCAGATGTTTTAAACTTGGTTTAAGAAACCCCAGAGGTTTTAAACCTGGTTTAAAAAACCCCAGAAGTTTTAAACCTGGTTTAAGAAAACCCCAGAGGTTTTAAACCTGGTTTAAAAAACCCCAGAGGTTTTAAACCTGATTTAAGAAACCCCAGAGGTTTTAAACCTGGTTTAAAACCACCAAGATCTCCTCACCCTGCTGTGTCCATCCTGATTTTGGAAAATTTGGCACTGAAGAGCTGGAGCTGAAAGGGAGAGAAGGAAAGGGCAGCCCCAACTTGTGTGTGTGTGAGCTGCTGGCTCTTAACCCTTTTCCTTCCAGGAATTGTCAGCATCCCCCTGGCAGCTCCAGAAGTTCTCACACCTCTGGCAAGTTTTATTAACCATTGACTCCCTTTCCCTGGAGATGTCTGAAGAATGGGAGCTGTGGGAGAGCAGCAAATAACTGGGAGATGAATGGGAAATGTCAGCTTTGGGAATATGTCATTGTTTGGTCACTGTGATCACTCACGATAATTCCTACTCATTAATCTGAAAATTCCTTCCCATTAATCTGAAAATTCTTCCTCATTAATCTGAAAATTCCTCCTCCTTAATTTGGAAATTCCTCCTCGTGAATCTGAAAATTCCTTCCCATTAACCTAAATATTCTTTCCCATTAATCTGAAAATTCTTCCTCATTAATCTGAAGATTCCTTCCCATTATTGTGAAAATTCCTCCATGTTAATCTGCAAATTCCTCCTCATTGACCTGAAAATTCCTCCTTGTTGATCTGCAAATTCCTTCCCATTAATCTGAATATTCTTCCTCATTAATCTGCAAATTCCTCCCCATTGACCTGAAAATTCCTTCTTGTTCATCTGAAAATTCTTCCTCGTTTATCTGAAAATTCCTTCCCATTAATGTGAAAATTCCTCTTTGTTAATGTGCAAATTCGTTTTTGTTAATCTGCAAATTCCTTCCCATTAATCTGAATATTCTTCCTCATTATTCTGAAAATTCCTCCTCATTAATCTGAACATTCCTTTTCATTAATCTTCTTTGTTAATCTGAAAATTCCTCTTCATTAACCAGAAATTTCCTCCTTGTTAATCTGCAAATTCCTTTTTGTTAATCTGCAAAATCCTTCCCATTAAATTGAATATTCTTCCTCATTAATCTGAACATTCTTCCTCGTTAACCTGAAAATTCCTCCTCGTTAATCTGAACATTCCTTCCCGTTAATCTGAAAATTCCTCTTTGTTAATCTGCAAATTCCTCCTCATTAACCTGAAAATTCCTCCTTGTTAATCTGAAAATTCGTTTTTGTTAATCTGCAAATTCCTTCCCATTAATCTGAATATTCTTCCTCATTAATCTGAAAATTCCTTCCCATTAGTCTGAAAATTCCTCCTCGTTAATGTGACAATTCCTCCTCGTTGATGTGACCGTTCCTCCTCGTTAATCTGGAGCCACCTCCCCACTGCTGTCTTTGAGCACAAAGCTGACTGAGGGCTTGGGAAGGGAAAATCTGGAATATTGGAATATTGGAATATTGGAATATTGGAATATTGGAATATTGGAATATTGGAATATTGGAATATTGGAATATTGGAATATTGGAATATTGGAATATTGGAATATTGGAATATTGCTGTGCCCCAGCCAGTGCCAGATGTGCCTGACATTCCGGGCATTCCTGGAAGATTATCCTCATCCTGAGCCTGCCTGCTTGGAGGAATCAGGGAATGTTCCAGGAGCATGTGAAACACCAGAGGAGCATTTCCTGCACACTGGAGGCCTTGGAGGGAGAGCTCCGAGCTCCCTTTTCACCAACCCCACTTTTCCTGGGTCTGAAAGTTCAGCTGGGAGCTAAAGGTGCTTTAAACGAGGCACCTCCATCGGGTGAGAAGCGAGCCACGTGCAATCTGGCCTTGGGAAGGAGTTTTCCTTGGCAGAACTTGTGGGTTGCTGTTGGATTGGGAGCTCGATGCAGCTCCTGCTAGAAGTGGATTTCTGTTTGGAATTTGGTAATTCAGGATTTCTTCACCTTGCTCCTCATATTCCCCTCCTGCAAAATATAGATGTGAAAATAAATTTCATTTATATATTTTCATATATATATGAAAATATATTTATTTTTTTCCAAAACACAGTGACTGCCTGGTGATTTTCCTTTAGGATAAACCTAAGGCAGCCTGAGATCTTAAATGAAGATTTTGGACACAAAATAGACACTTAAAAATGCGGTTGGGGGGTGTGAGTTCCACTCCTCTCAGGTTCTTAAAGCCTAAATTCAATTTCCTCTGTCCAATTCATCCCTCCCATGGACAAACTCATTTTTTTTCACATCTGTAGATCCCATTTGCTTGCAAATCTGTTTATTTGCTCTCTCAAGTCTTATCAAACCTGCAAGCTTCTCCCAGTGGAGTTTCCCCTGGATTTGCCCATTCCCTCTGTTACCGAGGTGGGTTCATTTTCCCTTGGAGATGCCAGCCTTAGCCCTATAAAAATCCAGTTCATGCCTAAACCCCAGGAGGTTACTGGGAATGGGGAAACCACCTTTTCCTGAGGAATTTTTTCCAGTTGACTTCATGGTTAGGGAAGAAAGGCAAACTCATGGCAGTTTACATGTGTGGAAATGGTGAGACCCGAAAACACAAAATCCCAGCGTGTTATTGATGGCATTTCTTCTCCTCTTGTGGAAAGCTTTGGTTCCCCCAGCCCGTGTTTTCTTTGCAAGTACAATACAATTAAGCCATTTTCAGCTGGCAATAAAATCCTTGAGAACCAAAGCAGATTTGGCCACTTGAGGAGATGAGGACTAATGCAATCTGATAATTAGGTCCTTCCAGCGCCAAGGCAGAAAAAGCAATTTAATAACGTCTCCCCTGGAGTGAGACAGGGCCTGAAGCCTCTGGTCCAAGGTCTGGGCCTGCAACACAACTCCCAAATTTCCTTCCAGGGGCAATCTGCAGGCTGAGGGATGGGGGTGGCTGTGGGGACAGGAGAGAGAAGAATTGCGACAGAAAAAGGGGAGAAAAATTCTTGAAGGTTCCTCCTTCCCCAAGCCCTTCCTATCCCTCAGTACCAATTTTTTGCTGCACAAAAAGGGTCTTGCCTTGAAAATCTCTCAGCCCAGGACCATTTCACGTGGCTTTTCTAATATTTCAGTGAGAGATCTCTGAGGTCAGACTGGAAAACCATTCATGGAGAGAAGGAAAAGGAACCCCTGGCTCAGCGCTGAGGGTTAAAGTTTTCAGCTGTCTCACCCTCTTTGTCCTGGCTTGTTACGACAGGAAAGGGTTTTTTAGAAACTTCTCTGGTAACTTCAGCTTCCCTGTTTGGAAGTTTGGAAGGCAGGCAGCTCCGTTATGGTTTTCATTATCTGTGCAATAGGTTTAGCATCGATATTTCATTCAAAGAGGAGCTCTCTGGGCAGAGCTGCCCCGACTCTGAGAAAAGCTGTGAAGCAGTGGGGATGGATCTGCTCTGCCTCCTGTGAAATGCTGAATGGCTGAGTAAGCCTTACTCATCTGGGCAGATAAATCCGTTGTAGGGCTGGATTTTGTATCATGAGTAAAGGCTGAGTAAGAGGCTGCAAAGCCGTGCTGCAATCTGGAATATCTCCGAGGTTTTGCACAGGGAATTGCTGCAGCCACCCCTCAGCAGAACATCTCTTAGCAGGAGTGGGTCACAGCTCTTTATTTCACTGACACGTGCATGGGCAAATGTTGGAGCTCTAGTTCCAGCTCCTGGTGTTCCAAGGGGCAAATACTTCGAATTGTAGCTGTTGTAGCAGTTCAAAGAGAAACATGAGGGATATTTTTTCTCTGATACAGGTACATGAACTGTGCCCGGGTCTTCCAAATCCTGCGGATTTAATGATCTTCCTCTACCAAATGGATAAATAAATTGCAGTCATCCCCTTTGCAGATTTCACTTCCCAGACCCATCACCCATAAGTTTTGGACTTCTCTTCCCCCTTCAGACGAACAGACCCACCCAAGAACAGCTCACAACCAGCGCGGTTGCCCAACTCGCCAGATTGCCCAACTCGCAGAAGCGCTTGTCCCAGCTTCCCCCTCCCCAGCGCGACAATTCCGCTCCCCCTGCGCTCACCAATGTGGCGCTGGTGAACCAGCTGCCCTCGGCCGTTGTGTTTATTGCTGCAACAATGCGGCACTTCCTCACTGGGGCTGCGGGAGCTCGGCAAACACCGGCGGTGCCAGGCGCGGCACTGGGTGCGATGGAGCAGCAGCAGCGCGGGGAGCCGGTTCCTGGAGCCTCTGCCAGGCCAGGAGAGAGCGTTTGGGCAAAGCTGTTCCACCCAGAGCTCATGGCAGACTTGGAAACTTAGCAAACAAATCAGGAGGAGGAGGAGGAGGAGAGTTTAAGCAACGAGGAACGACTGCAGGGCGCTGGCATTGCTGTGGGGAGTAAGGAATCATCTTTACAGCCTGCTCTGGACATTGTAAGGAGCTCTCTGGAGGCCGAGCCGCTCGGAGCAGTCCATCCCTCAGCAGCTCCCGGCTAACCTGCTGCTGGCCGCCGCTGCCTTTCCCGGGAGCATCCCCAGCTCTCGGTTTTGGGTGTTTCAGGGGCTGCTGTCGCAGTGCTGGGGACAATTCAAGGTGTTTGTGGCTTTTCCTAAAGCCTGGGGGCTCTGCCTCGCTGCCTTCAGCAGTCACCTTGTTTTTCCAGCACACCACGGGCTCCCCCGTGATTTCAGCTGTTGTCCCTCCCCAGGGCAGGGACAGTGTCCTGCTGCGGACACCTGCCCTGGAACCCAACACCCTACACTGTCCAGCAGAGCCGGGGCTTGGCAAACTTCAGGCTGTGCTTACAAGGCTGTTTTTGTTCCTGCAAGGCTCCCGGCCAGGCATTTCATCCTTATTTTCTTTGTCTTAGGCCACGTCCACTGTAGGGAGGACAAGCTGTTAAAAATCATTTGGATTTCTGCATGTTTCAACCCTGGCCAGCCTGACCGAGCTGCCACAGGTGACTCGGGGAGCAAAGCCGTGGATCCCATGCATTGCAGCCAGGCTCGTCCTTCCCTTGCTTCCAGCCTCGCTCCAAAAGATCTTAGTCCGGGGATCAAAGCTCTTGTTTCGGACGGGATATTTCATTTAGTTAAAGAGAGGGATTTTCGGTTCAGGAGCGGTGCTGTGCTGTGCCTGCTAGGGTCGGGAGTTTGGGATGGGACACCCTGCGCCTTAGCATTTCCCCTCACTAAAATAAAGAAAGGGACAAAAGGAACGAAACTTTTCTGTCTCCGGTATTTTTTCTCACTGCCGGGGCCCCGGCCATCAGCCCAAAACACGGGAACGGGAACGGGAGCGAGCGGGCGGCCGGCTCCCGCACGGGACCGTCCCAAACTCCCGGTGAAGTCCCGCAAAAGCCTTTATCTCTGCCCAGGGAGGGTGAGGGCATGCCGGCGGCAGGTGCCGGGTGCCCGGGAGCGGAACCGGAGCGTCCCGGAGCAGCGGAACGAACCCGCAGCGGCGCTGCCTGCCCGCAGCGCGGCCGTGCCCGTTCTGCACCGCGGCTTCTCCCGGGAATCTCCGCACCGGGAACCCGCGGGCCTGGCGCCTTCTCCGGGCCCCTCTGCACCGGGTAACCCGCCGCCTTCTCCCGGGACCCTTTACTCCGGACACCGAGGGTCCCGGGGACCCGGATTCCGCATGGAGATCCAGGGACCCGGCGGCTTCTCCCGGGACCCTCGGCACCGAGTCCGCGAAGACCCGGGGACCGTCCGCAGCGGGGACCCGGTGCCTTCTCCTGGCACCCTCTGCACCGGGCACCCGGGTATCCTCTGTACCGGGCACCCGGGAATCTGGTGCCTTCTCCCGGGACCCTCCGCAGAGGAGACTCGGGGTCTCAGGATTCAGGGACCCGGCGCACCGGGGATCCCAGGATTCAGGGACCCGGCGCCTTCTCCTGGCACCCTTTGCACCGAGGATCCAAGGACCCTCCGCACCAGGGACCCGCGAGTCCAGGGACCTGCTGCCTTCTCCCCGGGACCCGGGGAACCAGGGACCCGGTGCCTTCTCCCGGGATCCTCCGCACCGGGAACCCGAGAAGCCTCTGCAGCGGGCACTGGGGGACCCAGCGCCTTCCCCCGGGCCTCTCCCGGCAGCGGGAACCGCGGCTCCGTGCGCCGCTCCGGAACATCCCCGCTCCGTTCCCGGAGCATCCCCGCTCCGCTCCGTCCCCGCCGCTCCCGGTCCCGCTGAGAGGTCCCGCCCCCCGAGCCCCGCCCCGTGCTGTGATTGGCTGCGGCCGCGCGGGGGGCGTGTCCGACGGGGCCGTATTAAACGTGCCATGGCCGCCCGCAAAAAGGGGCCGCGGGCGGGCGGGAGCGCAGTGCGAGCGGAGCGGGCACCGGGCACGGCGTCGCCACGGATCTTACCCCTTCTCCGCACCGGCACCTCCCTCGCGGCCGCCGCAGGTAAGAATCGCCTCCTTCCCCGCGTCTCTCCCCGCCTCCCCGAGGAGCGGAGGAGATGCGCGGCACGCGCGCTGTCGCGATACCCCCGCGATAAAAGCGTCGGCCGCCTGCGGTTGGAGAAGAGGGGAACTCCTGCGTTTCTCACGGAGCTATTCTCAGCGCCTAAAATAATTCGATAGGTATGGCTGGAGCGCCCGAGCATCTGCTTGCAGCATCTGTTTGTGCTCATAACTTTCCATGCACCAGCTGCTCCCCCCTTTTTTCCCCCCCTCGGGATATTTTATCCTGGGGAAGGGCTGGAAGTTCGCATGACAACTCCGCGTCGCACAAAGCGCACCGCTCCATCCCTTCGCCTTCTTCTCGCCTGTTGTTTCCTGCACGGAGAGAGGGCAGAAGCGGCGAGTCTCGGCACTCGGATGCGTGGGTTTGAGTGCCCGGGATGGTTTGGAGGGGTGTGAAATGAACCTGTAGCTTCATTAATCGGCACGGTGCAAACGGGAGGGCTTCTTTCTTTTTGACCGTCCTGCCAAAAAAATGGGAAGCAGGAAAAAAAAAACAAAACAAAAAGCATTTGGGAAGGCAGCGAGGAGCTGTATTGTTTCAGCTTAGCTCATGACAGTGAAAGGAAAAAATACTGATAAGCAAAGGCAGATGGATTTGGGGGGTCAGTGACCGGGGCGGGGACCGCTGGGGACCCGCAGGTGCCGCTGGCCCGGCTCGAGCCGGAGCCGCAGCTCTGTCCCCACCCCGCACTTGTCTCCGTGGCTCAGCCTTACCTTTACACTTGTTTGCTTTTCCATCCTCGCAGCCGGTGCTCCGCGTACACCCCCTGGTGATGGCAGCTCCAGCTCGGAGCTGTTTTGTCCCCAGCTACAAACACCCCGCGCCCGTCTCCTTGGCAGGACGGCAGATGCGAGCGCCACTTGTCCTTCCCTTTCTCCGATTTCTTCGCACCCATTTCCCCGCATCATGTGCTCTTTTTAAATTTTTTCTCCCCCCCCCCCCCGCTGCCTGTCTCTGAAGGTCAGATCCTTCTCCCGAAGGCAGCCCCGCGTAACTCGAGTCGCGGCCGGAGCAGCGGAGGAGCCCTGGGGAATGACTTTTAAGGAGAAAGGTTACGGAGGTGGCCGTGCCCGGCTGCGAGGGAGCAGGAATGTGGGAACAGGCTTTGTTCTGCTTTCCGAGGGCAGCAGGGAGGGCGCTTGGCTGAGGTGCTGCTGGTGCTCTCTTGGCAACATGTGCCCGGCTGGCTCCGCCGGGCTCGGTGGCGTCAGCCGGGGAATAACCGCTCCGAGCGCTGCCTGCTGCTCCTCTCTACCCCTCCCCTGCTCCTCTGCGCTCCGGAGTTATCCCTCGGTCTTCAACCTTGCCCGAATTCCCCTCCCGCTGCGCCTTGCGATGTGCGCCTCCTTCCCCAGGGAAGGGCTGCAGGGGGATGCTCAGGGGAAGGTGAAGGTTTGGGCTCCTCACCGTGGCATTTCCCCAAATGCGGGCTCAGAAATGCTGCAGATGCAGCACAGCCCCGTTGTCCTCCCTTCTCCAAGCATCCCCTCGCAGCAGAGCCAGCCAGGCTCTCCCATCCCGTCTTATACCTTCCCAGTAATCCCGTGTCCGTGCCACTGCTGGTAATTCCAAGCTGTGTTGCTTATCTTCCCTTCCAGAAGGAAAGATCACCTGGAATAATAATAATAATAATAATAATAATAATAATAATAATAATAATAATAATAATAATAATAATAAAAAATATAGCAATACTAACCATAACAACACACGTGGTGATGATTGAATTTACAGCTCTGTGTCTGGCTGTGCTGCACTGGGCCCAGTTAGGCAAATACTGGGAATCCTGGGCTGGGTTGGTGGTGCTGGGTTGGCTCCCTCTGCCCAGGGAGGATTGCAGGGCTGCTCCCACACCCGCCTGGAATTTTTGGTGCCACCAGCAGCTGATGCTGCCGGGGTGGAATGAGGGGCAGCAGCATTGTCCAGCCTTTGAGCAGCAGGTGGATTGGCACAAGAAGAAGCATTCGGTTTTCCTGCTGCTTTGTCCTTGGATTTTTTGGGGGGAGCTTTTGGTGGAAGTGGTGGTGAGGGTCAGGGTGAGCACGGAGCAGGTGCTGGGGCAGCCAGTGGATGCATGGGGCACTTCACAGGACCTGTATTTCCCTGAGCAGGAGTAAGATCAGCTCCTCTGGCTGATCCCTGTGCGTGGAGCTGCTCCTGCTCCCATCCCACCCATCCCGTCCTCCCTGCCCCAGCACTCGCAGGAAGAGAGGCAGTTTGTGCTGGAAAAGCAGGCAGACAGCTCTGCTGCCCTGGAGCGTGCCAGAGCTTTGTGCTGTGAGCTTCCAGCAGGTTCCAGAGCTGCCCCCAGACTCACCCCGAGGTTTTGGGGTCCTTGGCACCAAAGGGGTGCAGCTGCACTCCCACAGCAGAGCCAGCGAGGAGGGATCCGGGCGAGGGGCAGGAGGGAAGAGGTGCTCAGTCCTGCAGGGGGGGAATGCGACAAATTCGGGTCCCAAACTTCTAAATGAAGCCCCAGGTGGCTGGTGTTAGGATTTCAGGGATTTGTGGGATCCAAACAAGTGTCCTCAGGTCGAGACTTTTCGTGGGAGCAGCCGCATACTCAGACACTTTAAATGTTGCAGCTTATTTTTCCCTCCACCAAAAGTTTTCATCTAAAATCCAGGAAAGAAAAAGGAAAAAAGCAAGCTCCAGAATAAACTGTTTCCTAGGCTGTGTGTTTCCATCAGCTTGGAACAAACCAGGCTTTGACTGTGGAAGTCGAACATGACTGTGATTATAGGATGTGGTTTGTGAAAGTGATCGATTTGCAGAGCAGTGCAATGGCTTTTCAAGAAGTTTTTTTATGTGGGATGTATTAACAGTAATTTCACTTCCCCGCCGTGTTCAGGTTTCTAATAAAAGTGGGGTTTTGGCCAAAACAAATCATTTAAGTGACCGTTTAAAGAATTCTTTTGTATTTTTGAGCATGATATCCTGGCAGGAATGAGAAACCCTGGGAACAAAAAGGTGTAAGAGAGGGGGGAAAAAGTGGATCCTTGCACAGCGGAGGCAAGACAGTTGTAAAAGTAAGAAAAAGTGCCCAGAATAAGCACGAGGGCAGCTCCACCAGAAGCGTTCAGTGCTGAGAGCTGCACTCTAAGGGGCATTACAGAACCCAGGAGCTGCCAAAATGTCTTGTCTGAGCTGAAGTCACAGATGACTAATCTTGGCAAGGAGGCATCGGGACACATTCTTGCACAACAAACAGGAGAGAGGGGAAAAGAGGAGGTGAAAGTAAACCCTGAGGAGATCCTGGAGGGACAGGCAGCCTGCACACACAGCTGATGATGTTGCTGTTTGTCACCTGCTCTTTTCCTAACAAGTGTTTGCTGAGCTCAAGCCTCTGTAATGTGGCTGAAGGATGTGGGAGGGCTCGAGGAGTTGTTTGAGTTTTTGGAGCACATCAGCTGGGCTTTAGGGGCTGCTGTTGTTGGGAAAGGAGATAACATCTCCAGCTGTTGTGAGATTCCAGTCAGAGAGGAGCAGAGGTCCTGCCGGGCAGGGCTTGTGCTCCACAGTGGCTGCAGTTTTGTTGGCTTTTGGACAGACTCAGATGAGTTTTGATAACATTAATTTAGGAAGAGCGCCGCGATTTAATCTCCTGCTACTGTAAATGGTTCTGGAGGCTCCCGTGCCGTGCCAAAGGGACAGCAGACATTCCTCTCCACCCGGGTGCAGCTTTATTCCCTCCGTGGGCCATGTGTGGCCGGAGCAGTTGCTTTAATGCATCTCTTGTCCTCTGCAGTGTTTCAATTCCATTTCCTGATATGCAGTACATGACTTAATGGATGACGCACTTGTTAAAAGCTAGACCTGGGTCTAAGCCAGACCTCCCTGAAACCAGTTTTTGGTGCCTTCTCCCCGCAGGAAGGAGATTTTGTAGCTTTTCTGCTGAGTCTTGGTTGGTGACATTTCAGACTCACGGGACCCTCAGGGCTGTGACCCGCTGGAGATGGAAGGGGCTCCCGGGGGGAAGGTGCTGGGACTCGCTCCTAAAGGTGTTAGGAAGGCACTCAGCTGGTCCTGCTCGGTTTTATTGGTGGCTTTAGCAGGAGCAGATGAGAGGTTTGAAAGGTTTAGTTGTTTTTGTGCAACTTAGGCCAAACTCGAGTGTGAAAACTACAGAGATGCCGACGAGTTTGTGGAGTTAGAGAGAAGCTACTGCAGCCCTTGTTCTTGAAATTTGCTGAGAATGCACAACTCCTTCTTTTAGCTTAATTGAAACAATTGTGTGTGCTTTAGTTTCCTGGAATCACCGCTGTCTGCACTCCCCAAGTTTATTCCCTGCCTCCACCTTCCCTTTTGCTCACTCCCTGCTTTGTCACGGGTCACACAGTCCACGAGACACATCATTAGTCGCTACAAACCACTTCAGCACTTGTGTTTGAACAGAAGCATGTCCAAGGGAGTTGTTTGTTTCAAAATAAGCAGAAATCACAGTTATAAATAGCAGAGAGATCCTTTGCGTGCCCAGCTTTAAAGTGAACATTGCTCAGGCTGGTGTGACACGTTCCCTTCAGCGCTTTCCTTCGGGAAGGGCAATTCCTTCCTCGCAGCAACCACGTGTGACCCCTGTCCATGCACAGCTGTGAACGCTGAGCATTGCTGAAAATGTCATTAAGAAAGAGGAAACTTCCTGCAGGCCCACAGGTGTCGTTCTCCTTGATGCCTCACGCTTTTCCTGCGGGATCTAAAGTGCCATTTCTCTTTCTCTTGCAGACCATGCCCTCTCTATGACGGTGGCTTGCTGAGCCCACCCTGCATGCCAGAAGAGCGTCCTTGGTTGATCCGAGGGCTTCTGGGGACTCCGGCCTCCGCCCGGTTTTTCCGCGTGTGTGTGTTCCTGTAGAACTTTCAAAACTGTTTCTCCAAAGGGTTTTGCAGAAACTCAGACTGTTTTCTAAAGCAGAAGCACCTCAGTCCCCGGCAGTAGTGATGGGCAGCGTGCGAACCAACCGCTACAGCATCGTGTCTTCGGAGGAGGACGGCATGAAGCTGTCCACCATGGCCGTGGCCAACGGCTTCGGCAACGGCAAGGGCAAGGTCCACACCCGGCAGCAGTGCCGGAGCCGCTTCGTCAAGAAGGACGGGCACTGCAACGTGCAGTTCATCAACGTGGGCGAGAAGGGGCAGCGCTACCTGGCCGACATCTTCACCACGTGCGTGGACATCCGCTGGAGGTGGATGCTGGTGATCTTCTGCCTGACTTTCATCCTCTCCTGGCTTTTTTTTGGCTGTGTGTTTTGGTTGATTGCGCTGTTGCACGGGGATCTGGAGAACCAAGAGAACAGCAAGCCTTGCGTGTCTCAGGTGAGCAGCTTCACCGCAGCCTTCCTGTTCTCCATCGAGACCCAGACCACGATCGGCTACGGCTTCAGGTGCGTCACGGATGAGTGTCCCATCGCCGTGTTCATGGTGGTTTTCCAGTCCATCGTGGGCTGCATCATCGATGCCTTCATCATTGGCGCCGTCATGGCAAAGATGGCTAAGCCAAAAAAGAGGAACGAAACTCTGGTCTTCAGCCACAATGCCGTGGTGGCCATGAGGGACGGGAAGCTGTGCCTGATGTGGCGCGTGGGGAACCTGAGGAAAAGCCACTTGGTGGAGGCGCACGTGCGGGCGCAGCTGCTGAAATCCAGGATCACGTCGGAAGGGGAGTACATCCCCCTGGATCAGATCGACATCAACGTGGGCTTCGACAGCGGCATCGACCGCATCTTCCTGGTGTCCCCCATTACAATAGTGCACGAGATCGACGAGGACAGCCCCCTGTACGACCTGAGCAAACAGGACATGGACAATGCTGACTTCGAGATCGTGGTCATCTTGGAGGGCATGGTGGAGGCCACCGCCATGACCACGCAGTGCCGCAGCTCGTATCTGGCCAACGAGATCCTCTGGGGCCACCGCTACGAGCCCGTGCTCTTCGAAGAGAAGAACTACTACAAGGTGGACTACTCGAGGTTCCACAAAACGTACGAAGTGCCCAACACACCCATCTGCAGTGCCAGGGACTTAGCGGAGAAGAAGTACATCCTCTCCAACGCCAACTCCTTCTGCTATGAGAACGAGGTGGCCCTCAGCAGCAAGGAGGAGGACGAGATCGACACGGGGGTGCCCGAGAGCATGAGCACGGACACCCACCCGGACATGGAGCACCACAACCAGGCGGGGGTGCCCCTGGAGCCGCGGCCGCTGCGGCGGGAGTCGGAGATATGACTGGCGGGCGCTGCCTCTCCCGCGGGGCTGGAAGGACAAACGCCCACCGTGTCCGTCGGGCAAGGGCTCGTTGACCTGAGAAGCTGGCCCAGAAGAGTTTGCAGACAACGGTACTGTGGAAGAGTGCTGTGAAGGCAGCAGACCCGAGGAACCCAGGCTGGTTTTAGGGCTGTCCTCAGAGGAGGGACGACAGGAAATGAACTCTAAACACAAAGCACTAAACATGTCTAAGTATGAACAGAAGGCACATATGTTGTAGAATAAATTATGTATATATTTTTTTACAAAACTTGAACTTGCAGGCAAGCTTTGGTTGGGTTATTATTATTTTTTTGTTTTCAACTTTTTTCCAGAATGCTTCTCTCTAGGGAACAAGAATGTTTTTAATGGCATAACAAAGGCAAGAATCTGCCTTATTATTATTATTATAATTATTTTTTAAAAAGCTGCTGCTAACTACATGAACACAAATGGTTATTTTTGTTGCAGTGTAGTTTTTATTTTCTCTTGTGTAATTTAAAAAGAAAAAAAAAAAAGTCAGTGTTGAACTTTTTGGGTTGAAAAGCTCATGATCAGTTCAGAGAGGCCAATGTTGCCCGAAAGTTTAAACTCCTTTTGAGGCCAGTAGTTGATAGCTAGAATCAATTTCTCTCTTTCCAATTACATAAGGGGCATTATGTAATATCAGGCCAATCAGTAGCCTCCAGCAAAATTATGATTTTTTTGGGGGGAGAATTTAATTCTCTGTCTAAAGGAAAGAACGAGACAAAAGATATGTATGCATAGGAAAAAGTACTAAGTTCAAACTACCTAAGTGGATACCAAAGAAAATGCACAGTTTTGCACAGTGGAGTTTATTTAAAAAAAAAGAGAAAAAAAAAAGAAACAGGCTGCTTTAAACAACAACAACAACAAAAAAATCAAACCTCAGACACTTTTTTGGTATTGACTTTTTTTCTTTTTTTTTTTTTTTTTTTTTCCTTTTCTTTTTAAGACCTTGATTTTGCACCTTATTCTAAAGGCTTAAGGCTCGGATTTAAAGCAAGCTGGGCCTTCTCCTCTTTCCCCCTGTTCTTCTGTGGAGGGAGTGAAATCCCTCTTTTCTTGTAGGAGAAAAAAAACCAGTTGGGGGAAGCAAACCAGCATCACCTGCGTGTCCTCCCTGGCCTGCCCCAGCTCTGAGCAGAGGAGCTGTCCCTGAAACTGTGCCATGGACACGCCGTGGAGCTGCTGGCTGATGCCAGAGGCTGCTGGAGCTTGGCCATGGATGAGCCAAGCAGCAGAGAAGTCCCCAGAAGAGTTTTTTGAGGAGGAAGGAAGAGGAGGAAAGGGCCTTGGCAGCACAGCACTCAGGAGTGGCAGAGGGATGTTTTGTGTGAAATGCTTCTCTTCAGCAGGGCTGTGAGGGAGGTGGATTTCCACCTGGTGGAGAGAGGGATTCCCTGGGGAGCACGAGGCTGCAAAGGGAGCTCCATCTCCTCCCTCCCTCCCCAGCAAAGCCCACTCAGCGGGTGACACTCACCCATCGCTCGTCACCAAGCAGATTTTGTCACCTTCAGCAAAGCTCTGGTGGTGTTTTGGCTCCTTCACCCAAAGGCTTGAGATTCTCTGTGCCTCTAAGCTCAAGGAGACAGCAAAGCTGTGCTTGGCCCCTGCTCGTGGGGGCGGCGGGGATGGCAATCCCAGATGACTCTTGCAGTATTGGATCACTGTATGCCATTAAAAAACAGCTTGTTCTAGGTCTGGTGTCCTCTGATATCTGTGAGGGCCTCTGGCCCCTGGCAGCCCTGCCTGGAAGAAATGCCTGCAATGAACTGGTTTCTGATAAGATGCTATCTACAGGGTTGGAAACTGGGGAATCCCGTGGTGTAAACACAGATTTGGCTCCTGGAGAGGGCAGAGGATGAAGCACAAGTCCTGAGGCTGTTTCTGGGGTGGGAGGATGGAAGAGGAAGGGAAGGGTGGGCATTTGGTTGCAGTGTCTGGGTCAGCAGTGGTGGAGACAGCAGGGTGCTGCTAAGGGTGACGTTCCTGCACAAGGAGAAAACCAAACCAAAGAGTGTCCAGTGACACAGAGAGGGCACGGGGACACTGTGGGGAAAGGGAGGCTGAGCAGCACAAAGGGGGCCTGGGCTCAGATCAGCATCCCCCAGGTGCACAGCGCTCCCACTGAATGATACTTGAGATATTTGAGAGAGGGATGGAAAATGCAGGATTTGTCTCGTTTCTTTGACACGCAAGAAATCCAGAGAGTTAAAAAAAAGAAAAAAAAAAAAAAATCCCCTCCCCTTTAACATTTCTGGTGCAGAGGTTTTGGGTTTGTTTGTTTTCTTCTTTTTCTTTTTTTCCTTCTTGTTTGTTTTGTTTTGTTTTGTTTTTCAAGTCGGTTTTTCAGAAATATTTTTAAAAATTGTACATTTTATAAAGTTTATCAAGTATTTTCATATTTAAAGCCAAATGTAAATAGAAGTCTGTAAAGGAGGACAAGGAGAAGACAACAAAAAGGCCACAGAAAAAAAAAAAGTATCAATTCAGCTCAGCAGTCTCGGCTCGCTAGGACTAGATGCTACAGGTTAGCATGATTTTTAGCAAATTACTTGCAAGCCTTATAAGATTCCTAATGCTCTGAACTTCTCTTTATTTATTTTTCAAGCATGGACTTTTTGTTTGAGAACACGTTGTAGTTACTGGCGTTTGTGCAGAGCTCCCAGAGCCGTGTGGAGGGGGGTGTGCAGGTGTAATCCACTGCTAAGCTCTGCTTGTTCTTGCTCTCCCAACCCTTTGTCTTTGCCCAGGGAATCCCACATTTCAGCCCTGGCTCTGGGAAGCTGCTGGGAAGAGCCCTGCAAGTGGTCCCCTTCCCCTTTTTCCCATCGGTTTTGGCTTTCTCACCAGCAAATTGGAGTAAGAATTAAAAATATGTATATTTTTAAGGACTAGACAATGACTGACAGCTTTCCTTCAGCTCCCGTTGATCGTGGGCCAAGCTTAGGCTGACTTTAAACCTTGAACACTAAACCTTACATTTTAAACCTTGAACTTCAAATTTTGAACTTCAAATTTTGAACTTCAAACCTTGAACTTCAAACCTTAAACTTTCAACCTTGAACTTTCAACCTTGAACTGTAAACCTTGAACTGTAAACCTTGAACTGTAAACCTTGAACTTTAAACCTTGAAATTTAAACCTTGAACTTTAAACCTTGAACTTTAAACCTTGAACTTCTTCAATCCTTAAAATTTTAACCTTGAACTTCAATCCTTGAACTTCAAACCTTGAACTTTAAACCTTAAACTTCAAACCTTGAACTTCAAACCTTAAACTTTAAACCTTGAAATTTAAACCTTGAACTTTAAACCTTGAACTTTAAACCTTGAACTTCTTCAATCCTTAAAATTTTAACCTTGAACTTCAATCCTTGAACTTCAAACCTTGAACTTTAAACCTTAAACTTCAAACCTTGAACTTCAAACCTTGAACTTCAAACCTTGAACTTTAAACCTTGAACTTCAATCCTTAAACTTTAAACCTTGAAATTTAAACCTTGAACTTTAAACCTTGAACTTTAAACCTTACATTTTAAACTTAGAACTGACAGAGCTCTACCCACAGCCTCCCCCAGGCCCTGGTCCAGCCTCTTTCTCCAGGATAAATTGGCTGACCCTAAAAGCTCACATGGAAGCTTTTCTCCTGTCTTTTGCTTAGGGGCTGGGGGGGAATATGTTATTTCTACCCTTCCCTGAAAATACTTGAATGAGACACATTGTCTGACCCATAATTCTGTGTACAGTGACAGGAGCAGAGGTGGCTGGGGATGCTTCCCTCCCTCCCTCCGTGTGAGTTCTCCTGGGTTCAGTGGCCAGGGTAGGAATCTCCCTCATTAGCTGGCTTTAATTAATCGAATTTCACGACTCTCCCAGCCGTGAAAACACTCCTGTGCTGGGGGAAGCCCTCGGAAAAAGACAAAGGGTTCAGGTATTTAATTTGTTCTTAGTTTTCCTTTTCACGGTGGATTACACGAGGTAAAACTGAGAAGTACTGTAATGTCTTTAACTCTGGCTGCTCAGCACACTGTGGAGCAGAAGGTGCTGCACAGTTCCCACCCCAGAGCCCAGCAGAAGCTGATTTTGTAAAGACTTTTTCTGGCCTGCAGCTCCTGTGAGACGAACAACCTCGGCACCTGCCAGTTGTCCATGACTATTTTCCTGTTTGCAGCCTTTTTGTATCGAAGTCTTCCTAATGTACTGCACAAATTGTGGATTGTACAGATTTTTATATATTATGTCTTATTTTATTATTTCTAAATAAATAATTAAAAAATGACCAAAAAAAAAAAAAATTGAGGATGAGCTCGGTGTGTGCAGCCCGTGTGTAAAGGAGGAGGGAGATGGGTCTGGAGGGAGATGTTGGGCTGTGTTTGTGGGTGTCTGAGCACAGGCATTGTCTGCAGTGCTTGAGGAGCAGACAAAAGGCAGGAGGAAAGGGGATCCCACCGTTATTTCCCAGGGGAGAACACAAACCAGACTTGGACAGGGAACATCTGCTCCAGGGTCTTTCTTGAGGTCACACCTGGCACTGCAGAGCCCCAGGTCATTCCTTGCTCCGAGTGGAAATGGAAGAAATGCTCCAAAGCAGGGAAGGGGGGAGGGCTGAAAGCACCCAGAGCATCAGCAAGGGATTAAAAAATTAAGCAGGAAAGTCATCTTGAAATCCCCGTGTTTCGTGTCTGCCTGGAATATCTCCTTATGGGAACGCTGTGTTCCAAAGAGGCTGGGTGTAATCTGCATCCCTCATTTCCCTGAGCCCTGTGTCACCAGGACAGGGACAGTGCAGCCACAAGGAGCTGTGAAATCCTCATTTGTGTGGCCTCCAGGGCAGATATTGAGGCTGCACTGATGCCTTGTGCAGGCTGAGCTGGAGCAGGGGCTGGGCAGAGTCCCAGAACAAAGCAGGGATTGATTCCAAGGATCTCCTCCATGGACCCACCTTGGGCAGCACCAGAGCCCAGCCAGGGCTGCCCCCAAGATGACCCAAAATGGCCCCAAAATGCCCGGCCGGGCACGGGGTCTCTCCCTGGGATCAGCTCTGCTCCATTCCCACCTTGCAGTTCATTGTCCCAGCCCAGCTTTGGCCCAGCCAGTCCCACCCTGCTTGTTTTTCTCTCTCCAGCCCACGGGGTTTGTGCTCCTGGCCTGGGATTGGGATCATTTGTCCTTGGTGCCCAGCTGGAGCAGGAATTGTTTTGTCTCCCTGCTCTGGGCACAGAGCTCAGCATCCCCTGGTGTGAGCCCAGACCCTCACACTGAAGAGCACAGAACCTGAAACACAGAAAAACTCAACCTGAGGCATCAGCACACCCGTGATTCAGCTGATCCAGTTGGGATCAAACACTGCTGCCCCAGCTGAGGGGACACCTCAGTGCAGCTCTGACCCCTCTGCTGATTCCCCACCCTTTTCTCAGCCTGTAATTCCATTTACCCACGCCTGGGCTGGAGCCCTGACTCCGCTGAGCAGGACTCTATTCATACATTCAAATTTACTTTTTGAATCCAATGGAAAGCTTATCATCATAATTACAGGCTGGATTTAGAGGCACAGATTAGCTGCCACAGCCTGCATCTGCTTCTTCTCCTGCTGCTAAAGGCATCCCCGGGCACAGCTGCTCAGTGCCCTGCCCTGGATTCCCTGGGGACAGCCTGGGCACCACTCCCTGGCCCTTCCCTCAGCCATGAGCACCCTCTCCTGTCACCCTGGGACACAAAGACGTGCACACACTGCTGCTCTCATGGTGACCAAAAGGGAATCATTCATTTTCTGCCTCTGACATTTATAGATTTCCAAAAGTGACCCTGGATTGGAGGGTGACAGTGCCACCTCTCCAGTGACAAACCAGCAGCCCATCAAAGTTCTCCTCCTCCACAAAAGAATGCAAAACAAGAATTATTTCCATCAAGTGTGTGAGAAAGTTGTTACAAGAATGGAAACATCAGAAGGCTGAGAAAAAAATTCAGGGTGCCACTCTGCTGTCAGTGCCTCCCCTCGTCTGCTCGAGTGGAGGCAGCTCCAATCCAAAGGGATTTTGGTGGCCAGCAAGGCAATAACTGAAATTTTCTTCCTCTCTGCAGGCTCCAGGTGTGCTGACCCGAGCCAGGCAGAGGGAATAAAAGGGCACAGAAATCGTTGAGAAGTTGCAGTGATGCTGCTGGACACAAGGAATAACCAGAATTAGGCTGGTCCATTAAATCTGGTTATTCCTGCTACAAGGAGTAACCAGAATTAGGCTGGTCCATTAAATCTGGTTATTCCTGCTACAAGGAGTAACCAGAATTAGGCTGGTCCATTAAATCTGGTTATTCCTGCTACAAGAAATAATCAGAATTAGGCTGGCCTAATAAATCTGGATTTTTTTTATTTTTCTCATTTTTTTGTCAAGATATCATGTAAAAATTCTGTTACAAATATCCTGCTGCACACAAAGTTCATTTGATATGCAAATCAGCTGATTAATTAGGCATGCAAGGTGCCTCCTGGCCGTGCCTGGGGCTCTAACTAAAGCACCCACCAAACCAGAGCACCTTGAGGTCACCACCTCAGAAATCTCCTGATTATTGAGCACTGAGACAATCCTGGCTGCTGCTGCTGCTGCTGCTGCTGCCCAGGGCTCACCAGCCCCACGCTCCTGCTTGCCCTGAGCTCATTAGCAGAGTTTAATTGATCTGGAAGAGGAAAGGATGGATTTCTGTGGCTGAGCAGCACGGGATCTTTATGGCAGGGCTGCATCTCACCCCGGGGCACAGAGGTGGCCCAGAGAGAAAACTCTGGGTTATTTCTCTGCTCTTTCCTGAAGCCTCTTTTTCTTTACTCTGCTCTTTTCTGAAGCCTTTTCATGTTGTGAAAGTTGGAAAGTTACCTCTGAGAAAAGTTCCCTGAATTTCTGGGGGATCCTTCCCATTCACTCACAGAATTCAAGACAGCCCAGAAAAACCTTTTTTTTTTCCCCCCCTTTTCCCCTTTTTGATACTTGCACTGCCTTCACTTCTGCTGGAAAGGTTCTGCAGATCAAAAGTTGTTCTTTTTCTCTGTTTACACCTAAAGCAAGAGAGCTTTGGCTGCTGCAGGTGATCCAGGGTTCCTCTGGGATGGAAACAGAGGGAATTCCATCCTGCCTTCTGCAGGAGGGTCTGGCAAGAGATGCCTGTGCTCTAAAAGAACCCCTCTCCTGAGAGGAAGGGCTGAGAGCAGGGATTGCTCAGCCTGGGAAATGCCCCTGGATGCTTTTATTGCAGCATTCCATGGCCCAAAGGGGATCCAGGAGAGCTGGAGAGGGACTGGGACAAGGGATGGGGGGACAGCACCCACGGAATGGCTTCAAACTGCCAGAGGGCAGGGAGGGATGGGATATTGGGAAGGGATTCCTGGCTGGGAGGGTGGGCAGGCCCTGGCACAGGTGCCCAGAGCAGCTGGGGTTGCCCCTGAATCCCTGGCAGTGCCCAAGGCCAGGCTGGACAGGGCTGGGAGCAGCCTGGGATGGTGGGAGGTAAAACAAGATCACCTTTAGTGTCCCTTCCAACCCAAACCATCCTGTGACTATTTCCAGCAGTGCTGCCCAGAAAGGAGCCCTGCACTGTGAGATTTGTGCCAAAAACCACCCACATTCCAGCCCGAGCCCTGCCTGCCCCCAGCACGAGCCACCCTCAGCTCCAGCAGGGGAGATTCTGTCCCTGATAGGAGATGACCACATTCCTTCCCTGAAATTTGTCTCCTCCACATATCAAAACCCATCCACAAGCAGCCACAATCTGTGCCCTGGGGAGCAGAGCAGGCTGCTTTTCTTTTTCTTGGCTGGCTCACTTGGTGCTGGAGTTGTGGGACTTTTCATCTGTGGGCTCAGAGGAGCGGAGGAAAAGCAGGATGACAAATTATGGAAATAAAAAAAAATAATAAAAGAACTCGCTGGCTTTGCTCAGAACCTCCGGCCTGCAGCTCCTCCTCTCGCTGTCCTCCTTCCAGCACCCCAGAATTCCCTGCCTCCCTGCATGTTATGGCACCTTTGGGATGTGTTAGTCATGAGAATGAAGCTACTGGTGCTTTGCAGGGATATTTTCACTCTGGCTCTGGCAGGAGAGCTCTGACACAGCCCTGCTGTCGGCAGCGTTCGCTCGCCGCTGCCTCCTGAGATCCCAGCCCGCTCCAAAACTCCAAACAAAAGGGGGAAACGGCCAGTTTTCATTTCCTCAGGTATGCTGGAGGTGCTTCTGCTGTTCTTTGGTGCTGGTGAGGGCTTTGGGCTGTGGGGTGGAGGCAGGAGTGCTGGCTCAGAGGGAGCTTTGTGCTGCCATGGCCAGCCCCTGCTCTGTCCTTTCTCCTCTCAGCAGAGCCTGGGGGCACTTTGCTTCTCTCTCTCTCTCGAGCCCCTGAGGGTTCTTCCTGCCCTGGGAAGATTCACATTCCTCCTCTCAGCCTGGGGACCCTCCCTGGCACTGTGGATGCTCCTTTCCCCAGGACCCAGAGCCTCCAGGGGCTGGCACCAAACCACCTCCAAAGGTGCCCCGTGTGCCAGACCCCACCTGGGCTTGGGCTCAGCCGAAATTCGCCTTTTCTGATCCCAAATTCGCCTTTTCTGAACTCCCTTGGATCTGTAGTTGCAGATAATTACCTTCTCCTGGCCGGGCAGCTGATAAGTGGGAGCTTCCCTGACTTTATGGACATTTGCCCCTGGAGCAGGAATGCTGTCAGGCTCTTTTCATCTCTCTTTTCATCTCCAATCTGGAGCCATTTCAGCAAATATTCCAAAAAGTGAGGGCAATCCCAACCCTCTGACTGTCTGCTTTTGCATACAGGTGTAGAATTCCTGCTTTATCCCAGCAGTTTTCCTGGTTTGGAAAACTTTTCCTGGGCATTTTAGGCCCAGTTCAGTAAGGAGCAAGGACTGGTCAAAAATGATCTGATATTGTTATCAAATATTATTATCAAATTTTTTTCACTTGGCTTTATATAAAGCAGTGCATCAGCAGGTGGTGAGGAAGACCTCAAATCCCAAAGGATTTAAATTAAAATATTCAGGTATTAGAGGTGTGTTCAGACCTTTTGTGCTCAGAGTGATTCCCTGATGTTTTTCACATAACCATGTGCATGTTATGGAAAAAATGGGACAAAAATGGTGTGAAGGAAAACTTTTCCAGCCTCTCCACATTAAATATTCTCACACTGAAGAGGCTGTGGCACAGAGAACAAGCTTTTAAATATTTCTCTCCTTCAGACAGAGAACTGGGGGACAAAACCACATTAAAACAGCAAAGTGCAGTGGGCAGAAAAGGTTTTGTTGAATGAAATGTCATTTTTTTTTGTTTTTGCCCTTAGGGAACAATGAGAAAATTTCTTTTTCTGAGCCTATCTCCCTCTGCACCGAGCTCCAGGAGTGGTCACAACCTGCCATAAAAATGCCATGAGCAAGGGAATATATTTAATGTGGGGCAGGCAGAATGGAACGATACGATCTGTTTGGGGTTGGAAGGTAAATGTTTAGACTTTTTTTCCCCTTTGAAATGATCTGGGAGAGATGCTGGTTGGCTCGGTGGGAAATGAAATCACGGAGGATTTATGCCATTAATGACAGGCTCTGATGTCAAAGACATTTGGCCCCTGGCCATAACCTTTTGTGTGGCTCTGGTGGACTCTTATAAATAAACAGCCCTGCTCAGCCTGCAGAGGAGTCCCCAGCACTTGGGAGCCCTGAAAAGCAGCACTGAAAAACAAAAAATTGAGGTAAAAGATCGAGGGGAAGGAGCTTTCTGCCCTCAGCATCTCTGGGTTCTGCAGCAGGGCCTGGGTCATGTTTAAAGCAGCAACACTGAAACTGATCTGGCTTTGTGAACCTCTGCTGGCTCCTGTGGGTTTGTAATTAATCAAAAACCAGGCACGAGGTCAGCAGTGTCCGTCACCACGGGGTTTGCTCCTTCTGTGCCGTTTGTGGGCAAAAAAAGCAAATTTTGGTTGGGTTTTAGAGCCACTCCAGTGGCACCCGAGGTTAGCACAGGTGGGAGAGGTGCCAGGGCAGTGCCCAGGCAGGAGAGGAGCAAATCCCACTGCAGAGGGACAGGGAATTCCTGCCACCTGTGCCCCTCCTGTGCTCCAAACCTGTCCCCTCGAGGCACCCAGAGCCCCAGTTCCCATCACACCTGGGCAGGTCCTGCCCAGGACTCACCTGCAGCCCTCTCAGCTCCCTGCTGGCATTCTTGGGGTGGTTTTTCTCTGCCCACAGAGCTGTTTTCCTTCGGGGGTCTGGCCCTGGGGGTTGTGTTGCTGATGGTTCTCCAGGTGCCCCTCCCTCAGCTGGGTCTCTGACTGATTGCCACCCCTTTGAACGCCACCCTGGAGGGATACAGGGCCTTTGGTGACCACAGCTAGCAGCACCCTGGTGGCCAGGGGGGTCTGTGAAGGTCAGCCACAGCCACCAGGACTTCAAACATTTTCCCTTATCCCCTTTCTTCCACTCAACAAATCAAAGGAAAACATCAAGAAGGCAGAAAATGGGCTTGGTTTGGGCTCTGTGCATCCTCGGGGTAGCCAAAATTCAATCCCTGGTCACCTGCAGGCTGCAAACCTCCCCTGGGAAACCAACAGAACCATGGAATGGTTTGGGGTGGAAGGGACCTTAAAGCTCATCCATTCAAGAGCATCCCCTGATTTAGAATCTGGCTTTTTCCCTTTGGGGTGAAATGAATCTTAAAGTTGGAAGGGACCTTAAAGTTCATTCATTTAAGTTCATCCCCTGATCTGGGACCTGGTTTCCCTTTGAGGTGGAAGGGACCTTAAAGCTCACCCATTCAACTGCACCCCCTGATTTAGGATCTGGCTTTTTCCCTTTGGGTTGAAATGGGCCTTAAAGTTCATTCATTCAAGAGCATCCCCTGATTTAGGATCTGGTTTTTCCCTTTGGAAAAAGGGAAAGGACCTTAAAGTTGGAAGGGACCCTCAAGCTCATCCATTCAAGTGCACTCCCAGGTCTGGGATCTGGTTTTCCCTTTGGGGTGGAAGGGACCTTAAAGCTCATCCATTAAAGTGCATCCCCTGATTTAGGATCTGTTTTTTTCCCTTTGGGAAAAGGGAAAGCACCCTAAAGTTGGAAGTGACCTTAAAGCTCATCCATTCAACTGCACCCCCTGATTTAGGATCTGGTTTTTCCCTTTGGAAAAAGGGAAAGGACCTTAAAGTTGGAAGGGACCCTCAAGCTCATCCATTCAAGTGCATGCCTCTAATTTAGGATCTGGTTTTTCCCTTTGGGGAGGAAGAGACCCTCTAGCTCATCCATTCAAGTGCATCCCCATGATCTGGGATCTGGTTTTCCCTCTCCCTTCTCTCCTGGTACCTCTTTTCCATCCCTTTCTCTTGTCCCTGACCACAGCCTGTTGGACTTTGAGGCTTTACTGTCCCGGAGTGAGTTTGGCACAGCTCCCAGGCTCTGTCTGGGGCTCCCAGGGCTCCAAACCAAGAGCCTGGACCAGGCACGGGACAGGTCCCTTTGTCCTGGCCAGGAGCACACTGCCCTGCCAGGTGTCCTATTAACATTCTGCTCTTAATTAGCCGACGCCACTAATTAGCACCAATGTGCAAAGCAGAATATTGAGCAGAAAACATCTCAATTTGGGCGGATTTGTACCCTGTGAATATTATTTCTTTTTAATTTCAAGTCCCCTCAGCAGAACCATCTTCTCCCCCAGGAGTGGAGCCTCCAGGGCAGGCTTGCAGGGCAGAATTAGAAAAGAACTTTAACCCATGCTGAAAGCCATTTACTAATGTTGAATAAGCCCCTGCCTCCTTTCAGCACAAATAAAATATGACTGCTCTCCAAGATGAAATACACTGAAATGGAGCAAAGATTTCCATTTTTCCAAAACAAACAGTCTTCGAGTGAGGTCTTTTTGCAATTATTTTAGAGATCTTTTTGTGGATTGGACCGGGGCCTAAAAATAATGCAGATTTGAAGCTCTGACAGCACCAGTAATTACAGTGCTGTAACTCAGCTCAAGCACCCCACTTTCCTCTGGGTATCAGGGCTCCCTTCTTCTGCTGGATGTTTGGATGTTTGTACTCCTGTTTGAATGTATTCTGGTTGAACATTCAAACCTCAATCACCAGCTCCTCTGGAAAAAAAGCACTCTTGTATTTTTAGGGCTGGGAAAGGACAGAGGGGACTTGTTTCTCCCTATTACAGCTCAGTAAGTGTCTCTGCTAATCAGTGGGGGAGGGAGGGGAAGAAAGGGAATGATGTGGCACTTTTAGTGATCCAATTGTGCCACAGAACGAGGATGTGAAGGGTGAAACACAAACGCCAAATATCAGACACCATGGCACCACTGGAGGGGCCAGAGCTGCTCTGTCCTGGCCCAGCTGGAGGCAAGGTCCCAACTCAACCCAGCCACAAGATCCAGCCTGGCAGAGCCAGTCCTGCTCCCTTTTGGACCTGAATCAGCCCTCAGCAGCACCCATGACCACCCATGACCTTGGAATGTCCAAGGCCAGGTCTGGAGCATCCTGGGATGGTGGAAGGTGTCCCAGGGGTGGCACTGGATGGGCTCCAAAGTCCTTTCCAAGCCAGGCTGCTCCATGACTCTGTGGTTCCATCTGTGATTTTACCTCCCCTCCCTCCCTGCAGTGGGAGATGGAATCCCCAGTGCCAGGGAAGCAGCAGAGAGGAGCCAGGGCTGCTTGCTGCACCTTTGGTTGCACCTCAGCGTCGCTCCAGAAAAAATTAAGATGTTTTCTTGGTCATTTGATTGATTCTGGATTAATTTTTGGGGATGTTTTGAGGCTCAGCTCAGACTGAGACAGGAGGGACGAGGTGCTGGTGAATGCAGGGGAACGTTGGGTTATTTCCACTGCTCTGTGCCACAGATTGGAAGGGGAAAATAAATACCCTGGTGGCTGAGATAATCCTGGAGGAACAGTCCTGAAATATCTGCTGAAAGCTTGTGCACCCCTGGATTGGGAACTTCCAAATGGGAACATTTCCAGTGTCTGCAGGGTCTGGCCCCTGATTTAAATTCCCTTGATTCTATCCTTGAAGCTCCTAGTCCTTTACACTTAAAAAGGCAGAAATGCTGATAATTTGTGCTTGAGAAAGGAGACAAGATGTTTGAGTCTCAAAATGTGGTTTTATTTTTTCCTTTTCCTTTCCTTCAGAAAAATGTAATTGCACACAAACCCCTCTAAACAATTCTCCTCCACTGCCTGAAGAGTCCCCTGGCTGAATTGTAAATCACTATAAAGTGCACCAAAATAAAAAAAAATAGCCAGATCAGGGCAGAAATGAGGTTTGGAGCTGTCTAGTCTGGGGTTCTGTGAGGTAATTAAATCAAGGAGACTTTCTGAGCCATGAAGGGTCAATGCAGCAGGGCAGTGCTTGAACCGTGGGCTCATTAAGGCACAATTGCCTTCTTTGCTGCCCGGATTGTTTAGAGCAGAGGCTCATTTTGGAGCAGTAATAACTGGAGAGCATAAATCTCAGGGCAGAAAGAGTTATCCCCACTCATGGGCCTGAGCCTCGGCTGGTCTCAATCCCTGCTGCCTCAGTGATGCCACCACAGTGCTTTATTTACACCATCCCAAATCCTGGCTCATGCTGTTCCCATTGGAATTGGGTTGATTTTCATTCTGTGGGCACAGATTTTCATGGATGGAGTGATGGTGGGGATCACTGGGAAGGTAAAAATTCATCCTGTCAAGTCTGAATGGTTCTCTCTGTGCCCCCTTCATTTATTAAAAAAGGAATTCCCCTGTGAGTTCTTGTCAGCTCAGAACCCTTTCCCTGAATCCCACTGAGGGATGAATCCCACTCTCCCTTTTCCTAAAGATTTCATGATTTCATGGTGGTGGTTCTAGACTTTAATCCAGTTCAGAAAGGACATCCAGAGGGTCAGCGCTGGCAGGGATGGCAGCACACCCCACGTCCCCCATTCCTCAGAGGGAGGTGCCCAGAAACTGTGGGAATGCCCAAGTCTGGCTTTCCATGGGATTGCAGCCCAGCTCTGCTTCCTGTTCCCTGTGTGGGGTTGGGTTCAGCCAGATCACAGATGGATTTCCAAAATCTCCTTCAAAGCTGAAGCTAAATCTCAGTAAATGCTCTCTAAAACTGAAAAAGAATCTCCAAAACCTCCCCAAAAGCTGCAGATCAGCTCCAGAGCTGAAGATTTTGGTTCATCACCGGAGTGATGGGCTGGTGTTGGATGTGCCCAGCAATTTTGGGAATGCCCAAGTCTGGTTTTCCATGGGATTGCAGCACCAAGGTTCTGACTCTGATCCGTGGGAACCTTCCTCATCCAGATCACAGAGATCTCCAAAAATCTGCCTCAAAGCTGAAAATAAATCTCCAGAAATCTCTTTGAAGATGAATCTCCAAAAATCTCCCCCGTCCCCTGAGTGATGGGCTGCTGTTGGAAGCGCCTGGAAAACCTCCTCCCACAGCCAAGCTGAGCCCAAAATCTGCTCCAAACCCCCGGGGGATGTCAAACATGCCCTGCCCCAAGCACTGAGCCAGCCCAGCTCAGTCCCACCTCCCCCTTGAAGCAGACCTCATCACCAATAATTAATTAAACCAAACTCTTTCCCGTGCTTGTTCCCGTGCTGGCCGGGAGCAGAGCTGGCAGTGTGAAGTCATTTTTGTGCCCTGTGTCATCAGGCTGATGTCAGGGCTGCTGTCAGCACTGTCAGGGTGGTGTTTATGGAGCTGGAGATCGATATTAAATACTGGATTTAGGATCCATTGGCACAGCTGCCTTTGACCTTCTTTGGCTGACAGGGAGCCAGAGGGGTTTTTCCATGGCAGGAAGTTAAAGGAGTTTCCACTGCCCAGCTTTCTCCTCTCCCTTCCCCATATCACAGTCCCAGCTCTTACTGGGAATCATAAAAAAAGATTTCTCGGAGGAAATAATAAAAATTTATGGAAGGGATCTCCAGGGAACAAAACATCAAACCAGCAAAGAGACGGAACACGAGGAAACAGCCAAGGAATAATGTGAAAAATTGATGAGCAGAGCTGCAGATACTGGGAAACAATAAACAAGCAGAATCTGCTTAACCAGGGATGGTTGTAATGTTATTTCTCGGGGTTGCAAACACGGAGTTTTATATCCATCCTGGATCCTGGCACTCACACAATGGTGTGTCCAGGCATTTCAGCTCTCTGCTGTTCTCTTCGAGACACACAAAAATTATGTCCACTGGTTTTTCCATGAAAAATTACGGGCGTTTTATTCCAAGCTGTTTCACAAATCAAAGCTGTCACTGCGGCGAGGGTGAAACATTCGCCGGCTCTCATCGCTGTCCTCCTCCCCCTGCTCTCAGGGGAGGGAGGAACATATGTGTTTGAGAACAAATAATCATCGCTGCCTGCGTTTAAATACCATTCTCTGGCACAATAAACCTGTACCTGGGAGGAAAAGCAGAGGGGAGAGGAGCTGCAGGAACAGGGAATTGCACGGCAGGACAAATATTTGCATGCCAGACCCAGGAGGCTTCTCCTCCTTTCCCTCTGCTTCTCCTCCTTTCCCTCTGCTTCTCCTCCTTTCCCTCTGCTTCTCCTCCTTTCCCTCTGCCTTCTCCTCCTTTCCCTCTGCTTCTCCTCCTTTCCCTCTGCCTTCTCCTCCTTTCCCTCTGCCTTCTCCTCCTTTCCCTCTGCCTTCTCCTCCTTTCCCTCTGCCTTCTCCTCCTTTCCCTCTGCCTTCTCCTCCTTTCCCTCTGCTTCTCCTCCTTTCCCTCTGCCTTCTCCTCCTTTCCCTCTGCTTCTCCTCCTTTCCCTCTGCCTTCTCCTCCTTTCCCTCTGCCTTCTCCTCCTTTCCCTCTGCCTTCTCCTCCTTTCCCTCTGCTTCTCCTCCAGCCCTCTGCCCATCTTCCAAACTCAGCTCTTGGGCTGGGCAGGACAGATTTTATTCCCCACTGTGTTTAGGATGACACCCAAGCTTCATCTCAAATGAGCTCCACATCATAAAACCTCCAGAAATGCTGATTTGGTTCTCTAAGCAAATTGAAACCTGGAAGTTTCCCTGCTGATCATTTCCAAACACCCACCCCCACCTCATCCCCATAAATTAGGCTGTCTTTAAATCCACCACCTTCACCAACCTCTCCTTTCCCCACCATCTCCCTCCAACTCTCCCAAGCAATTTGGAAGCCCCAGACCCTCAGCATCTCCTCCTGAGCCCACGATGGCACTTTCCTCTTAGCCTGGAGATCTTCCTTACGCTCCTAATCTCCCCCAAACGATCATTTCTTATCCAAAGCTGCTTAAGCACTTTGGGGAGGAACGTTTATTTCCAGGCAGGATGTGCCCAACCTTGGCCCTGGGCTGCTTTGCAAGAGGAGCTGCCCATAATCCGGAATGAAATTAAACCTTAATCACCGTGTTCTGAGGGGAAGATTTGTCACTGCCCAGCAAACAGGGATCTTAATGAAGACGTTGGTCCTTGCAGGGCACAAATCCATTCCTATCCTCTGGCTTAAAGGGATGTGCAGCTGCGGGCAGGAATGGGGGATTTTCCCCCTCTGAAGCAGCGTGGTGCTGTTAAGAGAGGTTTCTATTTTGATATAGAAGCACCAGAAACCTTTAAAAATGGGTGTATAATTAAATATATCTGCCTGAGTTCCATCAAATCAGCAGGACATGGAGGGTTCACCTCAGTGCCAGGAGCTGCTGCTGCAGGGCAGCCTCGTCCCTGCTTGTACAAATCGACCTGCAGATGAATTAAATCTCTCTTTCCTGCTGTGACACCGTGACAGGGGTTAGAAATCAGCCCAGGTCTCCCGAGCACGAACCACAAGGATTCCTTCACCCTCTCCATTTCTCAACTGCTGGTAATTACACTTAGAAAAGCTCTGGAAGCCAAAACAAACAAGGGAGATGTTTCCAGCGAGCTCTCAGCTTGTTGTGAGTCCTTCCAAGAGGGTTTTGTGCACGAGGCAGTGCAGAAAGCTCTCGAGTTGCTGAGCCCTCTCCTCGCGTCTCCGTTTGCGTCCGAGCTGACATCGCCCTCCTCGGACGGGACGTTTCCTCCCTCCCACATGATGGGAAAAACAAATTCCACGCTGAGTCTGGACCCAGCCAACGTGACCTGGATTGGTTTCAAGGGACAGGGAACTTGGTCACTCAGGACCTGCCTCAGAACTGACTGGAAGCGATTTTATTCATTTTTTTTTAATTTCCCGTCACACCACGAACGGTGACCTCATGGGCAGGGCACCCTTGGTAATGTACAGTCCGTGTCCACAGGCTTCCTATTGATTATATTTAGTTTTAAATACAACCAGTGGACAAAAAAAAGAAAAAAAAAGGAAAAAAAAAAAAAGGCATTATTGGGTTTTTCTATGCTACGTGATTTTTTTCATGGATGTGAAAAATCCAGCAGCTTCTCGCTCTGCACTGAGTCACCGGAATGTGCTTATCACAGTGGATCTGTTGGAGAAAATCATCTCTGTTGCCTTTTTTTCCCTTGGAGCCCGTTCATCCATGACCTCATGGAGCTTCCCAAGAGTTGGCTGAAGCCTGGGCACCTGTAATTAGTGATAAAATCTCACCTGGCACCGCATTTCCCCGTCGGCACAAGTTATCCTGGAGATCTGTTCAAGAGAAACCTGTGGGAATGTTTCAATCCTCTTATTGACTTTTCTTCCCCAGCTTTGTAATGAACTCCCTGTGCCCCAGGCGGGCTGGATTAGCAGGGCCAGCTGAGCTGGGCTCTGGCACAGACGCCTGTGTCCCTCTGGGTGTCCCTGTCCCAGCACTGGGGACCCTGGTGAAACCACGGAGATGTCACAGTGACACGCGGTGACGTTTTCCAATGAACATTAAAAATGAAGGAAGCTCCAGCCCACAGTGGGCACAGTGGCAAACACCCATTTGCCTTTCAATTCCTTCTCTTCAACCCTCACAGATTTCTAGGAATAAAGGATCCAGCCTAGGAATAAAGCATTCCCTGTCACTCTCCAGACTGGAACTCTGCGGGGTTAAAGGCACAAAAGTCACTGCAGAATTCCTTTGATGAGACATCACCTTCCAAGGAAGTGATTTTTTAATGAGTTTGGGCCAGCAGCACAGGTGAAAGGGGTGGAGTTTTAGCTTGGCTTTGAGACCAGTGAGTCCAATCAGATAACTGGGATTTAAGCCTAGAATTCCCTGTGGAAAGGAGCAATGGCTTTGGGACATCCTTTAAGGAAGACCTGACTGTGGGGTTTGGTGCTCAGTGCCCGGTGGGTGCCAACCCCCCTCACCAGGGTGCTGGAGCTGCAGAGCACATGAAGTGGCAGAAAGTCCAGATGAGACCAAGTTAGGGATCAATTCACCCTAAATCTGGACAGGCTGATGCCCAGATCTCTGTGCAGCCATTTAAGCCCAGCCTCCAGGTCGTGTTTTACCCCAGAAATTCCCAGCTGGGGAAGCGTGGAGATGGCTCAGACCCCAGGGTGTGCAAACCTGAGCACAGCCTGACCCACCCAGCCCCTCTGGGGAGCAGGTCCAGCTGGACCTCACCAAGGCCTGGGGACAAACAGGTCCAAATTCCAGGCTCCCTCTGCTGAAGTCAGCTGGCAAATGGTGGCTCCGTGCTGGCCAAACCTGGTTTTAGCTGCCTCTCTGGGTGGATGAGGTAGAGCTGCTATGAAATGAACACTGATCCACTCAAATTTATGTTCTGAAGCTAAATTGAGCAGATGATTTTATTATCTGACCACAGAGCAGTCCAGCCCACATGAAGGGAAGGCTGGAGCACCAATCAAACATGGCACTGCTGTCAGGGGAGATTTCCAGCAACCTCTGCCACCAAGTTGGGAGATGTGTATGAGAAACAAAGACAGTTTGAAATGCCACAACATTTAATTTTTTAGGGCAGTAATTGCCTATTTCCTCACCAAAATTAGAAACAGCAAGTGCTGTGCAAAGCCCTCCCTCGATGGTGATGCAGATTCTTTTCTTTAGGGCTGAGCCATCGATCCCTGTTCCAAGAGAAGCCTGGGATGGGCTGGTACCCCCTGAGCTGAGCTCAGATTCCTCCCAGGCAGTGCCAGGGGGGCAGTGCCAGCTCTGGGCTGCTGCAGGAGCCAGGTGAACGTGCCTGCAAGGGAAGGACTGGGGCAGCTGCGAGGGATCAGTTTCACCTCCTCACTCCTCGAGGAGAAAACAACTTTGATGGCCATTTGAGCCCTCCTGGAAGCTGCTCTGCCTCAAAATGGGAGGGTGGGGAGGGGATTTCTTGTGGGGTTTGTTGTGTTTCAGCGCTCAGGCTGAAGGTGAGGAGTAGTTGGTTCAAATTTGTGGGGACACAGAGAGAGAACTGTGGAATTGTTCAGGTGGGAAGGGACTTTAAAGATTATCCAGTTGCACAGGGACACCTTCCACCTGCCCAGGTGGCTCCAAGCCCTGTCCAGCCTGGCCTTGGACACTTGGGATGGGGCCTCCCTCTGTGGGATGGACATGACTTGTGGCTGAAGCTTTAATTAGCACAATTATCCTTTGATGAATGAGTGTAACTGAGCTGACATCAATTATGTCTCCCTTCAACCCCTTTTTGCCACCTGCCCCAGCTGCAAATATTTGCAAAACGCCTCAGAAACTCCTAGAAATGGGAAAAGGTTGTACCCCAGTTAATGAGAAATTCCAGAGTCCTGCAGAAAATCATGCTTGGAATGCAAAGGAAAGCTGCTGGGCAGGGCAGAGGAGGGGTCACTATTGTCACCAGGGGTTCAGGGAGTGCTCCGGGCTCCAGGGACCCTGCTGGCCCTTCTGAGGCTTCAGGAGGACGTGGAATTCTCTGGGATTGTGGAACCTTCCAGGGCCTGCAGCACAAACCCAGGGCAATGCCAGGAGACCAAATTCCTTGGGGTAAAGGCAGGAGCTGCAGATGGCACTGCCAGCAGTGACCTCTGGAATAAATCTCCTGTCTTCCTCTCAATGGCATCAGCAGAGCAGCTCTTGGAGGGCTTCACTTCAGAGGAAAGTGTTTCTGCTGCTGCAAAACCCACAGCAGAGTTAATTCCAGGGGGTGGTGACTGAAACCAGAGGCAGCTTTAAGAGGAGGTGAAAATTAAAGTATTACACTGAGTGTGACAATGTGGTTACAACCTTTTATCCTGCTGTTGGGCCACCAGTGTCCCACCCTTTTACAATTTTCCTTTAAATATTATTTTTCCTTTAAACATTAATTTTCCTTTTAACATATTTTTTTTTTTCTCTCACACTTCTGTACCCTTCTGATCTCTTTTCTCCAGGTCATTTTAAAGTTAATATCTTTATCTTTTTTGCCTTTTGTGGCCGCTTCAAATTTGGAAAATTGTGATCAGGGCTGAATTTACAACAAGGAAAATTATCCCTGTGGTCTCACAGCTTTGCTAAGAGGAATTCCTATAATTCTGAGATCTGGCATCACTCCAGGGGGTAAATCCCCTTTGGTGGTGTCAGATGTTGCTGCACCACCAATTTGGAATCCAATTTGGGTATTGGATTTAAAAGCTGTTTTAAGCAGAATCCAGGGGACAATGATCAAACTCCTCCCCGTGGAGCACCTGGGATTCTGCCTGCTCTGTCTCCCCTCTTCAGCAGACACCTGACTTTTCAAACCAGGACACCCTGGTGGGTGCCAGGGCGAAGGGAGAACCCCCAGCAGTTGTGCTGGGAGCAGGGAGCACTGCTGGGGTGAAGGTTTCCCGGGATGAGATCACCCACGCTCCCTCGTGGTGCCCGCAGGAGTTCTGTGGCAAGAAAAAAAAAGAAAATTAAAACAAAAAAAAATCATCATTCTTCAAGGAAAAGTGCTAAAAGATTTTTTACCAACTGCCTGCTGACAAACCAGTGGAACATGTGAGTGTTTGTCTCTTGGTTTTGCAGCTCTATTGAGACCAGCAAAACCACAGCAAGGGTTGGACTCGCTCTGCCCCCGCTGCCTCTGGAGCCTTTTGGTGTTTTGTGAATTCCTCCCTCTCTCATTTGTCATTTCTGCTGTGGCTCCCCAGCGGGCAGCAGACACAAGGTACACGCTGAGGGATCATCCTGTCGGGTTTTCCACATCTGACACTCACAAATCAAAATGCACAGAGGGGAAAGAGCCATGTGCTGGGAGTGATAAGGGCTCTGCCCCTGGTTCCACCAGGACACCGCTGACCTGGGGACCCTGGGGACAGCACAGGGGGACACAGGAGGTGGGGTGGCCCTGGAGGCAAAAGGCTGGGGTGTGGAAAACCAGTGGCAGGGCAGGAACGGGGCACAAAGCTCTGTGAATCCCTCTGGGGCTGCCAGGCTGGCCTGGCAAACCTGGGCTGGGTTTAAAGTTCCCCTCGAGTGATTTATGGGCTGGGGGCAGAGCTGTAAATCCTGCCCTGATTCTGCTCTGGGGCTCTCAGGGAAACCCAGCTGAGCTTTGTCCTGCTTTTCCACACAAACACAAAAGCCTCAGCCCAAATTCTGCCAAATCAGGGGGAATGTGCCAAAGCAGAGTATTTTTAACTGTCTTCCCCTGCTTTGTGGCTTATGGGGTGGGCACAAGCAATAAATAAAGGAGCACAGAGAGTGTTTTGTGAACTCTGGGCATGACCTTTTCCACGAGGTGAAGTTATTGTGTGAGGCTTTCCTGTCTGAATGGGAAGGGACAGCACAATGAATGATCCCTCAGCAGATGCTGACAACTCAATCACGAGGGTAGGGACTAATTTCAAGGTCCAGCCAAACTGGAATTGCTGCCGAGCCCCGGCTGGGTGTGAGGCATCCCTGGACTGGGAGGGCAGCAGCAGCCCAGAACAAGGCAGTCACCAGAAAAGGCTAAAAATCCTCATTTATTTACCACCAGGGAATATCCAACCTCTAGACAGAAAGACACCGAGAGATTTACTGCCCTTAAAATCTGTTTTGCCTTAAAAGTATCTTTTTTTTTTTTTTTCCCTAAATAAAATAAAAGTTTCTCATAAATAAAAATGTTTGGATAAGGCCCTTTACTGGACAGCAGCATCAGAAAGCAGAGCACCACGGGCAGGGACAAAAAGCTCAGGCTTGCTGAGGTGATGGGGATAAACGTCTGTAAATGGTCAAAAAATTCGTTCATGGGTTGCTGTGTACAGTGAATCCACAAGGTGCTGTTACTAACAGGGAATCTCCTCCCCCGGTGGGGGTTAGAGCCCACATCCTTTCCCTTCCCACTGCAGGATGAATTCCAGGAGCAAAGCAGCACCTCCTGCCCTGCAGGGTATTGCCAGAACCCCTGGGGGCAAACCGAGCTCAGCTGCCCCTTTTCACTGGAAATAAATGTTAATGCCACACACACCCTGCCTCCAGGCAGGTCTGGGCAATTATCATCGAGCTTGCTCATTCCAAGGAATAATTCTCTGTTCCTGACTCAGGAAAGTTCAGGGTGACAGGTGAAGTGTCACTTGGCTTGGTCCCTTTGCTCCATTCACAGCCCATGGAGTCCAGGTTCTGAGCCTGGAATATCCTCTGGAAATGCATCCAGCCCTGCCCTGAGGTGATAGAAAGGTCCCCTCGCTCCTGCAGGAATTTCTCTCTGCTGTTAAATGGGTCCATCTAATGTCTTGTCACTTCCAGGTGCTGGTTCTGCCTGCAGCCATCAGGAGAGAGCACAGCATTCCAGGACCAGCCTCTCCTCCCATTTCTGTCCCACTCTGCTCCCTGTCTGTGCATTATTCCGCACTTGACTTTTTTTGTGATTTATTTTTTTAACACAGAATGCACTGCATAAATAACAGTTGAAACAAAGTGGTTGTGTAGTAATGCAGGTTCTGAATTTCCCTTTGTGTCAGGAATATCAGAAGGGAACAAGCTCCATAAATCCCCCTTCATGTCTGAGGAATATCAAAAGTGATGGGAACAAACCCAGCTAAGCCCTGATGGATTCTGCCCCAGCCACTGGCGCTGGGCACGGAATTCTCCTACAACAAACCCTTCAATCTTCAGCTCAGAAACACAACAAATGTAAAGAAAAGGCCCCAAGTGTGGCTGGAAGAGGAGTGCTTTAAAGTTTTAAAGACAGGGAGCTTTGTCCTTCTCCTCTCTGCTCCAGACACACACCAGAGCGGGACAGGCTGCCAACATTAATATTATTGTTGGAAAGAGACTGATCCTGGAAAGTGAGTACATGGAAGAGGAAGAGAAACAAGGGATTGTTAGCTCAGGTCACTTTGAGGTCTGGCACACATGACCTGAAAAAGCCCCAAAGCTTTGGATGCAGTCCCCCCAAGAAGGAACTGACGGTGATGACGCAGCTCCCGAGGGAACGGAACGGTCGGAAATGGGATAAAAGAGGGGTTGGGGATCCACAAACCAGGCTCTCCATGTTGGGAAGGCTTTGACAGCAGCCAGAAGCACTTTTAGGTGAGCCCACAGCAAGCAGCAGCCTGCCAAGGGTTTGACCACGCCAAGGGTTTGACCATGCTGGGCAGCTGGGAACGCTGCGAGCGGCCGGGCACCGACTCCGCTCTCCCACCGCTTCCTTCCCCTGCCGCCAACGGAGCAGCAAAGCAGAAAAAACACAGATCAAAAGGGGGTGTCTGGCTGGGCCAGAGCCACATGCAGCTTCCCAAAGGCCTGTGCTAGGAAGGCTGGAGCACGTGGGGCCGAGGCTATCGGGGAATCAAGGACATTGCCACGGCTTTCCATGACGCCACCGGGGTTGAGCGGAGGCTGGGACACCAGGAGCTCTCTCCAGCCCTGCCCACCTTCCCCTGGGACTGGGGAACTTGCTGTGCTCTCTCATTGTTTTAGAGTGCTCTAATAGAGCAGTGATCAGGTCCAGGATGGAAGTTTTCCTTAGCTGAGCCAAGTTAACCAAAAAAAAACCCACCTGGGGGGGTTTAAACATGGCTCTGTCTTCCCTCTGCTTTGGGGGTGTTACAGACAGCTCTGGATAGGGAATGTGGAAATTCAGCCTGCTGAAATATCCACTCAATCAGCAACAGGTACTGCTGCTAATGAGTGCAGAGTCTGCCCCTGGAGGAAGCACAAAATGGGAATAAATTCCACAGGCTCCTGCAGGGCTGAGTTCCACACAGTGGGCGAGAAACCAATCTCCAGTGAAATCTCTTCCTGCACTTTGTCCCTTTGTACGAGGTCCCGAGGCTAATTAGCACCTGGCAACACCTCGAGAAAGATGAAACCTCGCTCCTCACGCTGCTCTGACACGCTGTTAAAGGATCAGGGACACAGGAGGCTTTTTTGGTGTCTCATATCCCACAGACACCGAGTGCCTGTAAATTGAGAATGGGCTCAGCTTTAATCGGCTTGCTAGGCTTGCAGGCAGGCTTAATGAGGCAAACCCAGCCTACCTGGGCCGGGATCAGACTGCTCCCAACTGCTCCTCCCGGCTTTGCTGGAACCTCCTCAGATATGGAGGGGTGTGGGAAAGAAACCACAATTAAAATTCACACCAGGACGTGAAGAAAGGGAGGGAGAGATGAAACACTAATAAAGCTTTATTGGTGTTTTATTGTCTGTAATTAAAAATAGCTTTAACAGTGCTATGACTGTAAATATGAGTTTGCTCGAAAGGTGCTTTCACTGAGGGGATGAGTGGTGGTCTCTGCTTTGCCTCCACTTTATCTATCTATCTATCTATCTATCTATCTATCTATCTATCTATCTATCTATCTATCTATCTATCTATCTATCTATCTATCTATCTAATCTATCTTTTGCTTATTTATTATCTTTGCTTTGCCTCCACTTCTTTATTGACACAACATTCCTGTTTCTTCCTCCAGGAGTCCCAGCTCTGATGGCCCTCACAGGGACAGACCCAGAAGGACACCAAGCTGCACAAAGAGAGCCAGCAGAGTTGGCTCAGGGTCCTGCTGGTGGCTTTGGTGTCACTTCCACTCTCACCAGCCCTGCCAGGTGCCCACAGTCAGCTGAGGAATGCAAGTGGACAAATTCCGGGTGCACATCCCCGGGAGAAGCAGGAGCAGTTGGAGTGGGCAGAGCCAGCCCTTAGGTAAACACTGAAACATTTGCAGGGGAAATTACAGAGCCTCTCTTTTAATTAGCTCCAGGAGTGTGTCTGACAGCAAAGGAGCTGTCAGGCTGCTGAAGCAGACCTTGTGTTTCAGGTTGAGGGGCATCACCTCCAGCCTGAAAGCAAAACACCCACAGCACTGCAGGATGCTTCAAATTCCCTGGAAGAAAGTTCCTCTTTATCTCCCCTGGCACCAACTCATGAGGGATTTCCTGATCCCAGACAATCTGGAAATGCAGGGATTCGAGATAGGGAATGGGCAAACGCTCAAAGAGAGAAATAAAAAAGGCTTTTTCCATTTTCCCCCTCAAACTCCATTCGTTAAACCAAGCTGACAACGAGCTGAATTTTATTGACTCCCCAGGTGTAAGTGGAAAGACACCCAACCCCACCAACCAGCTGATACCATTGGCATTGTTGGGGTCCACCTGCCATGAAGCTCTCCTGTGACTGTTTTCCCAATCCCTGTTGGCTCAGCCTCCTAATGCTGATTATTGTCACACTCGTGCAGGAGCAGCTCCCAGAACCAACAATCACAAACCCCTCCCTCAACACACTCAGAGCTGCACTTCCCAGCCTGGCCCTGCTTTTCAAACCCCAAACAATCAGCTGAGCTCATTTGCACATTTTACCAACCTAATTAGCCCTGGCTCTGATGAAGATCAGGAAGATTTTTGTTCTGGCTAATAATAGTTGTACTTTATCTTGCTTTGCCTTTTAACTAAGCATGTCCTAATTGTGTATTTACATTTGCTGGCATGTGCAAAACATTTTAAGTAGCTGGGCAAAGCAGCTAATTAGGATTGTACATTCTGTGCTTGCATGGCTTGGTGGAGGCAGCTTATCAAACATTGTGCACATTATTCATTAATTCAAAAATGGGAATTGTTCATGAGGGCCCTGGGTTAGTGAAACTTATCCAATCTTTTTTATCAAATCCTACAGAGTTTTGCTGATTAACGATCTAGAACTACATCTGGGATGGGTTTCTACAGAGGGTTTTGTTTTCTGCTTGCTCAGCTCCCATTCCCAAGCAGAACCAGGAATTCCCCCCTCAGACTCGACGTGTTATTTTTCTTTTGTCCTTCCTCTTTCCCCTGTGGAAGGTGGAATTGTGGCGTCAACAAATGGGTAGTAAATCATCAATAACCAAATGCTCTGTGTAGAAAGGGCTGGGTTTCTTCTTCAAGCACATTAAGTGAGGTTCCTGCATAAAACACAGATTTGAATGCAAATACTGGCCAGGAGCAAGCTCAGATTGCAGGATCCTCCCCGGAGCCCCCAGCAGATCCCTCTCAATTAGGCAGGAGTGTGCTGGGGATAAGAGGAGCTGGATTTCCTCTCCGTGAGGATGAGGAGGGTGCAGTTAAACCCACAGCCTGTCCCCTCCAGCTGCTGGCTCTGGCACCAGGGCTGGCTCTGGAGCTGGCACCTTCTGAGGGCTCCTGAAGGTGTTCTGGAAGCAGAGGTGCTGGGAGATGTGGCTGCTGCTGCTGCACAGAGAAATATTGGAGGGAGAAATTCCTCCCTGAGAGGGTGGGGAGGCCCTGGAGCAGATTCCCCCTGGATCCCTGGCATGTCCAAGGCCAGGCTGGACGGGGCTTGGAGCCACCTGGGACAGCTGAAGATGTCCCTGCCCATGGTCTCTTCAGCAATTTTATAATTCTGTGTTATTCTTTTATCTCCTTTTTCATTTTCTCTTTTCCCTTCCCACATTCTTTAATAACTTGTGTCTGACAGGATTCCTTATCAAATCCCTCTTGATCAAATCCCACAGAGTTCCAGAGGTCCCAGCCTTTATTTCATTAAATTCTCCTGGTCCCCCTGATGGGCACCGACCCTCGGAGCATCACAAGAACAAAACCAGACCCTGGCTCGCTGCAGGCCTGGCAATTCCACTCCTAACAAAACCCAGCAGGCCCATTAATAAAAATGCAATTAGCTCCTCTGATTAACCTGCCAAGGAACCTTCTGTTTTTCCTGGAAAACACGGGGCCAGGTGTTCACTGGACAGGAGGAGATGAACTCTGGTAGCAGTGCCACATTTCACTTTTTTTTTCTTTTTTTTTCTTTGCTGGTGGATCTAAAATTAACCAATCTACAAGAAACCAAGAAGTGCTGCTCCTCAGTAATTTGCAAGAAATTACTGATATAATTAGAGAGGACATAAATAAATCTTTATATCTAGAAATAAGTAGAAGAGTTTTCAAATTTATCTCCCATTGCACAGACTGGGGCCTGAACTACCCACCACAGTGGCAGGAAGGAAATGAATAAAATTGCCTCAAAGCATAAAATTCACTTTAAAAGAAAATTTAATGGTTTTTTTGCCAGCTGAGGTTGAAGCTGGTGACACAAACATTAGAAAGGGAGCTGTGAAATGGCCCCTTCCAGGCCCAGATTTTGCCAGATCAGTGTTTTTGATAAGCCCCAAACCTCTGGGGCAGTGAAATGTGTTTAGAGGAGCCCACTTTTACTGCTGCCACGCTTTAAATTTATTGCAGGGCTTTGCAGGAGCAACAATTACCTCTCCAATGTCTTCATTTGTAGGTTTTTTACACACTTATTATCAATCAATAAGTGTAAAATACCCCTCCTGAGCAGCCCAGGTGGGTGCAGAAGGGTTTGTGATAGGCCCCCCTATCAGAGGAGCTCTAATTAACTCTTTTCCTGGCTTAATTGGTCAGGCACAGCCAAGCCTGAGTTCAGAGCAGCCTTTCCTAGAAGGGATTACTGTAAATCAAATAAAGCAGAAATAAAAGCTGGTTTTCACCAAAGAGCCCTGGCAGGTGAGGGGAGGTTCAGCTCTGAGAGGTCAGGAGTCAGGCCTGGGTTCAAACCCAGATTAAATCTGAGATAAGGCTCAAGTTCAGGGGCTGAACAGGTTTTTTTTCTCTTTTTTATGAGGTTTTTACTGAAAGTGTCGTTGAGAGCAAAGCTAGATGTGTTTTCTGCAAAATCAACCAGCCATTAGCAGCGAGAAAGCAAAGCCAATAAATAAATAAATGTGGTGCCTCTCCAAGCAAGGGTTCCTTCAGTGCTTCCAACCCCCCCCAAAAAAAAGAAATAAAGCCTGAGAAGATAAATTTTCCCCTCAGCAAAAATTATCTCCAACAACCTGGCAGCTTCTGGGAGCTATAAAATTCAATTACCATCTTTTGCTTTGTGTGTCACACTTCAATTAAAGAGAGAGCAGAGGGATTCTAGGAGTGTAGTTAAAATGAGATGATGTGCTGGATTTCAGGGCTTGGTTGGGATCCCATCCCAGCATGGGCTGGGACTTGTTTATGGCTTTGGAAATGGGAGGGGTGGGACTTGTCCAGTGCGTTTGTCAGCTGGAAAATTGATTGGAGCTGCACTTGAGGACAGAAAGGAAAAACTTGGAACAGCTTTTCCCTGCAAACTGCTCAGTCCATGCCTGGCGCTGGAAGCATTTTAGCAACGGGGTGAATTTAATCTTTGAGAATCTGTCTTTTTTATTTAGAATTTATCTTGGAATTTAATCTTTGGAGAGGGCTCTGAAAGCTTCAGAGGACCACAAAACGCTCTGTGAGGAGCAAGGGCTTTGTGATGGAGAAGGGCTTGTTGGGAAAACCTCGTGGAGGTGCCACAAGAGAGCATTTTAAAAAATCCCAGCCCTGGAAAATCTGCCCCAGGAGAGGCGAGCCAGGAGCTTTTCCTCACAAGGGACAGGGAATGAGGCTCTGGTGGTTGTGGCACCCAGGAGTTGTCTTCACCTGGATTTCCCCAAGGTTTTTAAGGAATCGTTCCCACTTCTCAAATCCGATTTTCTCTTCACCTGGATTTCCCCAAGGTTTTCAAGGAATCATTCCCACTTCTCAAATTTGATTTCTTCTTCAAAATCTGCCCCAGGAGAGGTGAGCCAGGAGCTTTTCCTCACAAGGGACAGGAACGAGGAGGTTGAGACACTCAGGAGGAGTCCAGAGCTCTGTGCCTTCACCTGGATTTTGCCAAGGTTTTCAAGGAATCATTCCCACTTTTCAAATCTTTCTCTTCACCTGGATTTCCCCAAGGTTTTCAAGGAATCATTCCCACTTCTCAAATTTGATTTCTTCTTCAAAATCTGCCCCAGGAGAGGTGAGCCAGGAGCTTTTCCCACAAGGGACAGGGAATGAGGCTCTGGTGGTTGTGGCACCCAGGAGGAGTCCAGAGCTCTGTGCCTTCACCTGGACTTTGCCAAGGTTTTTAAGGAATCGTTCCCACTTCTCAAATCTTTCTCTTCACCTGGATTTTCCCAATGTTTTCAAGGACTCCTTCCCACTTCTCAGCCTTGATTTCCGACCTTTCAGCCAGGACTGACCCAACCTGACAGAACCATCGAGGGCGGAGAACACCTCCAAGGTCACGGAATCCAAGCCGTGCCCCGTCCCCAGCGTGCCCAGCCACCCTTCCCTGGCTGCCAGGGGGATCTGTGAAAATCACAGGATCTCTAATTAAAGAAAAAACCAGCAGAAGGATCTGCTCCTTCACCTCCTGTGCAGCTCCCAAGGACACCAAAGGAATGCCCCACCCCAAAAACCCCCGATGGAGGCCAGAGCCTCACAGTCCGTGCCCTGGTGGATGACAGAGGCATGGAAAGATTAATTTCATTAATTTTGGCACCTTCCCTGAATAGCTCCAGCTTGGGTTTCCCCAGGCTGCCAAAATTCGAGTGGAAATCGCAGGGGGTTAAAATGCTCACTCCTTCTGCCAGTTCAGCACTTCCAGCTTGGGCTGGGAATGGAAATTTAGGGTGGAAAAGGGGGAAAAAAAGGGTGGGATCTGCCAGGAGCTTCATGGAAGTTTGGGTTTGGAGGTAATAAAGGATCCAGGATTAGATAGATTTATATATATTTGTATATATGTATGTATATGTGTATGCACTTTTATTTATTATATTTATAATTTATTTTTATTTTTATTTTTTATTTTTATTTTATATATTACGCATAATTTATAATTTTATTTATTTATGTTTACATCAACATGTATTTTATTATGTTTATGTATTTTTATATGTATTTTATTTATTATATTTACAATATATTTACAATATATTTACATTATATTTTATATTTTTATTTTAATTTTTATTTTAATTTTTATTTTAATTTTTATATATTACACATAATTTATATTTTTATTTATTTATAATTACATCTACATGTATTTTTATATGTAGATGTATTTATATGTATTTTTATTTATTATATTTCTTACCTAGTTTTATTTTTATTTATATTTATAATTATGTATACTTATATGTCTATATTTATATATTACACATAATTAATTATTTTATTTATTTACATTTACATTTACATTTATATGTATTTTAATATGTCTTTTAATATGTATATGTATTTTATATGTATTTTTATTTATTATATTTATTATCTAGTTTCATTTTTCTTTATATTTATAATTATATATGCTTATATGTCTATATTTATATATTACACAGAATTTGTATTTTTATTTATTTATATTTACATGTATCTTAATATGTATTTTTATTTGTTAATGTATTTCATATGTATTTTTATACATTATAGTTATTATCTAGTTATATTTATATTTATATTTATATATGCTTATATTTCTGTATTTATATATTACACAGAATTTGTATTTTTATTTATTTATATTTACATTTACATGTATTTTCATATGTATTTTAATATGTATTTCATATGTATTTTTATTTATTATATTTATTATCTACTTTTATTTATATATGCTTATATTTCTGTATTTATATATTACACAGAATTTGTATTTTTATTTATTTACATTTACAGTTACATTTACATGTATTTTAATATGTATTTTTACATGTATATGTATATGTATATATATAGCCCTATGTATGTTTCTATTTCTATTTCTATTAATTTATATTATATTCTATTTATCATTTAATTTATTTATATTTATATTTATATTTATATTTATATTTATATTATATTTATATTTATATTTATATTTATATTTATATTTATATTTATATTTCTTCTCTCATTCAAGTAGTTTCTTGATTACACAAACCAAACAGAAGCAGAAAGCAAGAAAAGAGCCCCAAACCTTTAATGTGCCTGATGGTCAGGAGGAGCTGGAAAGAAAAAACCAAATTTTCCTTCCCGTGTTCCAACTGCAAGTTTTTCATTTATTAGAGATTATTGAAACCCTGAAAGTTTGCAAAGATGAGAATAGAAAACAATAGTGGCTGCATGTGTTGACTTTTCAGAAGAGACCAAAGAAAACCCAGAAGAAGCTGAACAAAAAGCAGGAAGAAGTGCTTTGAGCAGAAAGCAAAGGCCACAGTAAATAATGAGCTGTGCTGAATAAATCAGAGTGATGCTGATAAAGCTGCCTTGGCTGCTCCACTCCCTCCTTGTCGGGTTCCTAAACTGCTGGTTCCATCCCCTCTGTGACATCTGGTTGTGTAACTCATCAGGTGGGCCAAGAAAGGATCAATCTATAAATCTCCGAGGAACAGAAAAATGGGATTTGGCTCAAGGGGCCAAGGAACCTGTGCAAGAAATTTCCACATTAAAAAACCATCGCTCTCTCTGGAGCCTGGGGTGAAGAAAGAGCTTGAAATGAAACAGACAATTCCATGATTTTTAGGGGGAAAATATTTATTATAAACCAGACGAGCTCACCAAAACATCCAGCCCGAGATGAATTTAGCACAAAAGCCTCTCCTGCCCAGCTCTGCAGCCCTGAGGGGCCGTGGGAGGCACCCAGGGGTTTTGGGAGAGCTTTGGGCTCTCTGTGTCCCTGCTGTGCTCCTGGATGCTGTGATCCACAGCTGCTTTTGGCTGGAATTCTTCTCCAGGAGACCCAAAATTCTCCCTCTGGGCACGGAACCTCTTTTTAGAAAGAGGCAAGATGTCATTGTGCCCAAAGTCTTTGTGATGCCATTGGAACCTTGGGGAGCAGGGAGGATTTTCCTAAAATCAGCTCCCAGGAGAGACTTCCCAAAAGGGCAGCAGGGCCCTGGTGTTGGACCAGCCTGGTCTGGGATGGAGTCTGCCCAAAATTCAGAGCCAGAGCAAAAATACCCACCCTGGGCCATGTTTATTTATCTTTTTAGTCCTATTTCCCCACCAGAATTGAAAATTTTCCTTCAAATACCAAAATACTCAACAGAAAGAAGGGAATAACAAATCTGGAACGCGACCACAAACCCACAAACCCTGAATTTGTGTGCAGGTGTGACCTTCTGGCAGGATTTGGGTTGATTTGCTGGCTGATCAGAGTCACTTCCTGACAAAAAGGAGATTTTTTTTTCCACATTTCCCCACTCCCATCCCGTTGGTGCCTGGAACATGGCTATTTTTCCTGTGGATTAAATTACTGGGGGAAAAATAGAACCTGAAAGGCAGTGCTGGATAGCTGGGTTTTCCTGTGCCTGAAAAATCGTTCAGGTGAGGTCATCCCACCAGCCCAGCTCAACTTTCGGGTTTGGGTCTTGTAAAAACGCCAGGCTTGGAAGTGGAGAGGGGAGAGAAGGAATCTCCAGATCTGTTGGATTTTGGTTGTCCCACCAGCCCAGCTCATCTTTTGGGCTGGACCTTGTAAAAATGCCAGGTTTGGAATTGGGACAGGAGAGAGAAGGAATCTCCAGATCTGTTGGATTTTGTGCTTCCTCTCCTCCTGTTTCGATGGCCCTGGTGATCTGTGTGAAGTTGGGTCCTGTAAGATCATCATCAGACCAACACACCAGGCCATGGATGCAGTCTGGGGATTCTCCGGGGTGGGAATCACAGAATTCCAGAATGGCTGGGGTTGGAAAAGCCCCCCAAGGCCATCAGCTCCAAGCTGTGCCCAATGCCCACCTTGTGCCCAGCCCAGAGCACTGAGTGCCACCTCCAGGCCTTGGACCCCTCCAGTCACGAGGACTCCAAACCTCCCCACGCCCAGAGCTGTTCACAAACCTTGCTGGAATTTTCTATTTTTTGAGATTTTGGATGAAAATTCAACCTTCAATTCAAGATGCAAAAATAAAGAGCAGCCTGGAAAAAATACCCTGCACAAGTTGCACATTTTGTCCCCGTTTCGCTCTGTGAGAGATCCCCATGACCAACAATCCTCCTTTGACATCACTGGCTCTCTAATTTGGTGTCCTCAGTTGTGCTGAGTTGGAATTCTAAATGCATCTTGAGGGCTGCAAGAAATCCCAGAGCATCAGACAGCCCTTGAGGGAAAAACATTCCCACTGTCCCTGCTCTTGGAGATTAGGGCAAAGTTACTGGGAAAGAGACATGGGATGGGTCAGAGACAGAAGATGAGAGCTGAAGGTGTCATGTCCATCTTCCTGGTGCTAAATCCCCCTTCCTGGTGCTGTATCCCCCTTCCTGGTGCTGTATCCCCCTTCCTGTGTCTGTTTCTGGCTAATTTTTACCACTTTGGTCACAAAAACTGCCCTGGTTGCACAACTCTGGAAAAAAGATTGTGGAGGAGCAGCCAGATCTTTGTATCTGGGCTTTATCTCCTTCTGAGCTAGAGGCTGGGAGTCTTGGTAATTAAAAATGGATCCAAACCTGATGGAAGTGTTCCTAAAATTTGGATGTGGGTCATTCAAAAGGAAAAATAGGTGAAAGGTCTGGCTGCAGCTCTGAGCTTCCTCTGGTTGGGTTTGTTTGGGCTCTGGGTTTGGTCCTTCTCAATAAACAGAGCTGACAAGCAGAACTTGCTTCGTTCATCATCACCTGAAAGGGGAATAAAGGAAAGGGCAGATCTACCTCTGTTTGATCAGAGGGTGCAGGTCTGAGATGAGGGAGAACAAAATTCCTGCAAGGGTGACTTGAAAAACAGCAGGAGGTTCATCCTCTGCCTTTACCCAGCCCCAAAAGCGACCTGGACTGGGGAGAGCACAAAGCTGTGGCAGAGTTTCTGTGAGCTCATGAGGCTCTGTGCAGTGGGAATTACGTGTGAAATTGTTTTGCAGTGACCTAGGCAAGGCTCAGGATCCAGCAGCTCCCTGGGGACTCTTTCCAAGCCTCTCCATTAGGATCATTTCCCTTGCACTGGGCAGGGCAGGGCTCCCAAAATCAGTTCAGAGGCACCAGCCAGACCTTTCTCGGGAGCTCAGGGCTGGATTTTGTGTTTTATTGCCCATCCTGGAGATGCTGGCAGTGGTGGAGTCACCAAACTCTGCTCTTTGTGGCTGCAGACTCCCCTGGAGCTGTCCCAGGCCATGCAGGATCAGCTGGAATGGCTGGGAAGGCTTTGCAGCAATCACAAGGCAGCAAGTTCAGGCTCACAAAGCTGCTCTCCAAAATTCAGGCAGCTGGAGCAGAGGGGCCCTTCCCAGCTGTGAGGACAGGGAAGCTCAGACACCCTTTCCTCTGAAAGATGGGGAGCACAGGGATGCTCCATGGCCAGGACATCCTTTCCTGGCTCACTCCCCAATGTTCTTGCAATAATTGGGCATTACCAAGAGTTTGACCCTGTGGTGGTGTCACAGGGGTCCCAGGATGAGGGAAGGGATGAGGATCTGACTCCATGGTTCAGAAGGAAATTATTTTATGATCTATATTATATTAAAACTATACTAAAAGAATAGAAGAAAGGATTTCATCAGAAGGCTGGCTAAGAATAGAAAAGGAATAAATGACAGAGGTTTGGGACTGACAGAGACAGTCTGGACAGCTGGACTGGGATTGGCCATTAATTAGAGAGATTAATTAAATGAGACCAATCCCAGATCCACCTGCTGCATCCCACAGCAGCAGAGAATCATTGGTCACATTTTCTTCCTCTCAGCTTCTCAGGAGAAAAAATCCTAAAGAAAGGATTTTTCATAAAACATGTTGGTGACATCCCACCCCCTTCAATAATTTGTAGGGTATTTGTAGTGCCAGGAAGAATCAAGTTTGTGCATCATTCCCAGGTTTTTGTGGGATTTAAGAACTTTGTGAATGGTTTTCCCCCAACACCTTCTCCCTCATGCACCCTTTCCTGGGTGCCCCCTGGCCCCCAGCAGAGTTTGCTCAGGCACACTGAGCCTCACTCCTCTCCCTCTCTGGGAATATTTGTCTTTTACTCCTTGCAGGGAGGATCTGCAGCCTGAGAGCAGCGATATAAACACACATGGATCCCTTGGGGTGGCACTGACTGCCTTGGTGACACCAGCTGAATTACATTTCTCCTTACATCAGACTCCTGGCACCACCAAAAGAAGTCTCTGTAAGAAAAAAAGTGGTTTATATCTTTTTTAATATTGGTATTAACACCTAAGCTGCCCTTTCATTGTGTACAGGAGATGGCAATTGGTTCTCCTGAGACCTAAAAATGATGTCCAAGACCAGGCTGGACAGGGCTTGGAGCATCCTGGGATAGTGGAAGGCGTCCCTGCCCATGGATTTGAGGATGGGCTTTAAAGTCCCTTCCAACCCAAACCATTCCATGATTTTCAGATCATTTTTGTGCCTTTTTCTCCCCTCAGTGCCCTGTGGTTCCAGAGCTGTACCTGATTTAGAAACCCAGCAGCAGCACCAAAGTGAGAGATTTCCCTGAAATCCCAATTTCCCTCTGGATTTCCTTTGAAATTTAAGAATTTAGGTAAACAGACAGAGAGAGGGGAAAAAAAAAAGGAATATTTAGATGACCTGAAAAGTGTCACTGCCAGTTTGTAATGGGAACCTGAAGCTGTGAAATGATGACAAGAGTGTGAAACTGGGAGATGCTGGCTGACATTTCAGAGTACAAACATCCCCAGCCTCATCCAGATTGCAAAATATTGATGATTTCAAATGGAAAAATCCAATGGGCCAAACACTGGCTCCACTTTTCTATTTTAGGAACACCTAAAATGTGGTTTTTGTTGTTTTCTAAGAGGATCTGAGCAGATCCTGGAAGTGAAACGACTCAGGTTTAATGTGGAGTTTGAGAAGAAACAAAATAAAACAAGACAATAATATCCACACACACCATCAACTTTAAGGTGAAAATAAAATCAAGGTTCTTGTTGGGTTGAAATTGTCTTTTTAAATTAAAAATGTGCTTCCAAATGCTCTTCATCTTAATACTCTGATACTTTCCTGGCACTTTGGATTATTGATTACTCTGCAGTAATTTAAAATTTATGCCTTTGCCTCCATCTTTCTGTTTCACTTCTGGTTCTCGAGACAATTCCAGAGCCCTGAGGTTGGGTCCAACACCACCAAGTGCAAAAATGACATTTCATTATCTCTAAACCCAACTTTTCTGGACTTCTTGAAGTCCTAACTTCCCTATTATTTTCCAAACAAATCAGGATGCTCTCCATTCTCCTTTCCCTCCTTTCCCACACGGATATCAGAATTTCCCTGTATTTTTTAATGTCTCTTCCCTTTCTGAAGCCCCTCAGGCAGGGGGGGCCAATCTCCAGCCCAGTGCAGTAACCCAAGGAGTTCCTGATTTCCACGCTCCCAAATTAAAGAGCAGCTGCTGCCCACAGTTCACCTGATCTGCTCGCTGAGACATCACTCGGGAAAATCAATTAATTTTTCCACTCTCCCAAACGCTGCTGGAGTTGAATGGGAGGAGAAGGAAGAGAAAAGAGGAGGAGGAAAAAAAGGACTTTTGTGTTGGAAAGATGACACCGAAGGTATTGGGTGGCCAGGTGAATGCAGGGCACTTGAAGCAGGGAAGAAAAGAGACACAAGAAGTTTGGGTTTCATTTTAGGGATGAAAATGAGAGCTGCTCATCCATGAAATAAACCTTCCTTGCTCTTCCACCAGCTCCTTTTTCCATGTCCTTCTGCGTGGTGATCCAGGGTGGAGATTATTTAAAAGTGAAAGGGAAATGTCCTGTTCAAACCTCGAGGGAAGCCCTGAAAAACTCAGCTCAAATTCCTGAGAATTCCTCGATTTTCCTGTAATTCCTTGAATTGCCGCTCTGAGATCAGACTTTGGAAAATGGATTTTGTAAGATTTATTTGTTTTTGGTTTTAATTGTGAGCCAGACATGGAAAAAACCAAAGGTGAGGTTTTACTGAAGCTCAGAGGGCAGAAGGAGCCCTGAAGAAAAAACATCCTTTAGTTTGGCTCCTGTGAAAGGAAAGGGACCCGAGTGAATTCTTGCTTTTAATGGAAATTTTAAAAAATCCCAGCATTTTTAAGGATAGACATTTAAATTTGGGGCTGTGAGTCAATTTCTAGAAGTGGTGGAGTTGAAATTCATGACAAAAAAATCCTTTTATTTGGTTAAGAAGATTAAACGCTCAACACAAACCACAATTTTTTGTAAATTTTTTGCTTCAAAATGGGCAGGTTCAGTTGCTACTCTGAAATGAATTGTTAAAACCCGAGCTGCTCAGAGGGAATGAAACCGATTCAAAACCCAAGCTGAAACTTTAACGAGCTAAATGTTTATTATAATGACATTTTTCTTTGAGAAGCAAAATAAACCCAAGTCATTTTTAGGAGAAAATGCCTTTATACCTGCAACTTTTCAAAGAAATGTTGCACAAGAATTTGGATGAATTAGGTGCTACAAGGGACTGTTTTTTATTTAGACAGCATAAACAAACATCTAGATGGAGCACAGTTATTCATGAAAACTTTCAAGCAGCAATTAATTAATTAATTAACCCACAGAATTTTCACACCTTAAATTTCCCTGGAGGAGGAGGAGGAGCTGTCCTGATGGATCCACAGGGAAGGAAGGAAATGCTGGAAAACCTGCAAAACTCTCCTGTTTTACCCTTTTTTTTTTTTTTTTTAATCATCACCAAAAAAATTACAAAATTAAATTTTTCCTGGCTAAAAGAAGGATCTGACTGAGGTGGGGGAAATTCCAAAGAAATGAACATCTCCTGCTTGGAGCAGGGATTCCAGCAGCTCCAAACACCCCATGAGATCCTGATCAACCCCACCAATCCCATGAAACACCTGAGTGATCACGTCTCCGGGTAATTAACTAAATAATCAATCAATTAATTATAAGGGAAAGTTACTCCTGTAAGGAAATCAGTTTAGGAGCTCTGGTTTCAGGAATAAAGAATTCACCCCGAGATCTGCAGGAGATCCTCCTGTCCTTAATTAACTGTGCCGAGCATGGGCAGCACCCAAGGGAGCAAAGCCCAGCTCCCAGTTGGAGCCTGGACTGGGAGCACTGGGACACACCAGGAGCACCAGTCCTCCTTCTGCTTTGCAGCAGCAGCGGGATAATCCCAGGAAAAAAAAAACAAATTTTCCTTCTATTTTTTGATAAAAATTATTGAATTGGGTTATTTTAGTCAATGGCCAAAGAAGCTCCCGGGATCATCCAATCCCAACCTCCAGCTGGGAAGGTAAAGGCTGAGGAGCACACCCTGAATTCCAGGCTCAGGTTTTCCTTGGAAGAGTATTCCTCAGGATGGGGATCACACCAACGTTTCACCTTCCCTACTTCAGAACAAAATCCCTCTGAGCCTTGGGGGTGACACAACTCCTCAGTGCCACCAGGAAGGTGCTTTCTGCAGTAAGGAAGGATTTCAAATCCAAATATCTGCAATCATTTCAACTTGAAATATCTGCAACAATTTCAAATCCAAACATCTGCAATCATTTCAGCTTGAAATAACTGCGCTAATTACAAATCCAAATATCTGCAATCATTTCAACTGGAAATATCTGCAACAATTTCAAATCCAAATGGCTGCAATAATTTCAACTTGAAATATCTGCAACAATTTCAAATCCAAATATCTGCAATCATTTCAACTTGAAATAACTGCGCTAATTACAAATTCAAATATCTGCAACAATTTTGAATTACAATAATTTCCAATCGAGGGCTCAGCAGATCCAAGGGAAAAACCAGGTTCTAATTCCCTTTCTGGGAAGATCATACAGAGAAAAGGATTTGATAAATATCATTATTATTTTTTTTCCTGTGATGGAAGAGAAGCCTTAATTCCTCAAATAAGCCACGATGATGTTTGCAGTGAGCAGTGCTCTAAGTTTCCTAGGAAACGTGAATATTACCTTCCTCAGGAATGAGAAATTCACAGGAGCAATTTGTTCTGAGAGGGAAAGGCTGAGTCCTTTTATCTAATGAAATCCAAATCAAGATCAAGGAGGAAAACTGAAGCAGAGGAGAACTGGAATTGGGTGCAGGGAGAAGTGGGAGCTGCTCTGGTGGAAAGTCTGGATGGGGGTGTGAAAATGGTGTCAGATGGATCAGGGTTTTCCTTTAAAGACTTTCCTTTTCCAGGGAGGGGGTGGAGTGGCACTGTGCCAAAACTGAGTGACTGGAGGTGCAAAAACCTCTGGAAAAATCAGCTTTTCCACCCAAAAAACTCCTAATCAGGAGGCACAGAGCCCAGGAAGGAAGAGAAGCAACTTCAACATGCCATGGAGGGGATGAAGCAGGAAATTCCCTCCTCCTGCACCTCCCTGGAACTGGTTGGGGTTTGTGCACCTGGGGCTTCTCCACAAAGAGTTTGGATCTCTCAGAGCTGGCTCAGGTCCCGTTTCCAGGAGGTTTTCCTGGATGTTCCCCTGGTTTTACAGATCCCTGGGGTGCCTGGCCTTGTCAGGGTGTGTTTGACCCCGTGTTTGGCCGGCACCTTTTCACACTTCCAGCAGGAAAACCCATCCTTCCAGCCCTGATCCACCACAAAACTGCTCTTCTGACAGCAGCAGAGGAGAGCTGTGAAAATTCCTTTACATGGACACGAGCAGGAGCACAGGGAAAGCAGATGCCAGAGGTTTAATTGGCTCAGCCTTTTGTTCTCTGCTGAGTCAGACAAAAAGCTCAGAAATCTGTGGTGCTGCAGCTCTCCTTATCTGCGGAGCTGGAATCTGTGGGATTGAAGGAGCGTGGCTTTAATCCACTCTGCTGGGCATGAGCTCATGGCTGGGGGATTGCTCTGGGATTCTGGCAGGAATTCTTCACTGGGGGGGTTTCTTCTGGACGCTGGGGGATTAAACCTGATGGATTCCAAGGACTGGCCTCAGATTTTGCTTTGTTTGTAGGGACTGGACACTTAGCACAGAACGTGGCACCCACAGCTCCTGATTTATCCTGTACTGAACCTAATCCTGGTGCAGGGAATGGATTTTTCACTTTTTTTGTTTATTGTTGTTGTTCTTACACCCATCTTTGCAGAGATTCCAAAGTTTGCCATTCAGATCCGTTTCTCTCAGCTGATCAGTTATGATAGAGCTGCAAAGCTTTGCTCTGATAATCTTTCCCCTAAAAGCCAAATTTCTGAAATTCCTTCCTTCTTTAGCTTTCCTGAGAGGGGCAGGGGATGATGTAGCTCAAATGATACTCTGGTGACATAACAAAGAACAGTAAAGGTCAGAGCAGATTAATTTGCTCCAGGATCAGCTGGAGAATATTAAACCTCTTATCTGTAATCCTTTGATAGCCAGTTCTATAATGTAATCATCAGTGTACATCCAATAACACACGATAATTACTTTGGAATTCTATTTTTCATTTTTAATCACAAGACATATCTTAAAGGATGCCCCAGCCACCTCCAGCAGCCCCCACCAGTTCAAACAACTCGTTTCAAATGAGTTAAAAAGAAAAAGAAAAAAAAAAAAAAAGTTTTTATGAGGTGGCTGGGAAAAAGTCAGCCTGGAAAATATCCTTGTGAAGGAAGCATCTGTCACAAGTCAAAATGTTCTTGCTGCTCCCTGGAGAGAGCCGGCCCGGGCACAAAGGGCAGGGAAATGCTCAGTGCTGAAATTTGGTGGGCAAAACATCTGGGGAGGGGGTTCCAGAGCTGGGGCCGAGCAGCTCACCTCCCTCAGCCCTGAAACCCTGGGAAATCCAAGTGTGGAGAGGAGGAGGAGGAGGGGGTTTAGTCAGAGGATTTCAGATTCATGGGGAGGGGGCAGTTTTGACCAGAGATTCACGGGAGGTTTTCCACACAAAACCAAGGTCCCAAATAATTTCTGTCTGAAATCTCAGTCCCAAACCTTGTCCTAGCTCCCACTGCCCAAACGTCCTCTCCCCAGCCTTGGGAGGCAGAGGTTTGTGCCAGCTGCGCTGAAGATCATCAAACACATCAAAGCTCAGCTGTGACCCACACATTTCTGTCACTGCTTCGGAAATCATCAGCCACCCTCTGAAAAGGAGAATTTGTGGGTGCGCTGCACAGCCTGAGCACACTCACGGCTTCCAGAGAGGGGAAAAAATACTCCAGGGCTGAAAAATTAGGGAGAAATACATCCATGGATTGATCAGGACTTTGCTCTGAGCCAAAACATGGTTATGCTGAAACACTGAAGTGCTGAAGTGGTTTGAAATCTGTTCACTCCCTGGAGGAGGAAACGGGAATTTCCAGGTATAATTTGAAGGATTTTGTTTAACAATTGGGGAAGCTGTGGCAGACAAAGGGGTCAATCCCTCCCTCCTCCTTCCCAAAGAGCAGAGCCCAAGCTGGGCTCAGCCTGGGGGGCTTGGAGCAGTTTGTAGCAGAAAGGGCAAATTCTGTTTTCATTAAAGAGCTTGCAAAGTCCTGGGAAAGAACCCAGGCCCATGGGAGTCTGAGAAAGGGAATTCACACACGACTTCACTTCCAAATGCTCTGCAACATCTGGGTGTACCCAATGGTGACAAGCTCGTTTTGGTACTTCCAATGCCATCGTTTCACTGGATGATTTCAGACCTCCAAAGTCAATCCTTGCTTTCAATACCCTTTCCAATGGATGGATGGATGGATGGATGGATGGATGGATGGATGGATGGATGGATGGATGGGGGATGGATGGATGGATGGATGGATGGATGGATGGATGGATGGATGGATGGATGGATGGATGGATGGCATGGGGCTGGATGATGGCTGTGGATGGCTGGCTGTGCTGGCTGGCTGGTGTCTGGATGGCTGGCTTGATGGATGTGGCTGGTGGCTGGCTGGCTGGCTGGCTGGCTGCTGGCTGGCTGGCTGGCTTGCTGGCTGGCTGGCTGGCTGGCTGGCTGGCTGGCTGGTGCTGGCTGCTGGCTGGCTGTGGCTGGCCTGGCTGGCTGGCTGCTGGCTGGCTGTGTGCTGGATGGTTGGATGCTGGCTGGATGGTGTCGCTGGCTGCTGGTGAGGCTGCGGCACATTCCTGGGTTGAGGTGTGATGTCCTGTGGCCACCATATTTTCTGGAAAAATCCCTTTGCCCAGGATTTTGCTCCTGGGAAGCTGAGAAGCCTCAGAGAAAAGGAAAACAATTCTGATCTCATTTGCTTCTCCTGTGCTGTGCCCATGTGGAATGTGTTTGGGGATTGTTCACCCACAGGTGATTGTTCCATTGCATCCTGCTGGGAGTTGGTTTCACTCTTTGGCCAATCAGGGCCAGGCTGTGTCAGGGCTCTGGAGAGAGTCAGGAGTTCTCATTATTATCTTTTAGCCTTCTGTCTGTGTCCTTTAGTACAGTTTAGTATAGCATTCTTTAATATAATATAGTGTCATAAAATAATAAATTATCCTTCTGAGCACATGGAGTCAGGTCCATCATTCCTCCCTTTGTCTGGGAACCCAGCAAATACAATAATGTCTCTCCAGAACAGAACAAAGCCTGAAATTCCTTCAGATGAGGGTTTGGAGACAGCCCAGCAGCAGTGGGTAGGTGCTGTATTTTGGGTATTTTGGGTATTTTGGTATTTTGGGTTCAGCTCCTTGCACCCCCCAGCCTCTCTCAGGTCAGAGGTCTGAAGTGCATTTCTACCTGGAAGAACTGAGTCAGGGTGACAACGAGCCTGACCGGTCTCCCCAAACCAACTTAATTGTGTTTTAATTTTCAGCCCCTTTCCCCTTCAACAAATACCCCCAAAATTTCCTCCATCAGCACCAAAATCACTGGGATAAGCCCCGGAACAAGCAGCATGTACCCTTGCAACTGACAGCTGATTCCAGCTCGTGGTTGCCCTCAGAAAACAAGCAAAGAGAAAGGAAAGCTGACCCAGGGTCAGTTCCTGCTCTGGGTCTGCTGTAATGCAAGAGGGTTTATGAATCTTTAATTGCAGTTGCTCTGCCATCAATGCTTAATGAAAACACCATGTCCGAGTGGCTGTTGGTGGTGTTGGTGGCCAGGCAGGTGACAGGGCTGTAAATAACCTCCTTGGGCAGGGAGCACAAAGGATCCACGCTTGTTCCTCCTGCACCTGCTCTCCAGAGGGGTGCCAGGGCTGTGACGAGTGAGTGTGACGAGTGTTTGATGCGAGTGTGATGTGAGTGAGTGTGATGAGTGTGCAGCAGAGACAGGAATTACACTGCCAGGCTCCCAGCAGCTCCCTGGGAAATCGCAGCCCGTGTGGGAAGGTGATTGCATCACTCAGAGTGGCTTTAATTAAACCTTTAAAGGTTGCTTTAGTCAAAGGAAGGCTCTGGGCTCTCAGCTCGCTGCCCTGCAGAGCACTCGGGACCTGTGACCCTGCTGGCGGCTGGGACAGAGCTGGGCTGGGGGCCAGGACTGGTGAGGGATCCCTTATCAGCACCCCCAGCCCTGTGAGGATCCCTTGCCAGCATCCCCAGCCCTGCTGGGGTTTCTCATCAGCATCCCCAACCTCACTGGGGACATTTATCAGCATCCCAAGCCTTGGTGGGGTCTCTCGGCAGCATCCCCAATCCTGTGGGAGTCTCTCATGAGCATCCCCTACCCCATGGAGGACTCATGTCAGCACCCCCAGCCCCATGGGAGTCTCTCATCACCACCCCCAGCCCCACTGGAGTCTCTCATCAGCATCCCCAGCCCCATGGGAGACCCTCATGAGAATTCTCAGTCTGCAATGGTCTCTCATGAACATCCCCAGCCCTGTGGGAGTCTCCCATGAGTCTCCCCTACCCCACGGGGGTCTCTCATCACCACCCCCAGCCCCACGGGGGTCTCTCATCACCACCCCCAGCCCCTGGTCCCTCACTGCCCAGCTCTGCTGAGCTCTCCCAGGTCTCTCCCTGTGCAGGGCAGGGATCTGCTGTCTCACCTTTTGCAGCAAAGACTTTTCTGTCTGACTCGTTCCCTCTCTTGTCCTGCTTCCCCAGGGCTGGAAGAAGGGAGGAGAAGGAAGGGAGGGGAGCTGAAGGGATGTGGGGTGTCCCTCCAGCCCAGCACTGGCTGCTGGAAGCAGAACAAATAAAAACAATCCTCACATATCGATTTTTTTATTCCCTGTGGAAGGAGGGAAGGGAAAGCAGGAGGAGACAAGCCCAGGGCTGCTCTCACTCATGTGGCTCCCCGAAGCTTTTCCTCTGCACCATTTACCCTGCACAAATCAATTGCCAGAATATCAGAGCCTGCTCCCTTGTTTACTCGGGAAGATTATGTCCCATTAGCAGATTTGTCTTGTAATTGAACTGAAGTGTAAAATGCCAATGTCCTGACAGCCCCATGGCCGGGATTAGCTGCTGCAGACATTTCTGCCCTCTTTTGAATCATTTTGATTGAGCATAATTAATCCAAGTGAGCTGACAGGGTGATGGGAGCTCCCAGCCTGGTGGGGCGCAGAGGGAAGCACGGCTGGACACAAATGTCATAACAAGATAAAGAGGTGGAGACAGGCAGCAGCTTCTGCTTTCCCAGGGCTTATTTCTCCTTCCTCTGACTAATTCTCAGTGGCAAAGCACAGACTCCAGTGAGTGCCCGGTTTCAGGTGGCCGTGCTGGTGTCAGTTTGTTTTTGGAGCACCCTGAAAGCATTTGTGGAACTCTGATCCCCTGCCCAGGAGCTGCTCTGGGCTTCTCAGCCCTGCTCACCCCCAGCCCTGTGTGGGCTGAAGGTGATCAGCACTGACCCCCACACAAGCAGGTTTGGGTCACAGGTGTTTTATCTGAGGGTTTGACCCTCCAAGGCTCTGCTGGGGCCACAGAACATCAGCAAACAGGCAGGAAAAAACTCCCAAAAAAGCTCCCCAAAAAACCATTTATACATTGCATTAATCCAGCAGCAAAAGGGGAAATTTATTTTGTCCCAGAAACTCTTGAATTCTTTATTTCTATTCAGAATTTCTGTCCCAGTCTAAAGCAGGGCACGTTTATACATTGCATTAATCCAGCAGCAAAAGGGGATTTTTTTTTTTTTTTTCCCAGAAGCTCTTGAATTCTTCATTTCTATTCAGAATTTCTGTCCCAGTCTGGATTCTCCAGTCTGCTGAAGACTTCTCTGAGAGGGGAGATGGGGAAAATTCAGGTGATTTGCACTCACGCTCTGAAAGGCAGAGCAGCAAAGCTCAAGAGGAATTGCCATTTCCAAAGCCAGGTTCCTGCTGCCCCCTGCCCAGCCTGGCCTTTGCCACGGCTGTTTACTCCCTGTTTTCACAAAGCCTCCCAGCACATCTGCTCCAAGGCTCGGGGCCAGCGCAGAGATTGAGGGCTTGTTATTGCTGGGGTAATGAGAAAGGAGACACTGGGCTGGCAGGTGCTGAGACATGGGGTAAAAACACCAGAAATATGTGGCTTTGCACTTGGCCTGGGCTATTTTGATGTCTTCATTGTTTTCTTTTGCTGCTTTTAACCCTTTTCTATAAAGAAAGGATGCAAGGACAAAAAGATGCTTTGCAGCTCTTGAGGGCTCAGCCTTTGAGTTCAGTTCACAGAGCCTGCATTGTTCTTGTTTACCAGAAACATTTGAGTTCCTTGTCCCCGACCAAAATTAAGTTAAAATCTTGTAAAAAAACCCGGTATTATTGTGGTTAGTCCCTCTCCTGGATCCTGGAATCAGAGAAGCAGAAACAACATAAAAAAGAGGGGTGAAAAAAAACCCAACAAAACCCTAAAAAACCAGAAGAGCCGTGTTGCCACGTGCCTTTATTTTCAGTTCCTCTGGAGAGAACAGCACTTAGTGCCTCACGTGTGAAAACAACACCCCCAGCTTGAGTCAGCCCTGCCAGCTCCCGCACACCTGGAGCCACAGGGAAGGGAAACCCTCCCGAGGAGAGGGAGGAGTGGGCTCAGGGTGGGGTCCTGGGGGCAGCAGGGCAAGGTCAGCCCCCAGCCCTGGCACTCCTGCTCTGCCCCATTACATAACTCCCATCTCCGGAATTAAACCTTAATCCCAAACTCAGCTCAGACCAGGCAGGACTGAATTCCCACTCTGGGTGTCACAGCTTTCCACGGGGACAGCAGCACCAGCAGCAGCACCAGGGGGGATTTTTAATCAGGGAAATGATTAAAAATCATTTCCAGCAGCTGTCCAGAAATCAAAGGGTTTTTTTTTTTGCCAGGGCTTTGATGAAACAGCAGAGTTTTGTGTGGCACTGGGTGCCAAACACGCTGCTGATAGAAGCAATAAATCCCCATCCAAACCCTAAAAATAATATTGGGCTTGTTTTAAATTAAGGTTCTGGAGTATGGCTTTGATTAGCCCCTGCGTGGATCCTGAATAGCAATTATTACATATTTGTTCAGGTTTAAGTATTTTTATAGGATTTTCTTTTTTTTCTTTCAGATCCTGTTAGAATATTTTTCCTATGGGATGGGGATCATCTTTGTGAGAGGAAGAATGGCCTTGTGGTTAAGCCTGGCCTGGGATTTTGAAGGTCTGGGCTCGACTGCTGGCTCTGCCACAGACACCCTGGGTGAGCTGGGGCAAGGCACGGAACAGCCACTTGAATTTGGCTTAAAATAAATGTTCAAGGCCCATGGAAGCATCTGAAAGATGTGGCTGCTGAGGGCCCAGCATCCAGCAGACAGAAGGAGAACTGAAGCAGAGGAAGGAGGAGAAGAAAGCTGGCTGCCCCTCTAAGAGCTGTCCCTGGTGGTGCCTTGGAGCCTGCTGAGAGCTTTGGAGCTCCAGCCCTTCACTCCCCGTTCCTCAGCTGTGCAGCAGAAGCTCCTCTCACTCAGGGACTCTGGAAAAGCTGCAAGCAGGGTGTGAGGTTGGGATGGAGTTTAAATGGGGTTTTTTGGGATTTTATGACAAAACCTGAGGAATGTCACCTCTGCAGATGGGTCAGGCACCTGCTGGAGGGCACCCATGGAAGGGGATCTGGGAGAAGAGTTCTCCTGGTGGTGCCTCAGGTTCAGCTTTTCTGTGTTTCAGGTTCTGTGCTCTTCAGTGTGAGGGTCTGTGCCCAGAGCAGGGAGACAAAACAATTCCTGCTCCAGCTGGGCACCAAGGACAAATGATCCCAATCTCAGGCCAGGAGCACAAACCCCGTGGGCTGGAGAGAGAAAAACAAGCAGGGTGGGACTGGCTGGGCCAAAGCTGGGCTGGGACAATGAACTGCAAGGTGGGAATGGAGCAGAGCTGATCCCAGGGAGAGACCCCGTGCCCGGCCGGGCATTTTGGGGCCATTTTGGGTCATCTTGGGGGCAGCCCTGGCTGGGCTCTGGTGCTGCCCAAGGTGGATCCATGGAGGAGATCCTTGGAATCAATCCCTGCTTTGTTCTGGGACTCTGCCCAGCCTCTGCCCCAGCTCAGCCTGCACAAGGCACCCCTGGCCCCAGCCCATCCCTGGGCTGAGCTGCAGTGCTGGCTGAGCTCTGGGAGCTCTGCCCTTGCTCCTTGATCCCTCCAGCAGCCCAATTCCATTCAAAACTGAATTCTCATTTGCCCTCTGGGCTCATTCTTTGCTTTGAGCCAAAGGATCCCTCAGGACCAGGCTGGGGCAGGGTTTGCACTTTTCCCAAGGTTTTTCCTGCCCCTCTCTGGCTCAGAGTCTCACCCTCATCCATCCCCAGTTTTCTATACAACTCTGAACCAAAAATTTTGGTTGAGACATCCCCAGTGCTGCAGCACCCCTTGGCACTTTGGTGAAATGTGACAGAGGGGACTCAGCCAGAAATGATTTGTTTGGTTATTTAGGACAACAGAGAATAGATAAGATCAGCCCCTGTGGAACTTTTTTACAGGAGCTGCTGATTAAAAATGTTTTTCCTGCCACACCTTTCCATCCCCTCCAAAACAATGAATGAATTTGTGGTCACATGAGGGAACGTGACCTTGAATCTCTGTTTTCATTGATTAAATTAAAAAAAAAAAAAGTGTTTTGATGACTCTTTCTGCACCTGCAGGTGCCCAGTGAGAATTAAACAAATGTGGGATTTAATAAATGTCACCTGGTTAACCCAGGGCTGGGGGAGGGACAGGGATGGGGCCCTGCTCCATGAATAAAGAGAATTTCAGGGAGGTTTTGCAGCCGTGTTCTGGTGACAGGTGACCCCAAACTGTTCAATTAAACGGGGCCAGCAGGGACTGAAATGGCAGAAGGGATCAGCAATAACGTGGGCAGTGCTTTCCTCCAGGCTGCAGAGACTGACTCTGGATGAAATGCTCTTTTTGGAGCTGTCATGGCACGTGGGAAGGTTCCTCTGGAGGAAGAGCTGGGGATGCAGGAAGGTTGTGGCTCTGTAAATCCACAGCTCCTGGTGGGGATCCCTCAGGTGGAAGCACAATTTTGGCTGGAAGGGAGCAGAGAGCAGAGGGGGTTCAAAGCCAGCCCACGATGCTCCAACCTCAGCTGGCTGGATTTTGAATATCTGCACCAAGGAAGGTTTCATGTCCTCGGGGTGATGTTTTCCCTGGATCTAACTGGAATTTCCCTGGCTCCAACCTGTTCTCCCTTACAACAGAGCCCAGCTCTGTTTCTCTGCCACCCCTTGAAGGAGCTGAAGAGGGAATCGAAGCTCAGCAATTGAAACACAAAATGAAATTAAATTAAATTTTTAAATTAAAAAAACCCAATTAAAACTCCTCCTGAACAGCCAGATTTACCTTCCAAACCCTCCTGATGCTCCCCTTCACTGGCTGTGGATAAACAGCTCTGAGTTTGTTTAAAATAATAAATTTAATTAGAATCATTAATTCAAATGAATAGATTGAAATTAATTTAAAATAATTAATTTATTTAAAAGAATATTTTAAATAAATCAATCTTGGCAGTGGCTCTGGCAGGCACCTGACCCAAAAATTCCTGGGGGCAGTGGATGGACCACAAGGAGCCCCTGGATCTGTCCAGCACTCCCTGGGATGGATCCCTCTGGAAAAGGGCTCTGGGGGGTGAGCCTTGGTCTGGGTCACCAAATTTAATTTAGGGGACGACCACAACCTAAAAAATTTAGGACATCCAAGACTCCAACACCAACCTTCTCTAAATTCCACATGTTCCAGCCAGGTGAGAGGAATCCAGCTCATCCTGGCCCTGCAATATTCCCAATTCCAGCAGCTCTGGGGCACTGGGGCAGCCAGGCAGGGAAAGTTTGCAGTGGAAAGTTTTGGGTTATTTTATTTTCATTCTTTTTTTTTTTTTTTTTTTCCAGGGAGCAGCACGTGCCCCGGAATGTGAGGAATGTCCCTGTGTGGATTTCCACCCCGTGTCACTCTGGAGCCTGGCCAGGGTGGAACAGATTGGGAATAAATTTCCTGAGTCCCTCAGGGCCATGGGTGAGGTGCCCTCCAAGAGCCAGAGGATAAAAGCAGAGCCCTGGGCCTCGTGTCCAGCCAGAGCAGGGCTGCAGGGATGGACAGAACCTCTCCATCCAGCTGGGTTCTCCCTGCCTGGAGCCAGGAGATGGAAACTCCTCCTGATTGTGGAAGGGGTTACCACTGACACTGCTCAGGCTGAAATTGTTAGGGTGGGTTCCCCCACAGAAAGGAAGAACCAGGCTCTGAAATCCAGAGAGAAGCAGGAAATGCTCGCTATTTCTCTGCTATTTCTCTGCTATTTCTGGGCTATTTCTCTGCTATTTCTCTGCTATTTCTGTGCTTTGCACCCACTCTGAGGTGGGACTTTGTCTCCCTTGGTGGAAGTCAAACTCCCATCTCTAAGAAGAGTTCTACAGGTGCTGGAGAATTCACTCAGGGCACTGAGAACAATGTAAGACCTGGGGAACGTTTTAAAACTCCCCACCAGCCCTGCTGTCAATTTATTTTGCAATTAAAGCAGATTTGCCAAATTTCCTGGTGGTTTCATCATTGTAAACCCCTTGCTTGATAAAATTTAGACATTTTGGAGGCCCTTCTCTGAAGAAATGTCATGTTTTCTCCAACATTGGAGCTGAAGGAACAGAAAGAAATCTGGAATGCCCCAGAGCACTCAGTACCCTCCAGGCTGGAGCTTTAATTGGGGTTTTGGAGGGCAGAGGGGCTGTTTTGGGTACCACTGAGTGCCCTGTGGACCATCTGCCCCCAAACAACCTTGCAAGGGCAGTGGTGGATCAAAGAGCTTCCAAAATGAGGAGAAGTGAGAGAGCAGTGCCATGGTTGGGGGTGAGAGCAGAGCTGTCTTTCAAACACGGAATTCATGCCCCAAAACCTGTCAGAGAAACTGAGAAAAAAGCTCTGGGTGCCTGCCTGGCCATGGCCAAAATGCTGATTGAGTTCTTTAACCTTGTTGAGTTGAAGGAAGAGAGATTTATTTGAAATATTAACCAATGCAAGAAATAATAGTGGAATAATCAGCAAACAATAGGGGAATAATCATCAAATAATAATGGAATAATCATCAAATAATAATGGAATGATCATAAAATAATAGTGGAATAATCATCAAATAATAGTGGAATAATCATCAAATAATAGTGGAATAATCAGCAAATAATAGTGGAATAATCAGCAAATAATAGTGGAATAATCAGCAAATAATAGTGGAATAACAATCAAATAATAGTGGAATAATCAGCAAATAATAGAGGAATAATCATCAAATAATAATGGAATGATCATCAAATAATAGTGGAATGATCATCAAATAATAGTGGAATAATCATCAAACTCCTGGCTGCTGCTGATTCCCTGATCAGGAGTTCAAATTCCTCCTTCCCACCCCTGGTTCTTCCCTTTGGAGAGCACAAATGGCAAACCAGAGGGGACACAAGTGCAGAGCCATCACTGAGGGGCACTGCAGAGCCCACCAGCAGAATATTGCAAGGAAATTATTGATGGGAATGCCTTAATTAATTCATGCATCAATTCCTGGAGAGAGGAAATAAATGCAGAGAGAACTGGGTGATGCCTCACCAGACCCTTCAGAACGATGCAGAAAGGCAGAAATTAAAGCCAGAAATTAATTCCCCACGTTCCTGTCCTGGCTTTGTCTCACCTTTTGCAGCTGCACCAGCCTGGGGATTGCTGGGTGAGGAGCTCTGGGATCTCTGTACCCACTACACTCCTTAGGCACCCAAAAATCAGCCAGAATTTCCCAGTCTGAGCTCTAAAAACCACACCATGAACCCAAACACCAACAGAAAACTTTTTTTTTTTTTTCTGAAATTTCTTAATGTTTGGATCCTCCCTTCCTGTGAGGACACTTGTTTTTGGAGGGTTCAGTTTCCAAATATCCAGGAAAGCTCTGCCTGCAGGTGGGATTCCATCCCCTGCTCTGCTCTCTTCCTGCGTGGAGCTCCATTCCAATGCTGTTGGAATTGTCTCCAGCAATTTCAGCATTTGCTGACAGGAGAGAGGGGTTTGATCCCAGACACAAAAGCATTTCAGGCTCCCCAGGAGCTCGTAAAGTTCCACTGCAGCTCCATTGACTCACAGCCCGTGGGTTCCCACAGAGAGAACACAAAGCAGCAGAAATTCGTGCATCCCAAAAAAGGAGCTGGGCCCTGGACTGGAATATTGAGGATAAATGGTCTCAGTGCTGCTCTGCTGGCTGGGCTCTGGCAGGAGCTGAAACTTTATCCTTCCTGCATCTGGAGAAGGATTAATTATTTTGAATATTTTAAGAAAACAAATTTAAAAAATCTCCGGCGGGTTCTGGAAAAAAGATGAAGGAGAAACTGCTGGAAGTTGGGCCCTTTGGGATGTGCAATGCAGAGGGCACAGACACCCAGGTTTATTTTCTGGCTTCTTGTGACACCTTCTCCCAGGCTGGACCCAGCATTAACTCTGCCTCTGTTACCTCCATAAACGTGAAAAAAGGTCATTTTAGTGGGGTTTTGTCACTGCCACATTCTCTGGAAAAATCCCTTTGCCCAGGATTTTGCTCCTGGGAAGCTGAGAAGCCTCAGAGAAAAAGGAAAACAATTCTGATCTCATTTGCTTCTCCTGTGCTGTGCCCATGTGGAATGTGTTTGGGGATTGTTCACCCACAGGTGATTGTTTTATTGGATTAATGTGAATTATTTTCACTCTTTGGTCAGTCAGGGCCAGGCTGTTTCAGGGCTCAGGAGAGAGTCAGGAGTTTTCATTATTATCTTTTTAGCCTTCTGTCTGTATCCTGTCTGTATTCTTTAGTATAATTTAGTTTAGTATTCTTTAATGTAATATAGAAAGATATATATACACATAATTTCTTTGTTTATTCGTGTATTTTATTTGTTTGTTATCTTGAATTAACAAACAAACAAACTAACTAAATAAGAGTAAAATAAAATAAAAAATAAAATAAAATAAGATAAAATAAAATAAAATAAAATAAATAAAATAAAATAAAATAAAATAAAATAAAATAAAATAAAATATAAAATAAAATAAAATAAAATATAAAATAAAATAAAATATAATAAAATAAAATACCAAATTCTTCTGAGAACATGGAGTAGCTCATCATCCCTTCCTGCCATGGGGATCCTTGCAAATACAACAGGGTTTTGTTCATAAAACTTTGGGAGTGGCACTCTTGGGGATCTCAGAATTAACTGGGGATTTCAGCTCTGGGATATGTCAAAAGTGGGGGAAAAAGACAGGGACAGAGATGATGCCACACAATCCCAGTGCAGGCATTGATAAATATCAGCCAAAATGTGGGGCTTGAGAGGCTTTAGGGTTGGGAAGGGAAAAGGAACAGCATGACCCTGTTCCATAGCAGTTATCTGCCCAGAGCAAAGCCTCAGTGCAGGCTCGCCCGTGTGACACCTGGCTATGTAACAGGCATCTCCTGGTGGCATTCCTGGGCTCTTCCAGGGGACAGCCACTGGCCACCTCTGCCCATCCTTGTGAATCCAGGCTGTGTCTGGGGGCTCTGTGCCAGCACATTCCTGCAGCAGGAGCCTTCCTTGGCTCCTGTCAGCTGTGCCTTCATTCCCTTCCACATCAGTGGGGCATTTCAGAGCAGCCCCAAGGGTGAGGCACACAAGCTGGGATTAGAGGTGGCCCTCAGAACAAAGCATTCCACAGGTGCCAGAGGAAATCTCCAGGGGCTGAGGAGCCAGCAGGGAGACAGAGGGACAGAGGGACAGAGGGACAGGGCACGGGCAGGCTGGGGCTGCCTCTGGGGAGTTCATCCCCGTTATTGGATGAGCAGGGCCACAGGAATGGGCTGGGACTGGCTCTGTGACCCCACCTGGGGCTCTGCACCCTGTCCTGGGCTCCCAGCAGGGCAGGGATGTGGAATTCTGTTCTGTGTGCCACCATTTATTGTGATAATTGTTGGGGAAACTCCAGAGGAGGCACCAGGATGGTCAGAGGGATGGAGGAAGGCTGGGAGAGCTGGGGATGTCCACCCTGGAGAGGAGAAGCTTCGGGGTGAGCTCAGGGTGGCCCTGCAGGGCCTGAAGGAGACTCTGTGCAAGGGATGGAGGGACAGGACACAGGGAATGGCTTCAAACTGACGGAGAGCAGGGTTAGATGGGATCTTGGGCAGGAATCCTTCCCTGTGAGGGTGGGGAGGGGCTGGGATGGAATTCCCAGAGCAGCTGGGGCTGCCCCTGGATCCCTGGCAGTGCCCAAGGCCAGGCTGGATGTGGCTCTGAGCAGCCTGGGACAGTGGGAGGCAGACAGCTCCAAGTGGAGCTGAATCAGTCAAACACAGCTCCCAGTCCCATCTGACAGGGGGAAATCACCTGAGGGAACGGGAATTTTGGGAATTTTGGGAGGCAGGAGGGAACCAGGTGTGCTGGGTGCACCAAGAGCGCTGAGCAGAGTCTGCTGAGAGCCAGGGCATGTTAATGATGTGCTAATCATCAGCAGTGGAATTTAATTGCTTCCTGAAGAGGGGACAGATTTCAACACAGTCATCTCCAAACCCCTGCAAGTGCCTGTCAGAGTGGGAGCTGTGTTTCAGTTTCCTTTTCTGAAAATAACCCTGAAAATCTCTGCTCTGTCTGGTTTGCACTGCCTCACCTTAGTCAGTCACAGGCATCTCTGACAGTGCAGATATCAGCCACAAATCACTGATATTAGTCAGAGGCCCAGCTCTACAGGCAGCAAATAACCAAGGTTTTGCTTCCCAGGAGAAATCTGGGACACTGCCTCTCCTCCTTTTTGCCATTCTTTTGATGATCTGCAAAAACAGCCTAAAAGTTCTTAAATAATTACATAATTTTGTTAATTTGAACCTTTAAAATACCAGAAGTCTGGTTTTTTTTCTGCTTTTGTGGAATGCCCAGGCTTCGTTTTCTGAGCTGATGAACTGACAATTAACCCAAATTAGTTCATACATCTGTAAGGACTGATTGAGGCACCCACAAGCAATTGTTTCAGGCCACCACCGTTTGTTCAACACAGAGCAAAACAACAAATCTGGCCCTTCTTGGGGCCAGCTTTTCACGGAAAAATTTTTGCATGGAAAGGGTGATAAAGTTCTGGAATGTTCTGCCCGGGGAGGTGCTGGAGTCCCCATCCCTGGGGGTGTTTAACAAAGCCTGGATGGGGCACTGGGGGCCAGGGTTTGGGTGAGGGGCTGGGGCTGGGCTGGACTCGATGGGCTTGGAGGTCTCTGGGGGTTCTGTGACTCTGTGAATTCCATGATTCTGTGAATTCTGTGGATTCTGTGAATTCTGTGGATTCTGTGGATTCTATGAATTTTATGATGCTGTGAATTCTGTGAATTCTGTGATTCTTTAGATTCTGTGATTCTGTGATTCGGATTCTGTGGATTCTGTGGATTCTGTGAATTCTGTGATTCTGTGGATTCTGTGGATTCTGTGATTCTGTGATTCTGTGATTCTTTGGATTCTGTGATTCAGAGGCAGCAGCTCCTCCCTGCAGAAGATGCAGCATTCGGGGCTGCTTGGAAGAGTTTCGGGAGTCATTTCTTCCTCGCAGAACCCAAAATTGTTTGGTCTTGGCCACGTCAAGCTTTTGGTGAATCAAAGGCTGGATTCCAATGGAGCCATGCCTGGATTCAGGAAGGGCTTCTGAGGAGCTGAGGGCTTCCAGCACTGCCAGCCCTGCTGCTGCCAAGCTCACCCTGATTTGAAAGCCTGAGGAGCACGGGTGGTGCTGGAGAACCAGAGAAAACAACACAGCAAAGGCACAGAAAGAATTCTCCACAATCCTGACTCAGTTTGGGCCCATCTCAAATATCAGCTTCCCCTCCAGTGATCTCTGTGATGCTCCATTTGTTCTCCAGCCATCCATTGTCTCCTGGAGGCTGCTCCTGCCAAAGCAGCACCCAGCAGCTCCTCGGACAGGGCTGCGGGGTGGACGGGGCTGGCTCCAAGCTCAGGAGGTGCCACAGAGCCAGGGGAGGTCCCAGGGGAGCTCAGTGGTCCTGGAGGTGACCCCAGCCCAGCTTTGGGCTCATGAGCTCTGCGAGGCTTTGCAGCCCCAAATCCTTCTGCCTCTTCCACAAACAGAGTTTTTAGGATTTTTCCTTCCCTTCTAAAGAGCCACCAGCGTTTCCACCTCTGAAAAATTCCATTTTAAGCACCGGGAATTGGTCAGTATTTGCCACTGCCCATAAAACTCACGGTGACATATCAGATGGAGAGGGATGAGCTGCAGCAGCTCCCCACTCTCCATCAGCTGCTGGCAGGAGCTCACCCTCCAGCCCCTGAAACGCCTCCACAAGTCCCAGCACATTCCTGGGGAAGATCAATCCCCTCCAGCTCTGCAGGAGACAAAAGGTGGACTTGACAAAAGCAATTTACTGCTGGAACAGGAGCAGCCTCACAGATTTACAGCTGAGAAAGCAATCACCAAACCCATGGGTGCTGGGGAGGGAACCTGAGGGGTCCTGCTCCCGCTGGGAGGGGCACACAAACCAAACAGGGATGCTCAGGATCACCTCCCCTCCATTCCTCAGTTATTTGCTGTTTCCAGAGGCACAGTGGAGGCTGGCACAGCCCAAAACGTGGCAATGCTGGAGGAAGGAGCCTCCAGCTCTGGGGGAGGTTTCTTTGTTTGTTGGTTCTGGGATGGTCACCTGGAGCCCTCCAGAACATTCCATGGTGGGGAGAGCAGTGATGGCATGGCTGGGCTTCCCTCCACTTGTAGGAACCTGCAGATTTACCCCAAAAAGCTTCTTCAGCTCACCTTCCCCACCAGCAAGAATGACTTAAATATTTAATTCTTCCTCAGTTTGGTGGGAGAGCGTGCACAAATCTGCCCACTCCTCCCAGCATTGACTGGTGCTTGGAGGGAAGGAGTTCAGTTCATAATGGTGAACAATAAATGGAGTGCCACCATTTATTGTGATAATTCCTGGACAAAAGTCCTGGATTTTGTGAGTTTCAACACAACATTTGTTATTCAGCATTAGGTAGCGCTAATTTCTTTAATATTTTAATTCTCCTGCTGCTTTCATTCCCTCCTCCCACTCCTCATTGCAAGTTTTTGATTGTTCAGTGGGGATAATTCTCTTGCCCTAAAAGTGGCAGAACAGAATGAAACAGCAAGGAAAAAAAAAAAAAAAAAAGTAAAACTTTCCAGGCCACCCTGAGTGGATTTAGGGAGAAGGTCAGGCTGGCAAAGCTCCTTCTGTCAGGAGCAGGCCCTGGGATAAACTCTGTTCCTGGAAGTTGCTCAGGCTGTGATGAAGAGGATGGTTTTTGGGTGAGAAAACAACTAGAAAATAGCTCATCTGCCAGCCCTTCATCCCTCTGCCCTCAGCTGTATACACAACTTTATGGCTTTGCATTCTTCTCCCCACTGAGGTTTATATTTCTCCATGAGAGCCTTGCCTTGTAAAAATTTTTCAGGCTATAGGTGTGGAATACATTTATTTTGGGCTGGTTTGACGAGAGGAAAAGCAGCTTAAAGTCTTTGCAAAGCTATGCTGGACTATCTGGCCTGTGCATTCCTCCCTCCTGGAATGAAGGAGGAATTGCCAGAGCGTGGACATGAAAGGCTGTCAGTGAACGTGGGACAGGGGGATTTGGAAGAGATGGAGAGGGCAAAAAGGAGAATTTGGCAAAATTCCTTGTGTGAGAGGAGAGAATGAGGAAGCACAAACACATTCAGCACAGCCATTCACAAACTTCATTCTGAAGAGAAAAATCCCATCTGGTGGAAGGGCAGGGAACAAGGCACAAGGCAGCCTCGAGAGAGCTGACAGCAGTTCTGTTCCCCAAACTTCACAGCAAAAATAACTTCAATATTTTATTCTCCCCCAGCAATGGTGTGAGACTCAGTGTGCAGAAATCTGCCCACTTCTCCCAGCACAGCTGATGGGAGGAGGGAAGGAATTCCAGGAGAGGAATTCCTAGCTAGCAGAGTCCCCTGGAAGGAGGAGTGGAGCCACAGCAGGGAAATGCTGGTCAGCAGCAGGAAAATGAGGAATTCTGGCAGTGGAGAGTGGCCAGGTCGGAATCCACAAAGAAATGCTTGGTTTGGGAGGGGTCCTGATAAATTAAAGTGAAGTGAGGGGTCATCCCTGCTGGAAAAGGGAATGGGGATCTGGCCTGGGACAGGGATTCATTTATCCTGCTCTTTGGGCTGCTGCTGAAATCAAATTCCTGCTCCTCCCCTGATAAAGAAAAAGGCAAAATCTGACAGATTCCACAAAAGACCCTTTCCCTCCCCAGCCAATAAATTTATCCACTGTCACAGAGCCTCTTCCTATCTTATTTTTTCTCTCCACAAAGATGAGTGATCAGTTTTTCTCTGACACCAGCGCTCTCTCTAGAGCTGGATCTATAATTCATGAGCATGAAAACAGTGGCATCAGAAAGAAAACCTGTCATAAATTCAGCTATTTAAGCTTTTAAATGAGCAGTGATGGCAGCGTGGGGATGCAGAACATTTATTGCAATGCTAAATATAGGGGTGAAGCTAAAAGCTTTCCATCAATGCACGGTAAGAACGAAATCTTGAAAGCACTCAGAGGTTGGATTTTTGTCTTCTGGAAATTGGATTGATGGTTTCTTCCATTGGTTTTGGATTTGTGTGATTTTTGGGGTGATTTTTGGGGTGATTCTTTGCTTTTTGAATTGAAGATTGTCACTCGCTGGAGGAGTTGAATTTGAAATTTGGACTTTTCCCATCTCCTCTTTTCCCCCAGCAGCTTCACCGAAGACAGCTCCAAACAGAGAGGGGAGGAAGGGGCTGGGGCTGTTTCATGGAAGGTCTCATTGTCCCAACAATGTTTGTGAGGAACTTTCTCCCAAGAGTGCTGTGGTAGACACAGAAGTGGTGCCAACGTTTCCAAGGGGCAAGAAGGGACAGCTCCCTCCTACAGATTCCCTGCCTGTTGTCACCTGAATTCACTTTTCATCCCTTCACAGGCGGCCCAGCGCTCCCGTCCTCGCCTTCCTAATCCCATTTGTCCAATTCCTGTCACCGCTGCAAACCTGAGCGATGTCTGATGGCTTTACAGGAACCTCTCTAACCTGTTCCAGCCCCATCAGGAAGAAGATTCCCCCCAGTGCCTGGCACAGGGCCTGCAGAGGATGGGGATTTCACGATGGGGATTTCACGATCGGGATTTCACGGCGATAACGCGGAAAAGACGCGGAGAGGTGAAACGCGAAAGGAAAACAAGGCTGCGGCTCGGGCTCCTGGGAATCCCTTGGAGCCCTGCCTGAGCTTTCTGCTGGAAGTGAGGAGGTGCTGTGGGAGCTGGAGGCCAGGGGAGCTCTCCTGGGATGATTCAAACACAATTCCCGTTGGCTCCGGCCAGCTCTGGCGTCACTTCCGCGGCACCGAACGCGCCGGGCTGGCGGTAAAAATAGAAACCTCATCAATCTGCACGTTCCCTTAATTAGGGAACCCTGGTGACAGGATTGGGATTGAATGCTTTCATTTCAGATTGGTTAATGAAGGGCTTTCCAACAGGCTTTTTTTGGTTGTTCCTCTCTGCTGAGTCCTGCCATTGCTTCAGGTAGAGCCAGGTTGGAAAAAATTCCTCTTCCAGAGGTTCAAAGAGAGGATTATGTAGAGATTTGATTATCTCCCGTTATGTTTGGAGACTACAAACCCTTTGCAGACAGATGCAGCTCTGCTTGTTCTTTTTTTAATTAATAGAGTCAACATTTAATCAAAATCAAAGAACACTTCAGATTGGGTTTTTGCTCTTGAAATCTTATGAACTGGGAAAAAAACCAGCCTCCTTAAACAAACCCTGAAAGAACAAAGTCACCCATAAAATCTGTCCTGCTTTGCCACTGAACCTCCCAAGGAAAAGATGAATTTGGGGAGAGACCAAAAAATTTCCGCCCCGTGCTGCCAACTCCTCTCAACCTAAAGAAACTTCATTGTCCATCCCCACTGCTCTGGTGTCCAGGGAGTTGCAAAATCCAGGTGATTCCCTGCTATACAGGAGATAAATTTACCTCCACACCGTCCTCTGTAAGATTATCCACAGGGATCACCAAGAACGTGCCTGAATTCCCTCCATCATCCTCGGCCCAGCCTCTCCCCGCATCCCGAGGAGGATTTTCCATTTTTGTGTGGAGAGCTCTCAAAAACTGCTCTGAAATCAGATGCAGCAGGAGGGGAGGACCCGGGCTCTGCTCCAGCTGATGGAGGAAAACACCGAGGCGCTGGTAGGAAATAACAACAGGCCAAGCAAGGCCAGGGAAAAGGAGGAAAATGGTTTTTCCTGCTCCCGAGCAAAGGCCTGCAGTGGCCAGCTCAGGAACATCTGGTCTCCCAGTGTGTTTTCTCACATCATGCCAATACCTGCCTGGAATAAACAACTTTATCTAGATCCTCGTTCCTTGCCATCAGAGGCTGATAAGAAACCTCTGCTATCAGCGTGAGATCCCAGCAGAGGGAAGAAAGATTTACGCCTGCTCGGGGGCCGCCTCCACCCTGCCCGATTGTTTCGTGCTCTGGAGAGCCGTGCAGTTAAATCCTGAGGATTCTGCTTTTCCAGGAGGCCGTGGATCATGGCATCACCCTGCCCTGGCCACCCACCCGGCAGGCAGCTCCCAGTTGTTTTTCCATGGGAATGGCAGTGCTTCCCTCCTGCGATTTACTGGAATATTTGGTGCTTCCGCAGCTCCTCTCCCTCCCCGGGCTCTGCCTGCCTGTGAAACCTGAATTTATTAACGATAAATCCACGAGGCACTGCAGAGGTGGGAATCATTTCTATTCTGATGGGCCAACACTGCTGTTCTGCTGGCACTTTGGGACGTTTCCAGCACCATTTGTCCCCATCCAAGCATTCGGCAGGATCCGAGCACGAGCTCCACGCTCAGCCTGGGGCTCGCTCTCCTCCCGGATCCCTCCTCAGCCCTGTTTTGGGCAGCTTAAATGGAACAACTAAAACAGTTCCTGGTGCTGGCATGAGGTAGAAAAGGAGCTAGAAGGGGATCAGTCAGGTTTAAAACATTTCCCTGGAGCAGCGCGAGGCTCCCCGTAGGTGAAGCCACCGCGGCACCGGTGGGATTAGAGCTCAGCTAATCCCACTCTATTCTTGTCCTGCAACCTTTGTGTCACCTCCAGCCACAGAGAGCAGCAAAATTCACATTTTAGCTGAGAGCCCTTCCCACCCTGCCTTGGATGGGGAAGGAGATGGGGGAAATGATCTATTTTCAGCACCCGAAAGAGCATTTGAGCTGTCGAAAGTCTCTTGTCACTTCTTTGGCTTCCTAAAAATTCCTTCCTGTAGGTGTGCAGGTTTTCTGTGAGAGTTTGGGAGCTGGGTTCAATTTTGCCTTCCAGTGGGCTCATCATTCAGCTCCCAGCATCTCCCACAACCACTCCTGAAACATTCCCACTTAATTGCATTGCCTCGTTATTATTCCCACCTTGCATCCAATGTAAGCTTGACTAAAATGATTTTAAAACTTGAGAAAGCTCCAGGATGTCTTTTTTATCACTGAAACAGCACAAAAGAAGGTTTTATTTTTTATATAACTTGACTTTTTATGTATTTTCCACACTTTTTTGGTGCTGAGGAGCTGTTTGCTCGGGCACACCCCATTAACAGCGGCACTTTTGGGGGATTTCATATTTGCAGGCGTGCTCAGATTTTGGTGTGAGGCATTTTTTGTGCACAGCAAAAAGTGCTCTTTTCTTGATGTGCAGGCTTGGAGGCAAGTTGAGTCAGATAAATGAGATTCCCAGTGGTAGAACCACCCCTTTCACACCAACCCAGTTGGATGTGGGGGTCCCAGCTCAAAGGAAAGCTGAGCTGAGCAGTTTAGGAGTTCAGGTGAGGTGGAGTGGGGAGCCCTGAGCGAGCTCAGCACAGCTCTGCACGGGGAAGGACAAGAACTGGAGCTGAAAAGCTTTTCCTGTTGCAGATTCCATCTTTTATCTCTTCTGTGCCAGAGGATGGGAGGTGCCCTGCACTGTGCCTGGCAAGGAATGATCTGGTCAGCCTTTCCCAGTGTTCAGTGTCTCCATGAAAAGGGATCACATCTGTTTGTGGGGGTTTAATGCCATCACAAGTTACGAAATAATCACACAACTCTTTGTTTTAATCACCCTTTGGTGATTTTAATCCCCCTCATCCCTCTGGCCCAGAGCAGCAGAGACCCTCTGGAGAGCAGCACTGTGCCTGGCAAGGAAAAATCTGGTCAGCCTTTCCCAGTGTTCAGTGTCTCCATGAAAAGGGATCACGTCCGTTTGTGGGGGGTTTAATGCCACGACAAGTTATGAAATAATCACACAACTCTTTGATTTAATTCCCCTTATCCCTTTGGCCCAGAGCAGCAGAGACCCTCTGAGAGCAGCACCTCCCTCCAGCTCTGCCTTCTCTCTGGAGCGTGTCTGAGCAGGAGATTCATTCTCTGAGAGCTCCATTTCACCTGAGAACAAAAAAGAAAATAACTCCTCTGAGGGGCTGTGCTGCCCAGAGCTCTGACAGCTCTCTGTCTCTTTAGGCTCCTGCCCTCTCTCCCATCCTGTGATGTCTGAGCACCTCCTGACCTCTGAGGAGCTGAGGAATCATTCTTCCCCCTGCTTCTCTTGAAATGTTAATTAAACACCCTCCTGAGTGCCTGTCAAGGGATCCCTGCTCGGCCAGGGCCAGTAGATACAGGCTGGCAGCATTCCTTGGAAATGCCTTCCCCGGGAGCTGCCTCTGCTCCCCACCTCCAGGCACTTGTCTCGATAGAACCTGAGCTTTGAGGAAAGAAAACCTCCCCAAATTCCCTGCAGGAATGCAGGTTTTTATGGAGAGCTTGAGGACCACCAGCTGCCAGCTGCGGGATCTTCTTCCCCTTGGCACTGCAGGGATGAAGGGAGGGGGAATTAAATCCCGTTAGGAATAGGAAATATTCAATATTTCCTCATAATGATGTTAGGAAATAATAAAAATAAAATAAAAAATAAAGTAAAATAAAGTAAAATAAAGTAAAATAAAATAAAATAAAATAAAATTAAATTAAATTAAATTTTAAAAAATAAATAACAATTGCAATAACAATAGCAAGAACAATTGCAATAACAATTACAATAACAATAGCAATAGCAATAGCAAAAGCAATAGCAATAACAATAACAATATATATAATATAACAATATAGATAACAATATATAATATAACAATGCCAAAATAATAATAATATAATAATAATAATAATAATAATAATAATAATAACAACAACAACAACAACAACAACAACAACAATAATAATAATAATAATAATAATAATAATAATATAATAATAATAATATAATAATAATAATAATAATAATAATCTGTTGTAATTAATAATTTGAATATTTTGGGGAGCTCTTCCATAGAAAGCACAGGCACAAACCCTGCCAGGACTCAAACAATGGCTCCAGGGAAGGCCACTTTTCCCCAGGGTTATGGATGACTTCCCAGCCCCAGTCCAAGGCACTGTCAGAGCTCTGCATTTCTGCTTCCCCTCTTTGTTTCCAAGCTCTTTTCTTGGAACTGCCACCCCCTGCTCCATGCCCTGCTGCAGGTGCCTCCACAAACCCCAGGGAGCCCCGTGGGAGCTGATCCCACCATTCAAACCAGCTTCCAGAGGACATTCCCTTGGAACTCTTCAGGAAAAATGTGACATTTCACCCTTCTTGCCTGTGGAGAGTGAACAAGAATCATTTAATATAGAATTGTATAATATATTATATAATTGTATAATAAAGATAATTTTGGGTTCAGAGCGTGCCCACCATGAGTCCTGCCCTCCCAAGTGCCCTCCCAGCCCCAGGCTGGGCTCCAGGACCATCTGAGCCCTCCTGATTTATGAAGGCACACGTCAGGGAGCAGTAAAAGGGATTTACAGCAGATTGTGGGTCAGGAGGGTTAGGGCAGGCTGGAAATATTGAAACAGGAGTAAATTTAGCATAAATGACTGTGCTGGATGTTGAGTGAGTGCCAGAGCATGTGTGGGACTGCAGCCATTGTTTGCTGTGGGTCTGAGCCAAGGACAATGCACAGGGGTCCCAGGTCTGTGGATTTGTGAGTAATTAATGAAAAAATCACTAATTATAGCCATCAGAAAGGAGAAGGAATCTGGATGTCATTGCTCTGCTGAAAATGATCATCAGTCCCAACCTAGACCTCGAAGGGAAAGAGAAATCTCTCAACAGGTAAATGCATTCAGAGAATTCCTGGAGAGCTTTTCACCTCAGCAAAATCCAACCCTCTCTCCCTTCCACAGGCTCAGGGCTGCACTCTGCATTCAAAGTTCACCCTGCAAAATCAGCAATTTCTGCAGCTCCCTGCAAAGCCCAGCCCTGCAGTGTTTCTGTGGGAAGGAGATTGCTCAGCCAGGAGATCCTGATAAGCAACCAGAGGCATTTGTCTTGCTCCCCTGGTCACCTGGCTGCCCTCCCCGGCCACTTTGGATGAAACAGCCGAAAAAAGAAACAAAAACACGGCCAAAAAGATAAAGCAAAGCCTTCACTAATGTGACATCTCGTGTGTTTTCTGAATTCCTGGCTGTCAGCAGGAGGAGAAGAAAAGCCTGGGAGGCCCAGGAGGCTCAGAGCCCCAAATACCTGTGGGTGGAGGGGAGAGTGAGCCCTGCTGGCTCACAAAACCTTCCTGCTCCTTCCCCTCTCAGTTCTGCTGCAAAATCTTTGGATTTCAGGTTTTTAGAGTGAAACATTTCAGGTTTTTTTTTTCCTAAGGAAGGCCCTCATGTCACCTTTCCTCCTTTCCCTCCTGCCCCATCTCTCACTGAGGAGTCTGGAGCTGCTGCTGGGAGCTTTTCCCTCTGCTGGGTCCATCCCTCTCTGCCCTCCTTGTTTTTCATCTCCACCTTCCTGTCCTTCACTGCTGTGCCCTTCCTCTCCCTCTTTCCTGGTTTTGTGGGATGATTCCCATCCCTCCTGTCCTCCAGAGAGGCAGCACTAACGCTGCTGCTGCTGCTGCTGCTGCTGCTGCTGCTGCTGCTGCTGCTGCTGCTGCTGCTGCTGCTGCTGCTGCTGCTCCACACCCCCACAACCACAGGAAAACCAGGGAAATATGACTTTGGGTGGCATTTAAAAGCATTAATCAGCACTTGGTGCAGGAAAATAAAAGTTTGGGTGGCATTTAAGACTATTTAATTAACACTTGGTGCAGGAAAATAAAATTTGAGTGGCATTTAAGAGCGTGGAATCAACACTTGGTGCTCTAAAGTCTCTCACGTTCAATGCCCTGTGGGCACAAGGTGAGACTTTTCCCCCAGGCACAGAAAAGTGATGAAATTCTTTAGAGTGATGTAAGATAACAGAAAATGCTGAGCTGGAAGGGCCCCCAGGGATTTCTGAGTCCTGTCCTGCACAGGACAATGCACACAAGGATCCACACACCCAACAATCCCACATTTTTTTTCTTTTTTTAAATTCTTTTCCCTGGGATGCAGCCCTGGGGCTGCAGCCTCAGCTTTGCTTGGCCCGGGGGTGCAGCTCCTGCCCTGTGTAAGCACCTCCAGCTAATCCCAACCTTGTCCAGGAGTATTTACCCTTAATCACTGGGATCTGGGTCAGCCCTGGCTGCCTTTGTTTCCCTGTGCCCTAAGCTGGGCTCTATTTCTGTCCAGCCTCAATGCTTGGTATTCCCCCTAAGACCTGGGCACTTTCCAGCTTCTGTCTCCCCAAAAAAGAGCAGCTCTAAACAAAGCATCTTTCCAGCCAGCCACTGGATCCTGGCACTATTTGGGATTTCCCACCCTCCAGAGGTATTTTCGCAGCTCCTGCCCTCCTGTCATCGCTCCAAAACATCTCCAGTCATTTTCCTTTAGGAGAACAAGGGATGAAAATAAAAAATAAACCCCTCACATACACACCAATCCCAACCCTGTAATGCCTCTGTCAACAGGTGAGGTCTAAAAATTTCATTAGGGGAAATAAAAAAAGGGGAAGCAGGAACAGCTGCAGGCGTGTTTGGAGGAAATCAGAGGGCACTTTCCATCTGGCATGTGCTCCACAGGCAAAAGAGCTTTTCTGGGGCTTGGAACTCGAGGACAACCCGTATTTTGGGGAGCAGGCTATTCTTGGACAGCTCCTTTTAGGCAGCACAGCAACAGCTCCTGTCCAAAATCCAGCCCAGGGTTCACACCGTGGCTAAACAGGAAAAGAAAGTCCAAGTGGAAAGATGGGCACGGCCAAGGTGAGGATGCCTTGGGTTTATTTCAGCCAAAAATGCTGAATTTGGTTGTTGTGTCTGAGTTTCAGTGCTTTCCCCACTGATTTAGGGCCTGAGCTGAAGGAAGCAACCTCTGCTTTCAACCTTCCCAAGCTGCACAAGGAAGCTCCAGACCTGACCCAGGGATGGGATAAACTCTTCCCTTCACCTTGGCTGCCCCCAGGCTGGCATCACCTGGTGCCTGGCACAGCCACTCCACAACACATGGGTTTTGCTTGCCTTGAATTTCTAATTTTGCCCAGGAAATGCTTTTCCTCTGCCAGATTTTGCCTTTTATTGAGTGCAATAAAATCAAATTAACGAGCAGAGGGTGTGTCTGTGAGGGGAGAGTGCAGAGGGCAGAGCAGGGACTCAGGAACAGCCCTGGGAGTTGGGAAAATCACCCAAAATTCAGGAAAATCCCCAGCTCCTTCCTCTGCATCCCACATAAAGCTGCAGGCACACAGATTTCAACACCTGTCCATCAGAAGCCAGCAAATTTCCTTGTTACAATCCCTTAAAAACATTCTTCTAAATCTTCTTCAGCCTCTAAGCTTTTGCCACACAGTGCTGCTAATACTTCTAACACCAACCACCTATATTTTAACCTATATTTAACACCAACCACCCATATTTGCACCTATATTTTAACCCATATTTAACACAAATAACCTATATATTCACCTATATTTAACACCAATCCCCTATATTTTTACTTCTATTTTAACCTATATTTTAACACCAATCCTCTATATTTTTACCTATATTTTAACCTATATTTAACAGCAATCCCCTATATTTTACCTATATTTAATAAATATCACCTATATTTTTACCTGTATTTAATAAATATCACCTATATTTTAACCTATATTTTAACCTATATTTAATAAATATCACCTATATTTTTACCTATATTTTAACCTGTATTTAATAAATATCACCTATATTCTAACCTATATTTTAACCTGTATTTAATAAATATCACCTATATTTTTACCTATATTTTAACCTATATTTAATAAATATCACCTATATTTTTACCTTTATTTTAACACCAATCACTTATATTTTACTTATATTTTTTAACCTATATTTAACACCAACCACCTATATTTTAACCCAAAGCACCTCTATTTTTACCTCTATTTTAACCTCTATTTAACACCAATCACTTATATTTTTTCCCCACGTGATCCTGCTAGAATTCACCTTCACAATTCGAATTCTCTAAAATATCTGGCTCTTTTTGCAAAGCTGTATTTTGAGACTTGTTGCAATTGTTTCTGGTTGAGTCTCTCTCTCAGCAATGTCATCTCCATTCCATGGCTTTCCTAGGCCAGCACACCTTATCTCAGAGCTTGCACACAGATCTGCAAAACTCTCTGAGATTTCTGTCAGCCTTTGAGAATTCTTACAAAGAAATTCCTTCACTTGGATTTTTCTCCTGAGAAGCCTCAGAAAAGCAATGTAAACAATAATTATCCGATGGCTTGGAATGTGGTCTGGAGGTTGCTCACAACAGGTGCATCTTTAATTGGGGAATTGTTTATAATTAATCACCAATCCAAGTCCAGCTCTGTCAGACTCTCTGGTCTGTCACAGGTTTTTGTTATCATTCTTTCTTGCCTTCAGAGGTCTCCTTTCTCTTAATTTAGGACAGTTTTAATATATCATTTATTTTAAATATCATAAAAAATAAATCAGCCTTCTGAGAACTTGGAGTCAAATTCTCATCTCTCACCTTGTCCTGAAGACCCAACACCACAACAGCATCCCACAACCAGAAAGATCCAACCACAACATCCCACATCTCTCCACTCTGGTTTTGCCCTGGATTGGGAGTTGCCCCTGCAGACCCAGAGCTGTCCCTGCAGACCCAGAGCTGTCCCTGCACACCCAGAGGTGTCCCTACAGACCCAGGGCTGTCCCTACAGACCCAGGGCTGTCCCTGCAGACCCGGAGCTGTCCCTCAGACCCAGGGCTGTCCCTGCACACCCAGAGGTGTCTCTGCAGTCCCAGAGCTGTCCCTCAGACCCAGGGCTGTCCCTCAGACCCAGGGCTGTCCCTGAAGACCCAGAGCTGTCCCTGCAGTCCCAGGGGTGTCCCTGCACACCCAGAGCTGTCCCTACAGACCCAGGGCTGTCCCTGCAGACCCAGAGGTGTCCCTGCACACCCAGAGGTGTCCCTACAGACCCAGAACTGTCCCTACAGACCCAGAACTGTCCCTACGGACCCAGAGCTGTCCCTGCAGACCCAGGGCTGTCCCTGCAGACCCAGAGCTGTCCCTACAGACCCAGAGCTGTCCCTGCAGACCCAGGGCTGTCCCTACAGACCCAGGGCTGTCCCTGCAGACCCTGAGCTGTCCCTCAGACCCAGGGCTGTCCCTCAGTCCCAGGGCTGTCCCTGAAGACCCAGAGCTGTCCCTGCACACCCAGAGCTGTCCCTGCAGTCCCAGAGCTGTCCCTCACACCCAGAGCTGTCCCTGCAGTCCCAGAGCTGTCCCTCAGACCCAGGGCTGTCCCTGAAGACCCGGAGCTGTCCCTGCAGTCTCAGGGCTGTCCCTACAGACCCAGAGCTGTCCCTGCAGACCCAGAGCTGTCCCTCAGACCCAGGGCTGTCCCTGCACACCCAGAGCTGTCCCTGCAGACCCAGGGCTGTCCCTGCAGACCCAGAGCTGTCCCTGCAGACCCTGAGCTGTCCCTGCAGACCCAGGGCTGTCCCTGCAGACCCAGAGCTGTCCCTACAGACCCAGAGCTGTCCCTGCAGTCCCAGGGCTGTCCCTGCAGACCCTGAGCTGTCCCTCCCTCCAGGTCAGCAGAGAGTTTAAAATCCCTGATTTGGACGGGAGGGCAGAGCTTTGATCTGGCCTGGGGAGCTCCTGGCACCTGCACTTTAGGAGATCCATAAAACACAGCTCGAGGCTGCAGGAGCACAGTTCCAGCCAAGCCTGCCCTGGACTGGCCCTTCCCTGACTTTTCTCCCTTAATCCCGTGGCTGGAGCTTCCCCCACGTCCAGCCCATGAACACTTCTGGAATATTTACAGCCAGCATTATCTGCCTGGAGCAGAAATCCAGGGAAAGCCTTGCTGGCTGTCCCCACAGGTGTTCCCCCAGCCCGGCTGCCTCTGGGCTGGGCAAAAAACAGGCTTTGTTCACCTCCTGAACAATCAGCAATGGCATGGAGCCCCCATGAATCACTTCTCACACTGTTCTTGCATCCTCTGTGTGTGTTTGTCTTTCTTCCCAAGGCTATTCCCAAGCTGTGGCATTCCCCTGGAGCCCTATTAGAGCCCATTCTTTGTATTTACTAACAGGAAGCATCACAGCTCTCTCCTCACCAGCTTCACTCCCAGGCCCTCTTAATTATTCGTAATTTTTTTTTTTTTTTGAGGCATATTTGGCAAAAATCCCCGTTCCTCCATTCTTCCTGCCTAGCAGGTTATTTCTTTCTTCCTCAAGGTGCAATCCGGTTTCCTTTTGTTGTTAAATTGCCTAATCCTGATACTTTCCTGGATATTGTGGGAAAGAGCTCTGCTTGACAACCAACTTTTCATTTCCATCCTGATTAGCAGGCACATAATAACTGGAAGCATAATTTACACTTTGATTTAAGCCACCTCATTCACATTTGGGAGGAAATCTGGGATGACTAAAGCTTGAAAGGAAAGGCAGGATAAGCAGCATTAAGGAGCTGTCAGGGATCGGAATTGCATTAAATGTTCCCGTTTAATTGTCAGACTTGTGGCCTCCTGCACGAGCACCAGATGATGGCAGAGAACTCTTTAATCTGAATAAATGAGGCTCAGAAAAGAAGGCAGGAGGGCAAGCTGGGTGACAGGAATCACAGAACCACAGAATCACAGAATCTCAGAATCCCAGAATCTCAGAATCACAGAATCACGGAATCTCAGAATCACAGAATCACAGAATCCCAGAATCCCAGAATCACAGAATCACAGAATCCCAGAATCCCAGAATCCCAGAATCTCAGAATCACGGAATCCCAGAATCACAGAATCCCAGAATTCCAGAATCCCAGAATCTCAGAATCACAGAATCACAGAATCACAGAATCACAGAATCCCAGAATCCAGAATCATGGAATCACAGAATCCCAGAATCACAGAATCACAGAATCCCAGAATCCCAGAATCTCAGAATCACAGAATCCCAGAATTCCAGAATCCCAGAATCTCAGAATCACAGAATCACAGAATCTCAGAGTCCCAGAATCTCAGAATCCCAGAATCCCAGAATCATGGAATCCCAGAATTATGGAATCACGGAATCACAGAATCCTGGAATCACAGAGTCAATCCCAGAATCTCAGAATCAATAATGAGGACGGAAGAGGCCTCCAAGACCATCGAGTCCAACCTATGCCCTAACACCTCAACCAGACTCTAGCACCCAGTGCCATGTCCAGTCCTTTTTTGAACACATCCAGAGATGGTGATTCCACCACCTCCCTGGGAAGAGCATTCCAGTACTTTATTATTCTTTCAGTGCTTTTTTTTCCCTAATATCCACCCTATCCCTTCCCTAGCTTGAGACTGTGTCCTTCTGTTCTGTCGGAGACCGACCCCACCTGTCTCCAACCTCCCTTCAGGGAGTTTAGAGAGCAATAAGGTCACCTCTGAGCCTCCTCTTCTCCAGGATAAACACCCCCAGCTCCTCCAGACGTTCCTCAAATCCTGCATCCCACTGTCCCTTCAGCTCACCAATATATCCCTGCATTCATTCCTTGGCACTGTTCCCCTGCCCACAGCCCTTCTCTTTCTGAGGCTTTATTCTCATGTTTTAAACTCTATGTTTGTGTTTCAAATTCTTCTTTTTGGCACTTAATAAACAACTTAGACCCCAACTGAACACAGAAGAGCTGCAATGCTATAAACATCAATAGCTGTATGCTCATAGTGGTGTCAAAATTCCCAAAACTCTGCTCCTGTGTGCTGCCTGTTCAGAGCCTTCCCTCTCCAGGGCAGCTCAAGGAGTTTGGCAGGTCCAGCAGAGAATCTCTGGATTCACCACCCCAAATTCCAAGGCTTTTCCTGCCCAGGTATGGAAATCCAGCCTCACCATGCTCTCTCATCTCATCTCTTCCTCCCCAGGCTGGGCTTTTCCATCCCTTTCCCTTCAATCTCCAAAATTGCAACAATCAAAACTGCACCTTTAGATCCTCACAGACACCGACAAGCAGCCAAACACTGGAATTATTGAACTTGTAAAAAATGGGGTTTTCTCCTCCCCACATCCCACTGGGAGATGTCAAAGCAGGAAATCTCTCCTTCCTGATCTCTTCAAATCCAAGCAGATTGACAGAAAAGGACCCCAGGAAGAGGCAGGTTTGTGTTTGTCCCTCAGCTCTGTAATGCACAGAGAAGTTGGCACTGGATTTGATCTCTGCAGTTACTTCAGCCACGAAATAAAATCCCTTTCAAACTTTTTTTCAGAGACTGAAGTATAAATCACTCTTGCTACATCACGCTGCACTGGTTCCAGCTGTCCCCAAAAATGTCACTCAGTTCCACTGGTGACATTTATTTAATTTAGTCTGAGGCGTGTGGGGGATTTTTTCTGATGTGATTTTATCTTTTGGGCTGCAGGTGAATTTTAGATCAAACCCCTGGGTGCAGACTGAGCTCTCACAGAGCTGCTCTTCCCATTGACATCCAATTCTCTTGGATCTTCAGGGATCATCCAGCCATAAACTTTCCATGGTTAAAGTTTCTGGAAAGTCTCTGGCATTGCCCTGAATTCTCCTGCTCCCTCTCTGATCACTCTCTTTGATGCTGAACAACATTTTTTTCTGACTTCTCTCAGCCAGGTGATCTCTTATCTTTGTAAAAATCAAATTCCTGGACACTTCAATGAAAACAAGGCAGGGAATTGTCAGCAAACCATGCCAGGAGGAAAAAGCCTCTCTGACAAGGAGGTGTCAGGGGTGAGTGCCACCAGCTAAGCCAAAGGACACGACTGTCAGAGGATGGATCGGGGCAGGGGATGTTCAAAGGAAAGCTCAGGGAAGGGAAAAATGCAAACCCCGCACAAATTGCGTGCCTGCCCCGGCAAGCAGAGCTCACAGAGGTCTGCAGGGGAACTGGGAGCTCGTCCTGGGCACACTCAAGGCTCCCCAAAGTCTCCTAAATTAATCATGGCCTCGGCTTGAGGAGCTGCTGTCAGCTGTGTGTGACTGGATCTCCTAATTGCTCTTTCAATTAGAAGGGGAACAGAGCAGCCTTTGTGTTGCTCGACGTGTTCCAGAGGAGTTTTAATTTAAAAGTGCAGAGAGTAACATTTTGTATTTTTTCTCATGTCTCAAAAGGAAGAGAAGAAAACGGAAAACCAGACTAAAAAATTTTGCTGGGAAGTTTTTGGGTTCTTCAACCTTAAATAAGATCAAACTCACAGCAGTCAATCAATCCAATCCCACTTGGATCTGATCAGCTGTGGCTGCCCCTGGATCCCTGGAAGTGTCCCAGGCTAGGAGGGATGGGGCTTGGAGCACCCTGGGAGAGGGGAAGCTGTGGAACTGGATGATCTTCCAACCCCAACCATCAACATTTTCATTTTCGTTCTGATCAAAATGAAAAGCTCCACAAACTCCACGTGAATTCACCGCCCTGCTCCTCCTCCTTCTGCCCAGGGGACGTGGCCAAGGCCACATCAAACCCTGGGGACACCCTAAAGCCCTTTTCCATCTGCTTCAAACACTGGGGAGTACCAGGAGGGACCTGTGGAGGTGGCAGAGCAGTGACACAGAGGGATGGCAGGGCCTGGAGAGCTCAGGTTGCCTGGGTGGGGCTGGGAACAGCTGAGTTCTATTTATCCAGGTGGGGAGAGACAAGTCCAGCAGGATGAACTCATCAAGGAGCTGATTTGCTGTGCCTGGGCAACTGGAAAGGAGCTCTCCCTCTGCCCACCTGGTGGTGCCTTGCACAGGTGTTTGCTGAAGATATGGGTATTTAAATTCCTGCCTCTTTATTACTCATAAATAACAAAGTTATCACCGACTGCAGGAGCAATAGATCTTCTCCTTCTGGTCTAATCCTGGCCTCTCCTGATCGTTTCATCCCAGGGAAATTCATCACAGCTGAACCTGAGGCTCCTTTAGGAAATGTCAGCCCTTTCCACAAGTCATTCCCCAATGAGCAGCTCGGCATCGCTTCTGGTGGGCAACAAAACCGGGGAACTCAGGAACCCTTCATGAAACAAGTGGTCCATGAATCAACTCAGGAGAATTCCTGGGATCTTTGGCAGCCAAAGCCACGGAGTTCTTCACTGTTTGTGGTGCCTGTGCCCTTTCCAGATGGAATATCAGCAGAGACTCTCCCTTGGCTGGGGACAGAGACGTGAAATCACTCTGGGCTCATCACTGAGCTCTTTGCACCGCTCCTGATGTAAAACTGACCCTGGAATTGCTGCCAGCCCTGCCTGCAGGCTCAGCTCACAGCCTTGGGCTATAATTAGCTGGGTTTGGGCAAAGCCAAAACTGAAACCCAATCACGAGAAAAGCCAGAAACAGGAGAAAAGAAAACTCCTAACAGTTTTTGAAGTGCACATGACCTTTTGTACTTCTCTGAAATCTGCATTTCAGTGCCAATCTCAGGGCTGAAAGGTACTAAAACCACTTCTCCCAGTGATTTTTTTCTCAGTTAGATGACTTCCCCCTTATTTGGGTGGTCACTCCTTCCCTCATCTGTTTACATATTTCCATTACTTATAAATAACAATTATTTAAGTTCTTTGCCCACTTTGCAGTTGCAATGAATTTGTTGAGTTTTATCAGCAGCAGGTATCAGAGAACTGATGAACCGTGATGGGAAACTGCTCCCTGAGTCCTGAAAATTACCTATTTAGACCCCATTTTACCTCCTAAATAAAATAAAAAGTGATATTCTGAGGAAGTGTCTCTCTCCCTTTACTCAGTGTCTGGAGAAATGACCTTGCTCTCAAATTTAAGCACCTTAAAACCAGAGCTGGATGAATCCAGGCTTTGCTGCTAAGGGAGCACATGGAGCCTCTTTTCCTTTATAATTAGGCCCATCAAACCTTCTAACCCTGAGGGTCTTTTTGGAAAATCCTGTGCTAATTTCAGCTGCTGGGATAAGTGTCCAAATGTTTGGGTGCCTATGGAAACTTCCTCTGGAGCAACCATAAGGAAGCTGTATTTGTAGTCCACGCATTTCCATGTATCATTAATATATGGCAAGAATGTAAGTAGTTGGAAAATATGTTCACAGTCCCTGGTTGATTCTTCCAAGATGGGGCTGTTGTAGGAAAAAGGATTAGGTGAGTTAAAAGTGCCCAGGGCTCAGCAGCCATTAAGGGCTCCAACTGCTCCCAGCAAAAATACTTTTTGCAGCTGCACTTTGGCGAAATGTTTCACGTGGTTGGGGTGGTTTGGTTTCTCCTGGGCATGTCAATATTCCTGGGAAAAAATATTCCACTGCTCAGCAGGCAGGGCCAATGTGGGTGGGTGGGTTTGGGGTAAATGTTGAGCTCTGAGAGCTCAACCAGAGAGAGTTGAGCTCGGGGTAAACACGGAGTTGATGCCTCAGGATTTTTGCTTTAATATTTTTCATCTGTTGGTAACCCTGCAGTTCTGCAGTGTGTAACTCCAAACTCCACGTGCACTGGGAGCTGCTGCTTCCCCACTTTGGGCAGACACAGCAATTCCTCTCCAGGCCTGGCAGCCAAGGGCACCTCACTGCCTCAGGGCCAGAGATGGGAACAAAAGGGAGCTGGGGCAGCAAACTTGGGGTCAATGCCTTCATTAGCTGGAGCTGGAATTGGCAGATGAACCCCCAATATGGAAATGGACCAAACTTATAAAAGTGTGAAACCTGTGACCCCTTGATCATTTTGGGAGGGCCAAAATGTAAGTGATAAATATCCCTTCAATAAATAGAACTGATTTTTATTCTCTGAATTCTGCCTGGCCTCTGTTTTTAGGTGGCCCCAAGGGCATCAGCTGCAGTGCAAAACAAGGGGGTCGGTGTGTTGGGTGCTGCCAGTTCCCAATATGCAAATGGACCAAAAAAGGGTGAAACCTGTGACCCCTCATCCATTTTGGGTGGGCTTTGTCTGCCCTAAATGTACCTGAAGGCCCCTCAATAAACAGAACTGCTTTTTATTCCCCTGATTTGTCTGGCCTCTGTTTTCAGGTAAGCCCCAAAGGCATCAGAGTGATCAAGCAGGGATGGATGTGTTCTTTACTCTGCTTTAAACTGCTCTTCCCCGGGGTTGTGTTGCCAATATTGGGCTGCACTTGGTGTTCCTGGCCCTTCCCAGGCTCCCAGGACAGCCCTCTGCCCTTCCCTCTGTCCACCCAGGCAGCTCTGCCAAAGCCTTTGTGTGGGGAGCCCAGGCAGGGCTGAAAGCAAAGGGAACTCCCCAGGGCACGGTGGGAGCGTGGCACTGCCCCAGTGCCCGCTGTCATCTGAGCTCACCCAGAGTGACAACAGAGCTGTGTCACCACAGCAACAGGACGTGCTGCCATGGGGACAGACTGGGATTGGCTTCCTGGCCTGCTGGAGCAGCCCTGGCTGCTGGAAGGGGTTGGAATGACACGAGCCTCAAGGTCCACTGCAACCCAAACCAAGCTGTGAGTCTGACTTTCTGTGGCTGAATTCTCCTGCTCTTCCCCCCAGTGAGGACATCTTCCAAAACCTCAGTCTTTCCCCCACACTTGGAAAGTGATTTTTGGTTTAAAATTCACTCCTGAAACATTGGTGAGCTTCATCGCCATGGACTGAGATGGGATGGTCTTTGCAAGCCCAAAACACAAGAAAAAAAATATTATAATGGCACTTTAAACATATTTTAAATAGATCCTTAGAATTTAACTGCAAGCCAAACTTTTGTTCATGACCTTTCTAACAATCTTGAATCAATATTCTGTCTGATTCTGGAGAAGTGAAAGTACAGAGAGTTTATTCCTTTCCTGAGTAATTTGTTTTGATAATTCGACACCAGTTCTTTCAGAGCGGAGTCTGTATTGAACACAAACCCATGATCTTTTCCCCTCTGATAAAACAGTGCTCCCTAAACCCAGTTCTATCCCACTCTCAGGTGGGAGCTGCTTTCCAAGGGGTTGTTGGGGTTCTGGTGGCTCCCAACCTCCCACTAATCTCCCTGACTTTAAGTCAGGCTCTGCAGTGGGCTCAGCCTCTCGCCTTCATCACCCACTCACCCAATATTTCCTTAGGAGTGTCCTTTTCCAAGGAAAATCCAATCCAGCAGGCCTTTGCATGAAGTGGAGATTAAATAAAAATAATAAAATCAATAGCATTAAGCCTCTGTGTAGAGCTAATTTATCTGACAATCAGTCAGCAAACAAGAGTCTGCTGGGTTGTGGTTTTGGCTGCCTGACTTCCCCTGAACTTGGAAAAATGTGTAAATAAAGGAACAGCAATAAGATAAAAAGTTGAATAAACTGTGGAGATACAGCAAAAAAAAATCTCTGTGCCTTCCTGGAACAACCAAAAGACCAGGGATGTTTACAGGACAGTGGGACAGATGGGGCAAATTCAGGGATCAGCTTTTCTGTATCACAGGTGAAAACAGGAATTTCTACTCAATAACTGTCCCATCACAACTGATGGGTTCTCCTCAGCTACGTGAGTCTTTCATGCCATGGAGGAGGATAAAGGCTGGATGGAATAAAGGAAAAGGTTGGTGCAGCAGGGAGGGTGGAATCAGAGCCCTGGACATGGTGGGAGAGGGTGTTTCAGAAGGGCAGAAGGTGTTTCAGAAGGGCTGAAGGTGTTTCAGAACAGTTGAAGGTGTTTCAGAATGGGTGAAGGTGTTTCAGAAGGGCAGAAGGTGTTTCAGAATGGGTGAAGGTGTTTCAGAAGGGCAGAAGCTGTTTGAGAATGAATGAAGGTGTTTCACAAGGGCAGAAGGTGTTTCAGACCAGCAGAAGTGGTTTCAGAACAGGTGAAGGTGCTTCACAAGGGCAGAAGGTGTTTCACAATGAATGAAGGTGTTTCGGAATGGGAAAAGATGTTACAGAACAGGAGAAGCTGTTTCAGAAGGGCAGAAGGTGTTTCAGAAAGGGTGAAGCTGTTTTAGAATGGCAGAAAGTGTTTCAGAACGGGTGAAGGTGTTTCAGAAGGGCAGAAGGTGTTTCAGAATGTGTGAAGCTGTTGCAGAACAGGTGAAGGTGTTTCAGAATGGGTGAAGCTGTTTTGGAATGGCAGAAAGTGTTTCAGAACAGGTTGAGGTGTTTCGGAGGGGAAAACCCCGCGGTCCTGCCCTGCCCCACGTTCCGTAAGAGTGGAGACAAGGACAGTTTTTCGAGGAGAAGCTGAGGAGCGAGGCCGGAGCAGCCCGGGGCAGGCCAGGGCTGGGCCTGCAGACCAAGCTGGGCCCCCAAGACAAAGGCGAGGAGCTCGAGTTTGCAGCGTGAAGTCACGGAAAGGGCGCGGGAGCCGCGGTGGCACCGGGAGCTCCAGCCCTGGAAAAAGCCGTGGTGGCTGCGGCGCTCTCAGCTCGGCTGCTCCAGCCAGAGGTTTCCTGCTGAGCCACAAACGTCACCGCTCCTGCTCCTGCCACAACTGCTCGGGACGGGAAAATACGGGAGCTGCTGGCTCCGTGACTGCCAACATCCTGCTCCAGACCCGGGGCTGACCCTGCCGCAGCCCTGGTTGCCAAGGGACAATCTTACGGACTGGGATTTGTTTTAGCAACATCGTAATAAAGGTTTTGTGCTCAAAAGCTTGTGAAAGTTCGGTTTGAAACTAGAGGCAAAGTATGAGATCTTGGTTGAAGATGATGCCAGGGGAAAAAGGAAAAATAACATGTTTTGTGTGTGAAAAAAGCATAAATAAAAGTGACAATTCGTCATGGAAAAGCGACCATTTATGATATAAAATGACCATTTATGAGATAAAAGTCCCCATTTATGAGTGTGAGAGACTGGAGGGGACTGTCAGTGATAGAGTATTTTATATCTCCTTTCATTTGCAAGAATTCATGGTGGTTTTCTCTAACTACAAACACCACATTCACTTCAGAGAGTAAAAAACAATAACAGCTGAAAAACTTTGTTAAAATGCGTTCAAAAAGGAACAGCAGGGGATGACAGCCAGGGAATCTGAGCAGGCCCAGGTGGGGCTGTCCCCTGGAGAAGCTCACCTGTTACTGCAAAGCACTGAAAGATTTTAGGACTAAAAACCACTTTTAAAACCCTCCCCAGCACCAAGGATAAAAGCTGAACTGGGGGAACACCAGGATGTGACTCTCTTTAAGACATTTCATCTTACAAGGAGTAACAGCGAGGATGAGTGCAAGAAACTCGTTCCTATCCTGTTTTTCCTGCCTGTTCAAACCTCTGCCTGTCTGGAACCAGCTGCTCGACGCTCCAGACCTTCTGCAGCCACGTCTGTCCCAGTGCCACGGGGAGAAGATGCTATTGTGAGAGTCGCGGATGCGCTCATCGCCCTTTGTTCCACAGCGCGGCCCGCTCCAGAAAACACATCAGGTCATCAAATCAGCGCAGTAAATCTTCCCTTTTACTTAGAAAGACAAAAATAATCCTGACTTTTTCATGAGCTCACACAACACCAAGAGGCATTTCAGGCTCAGGAAAGGATCTCATTTCTGCTGTCACAAGTTGGACCGGGCTGCACTTGGACGGGCCCTGGGGCTGCGCACGGAATCCAGCTCTGTCCCAAAGGGGAGCATCCGAGGCACAGATTTGGTGGCGGGACCCCGTCCCCAGCTCTGTTTTCTGAGCTCACCAGTGCAGGGCCCCTGCTGCAGCTGGTGCCAGGCTCAATATTAAATGCAGAAGAAGGAAGAGGACTCGGCAGGAGCAGGGGCTGGGCCTCCTGGGCGAGAGGGCCCAGCCGCCGCAGAGAGCGCGGAATCGCTTTCCATGATCCTCGCTTGGAGAGCTGGCCTGATTTCCTTTCATGTGTCCTCACTATTCCTATTGGAAGGGATTTCCAGCCTCTGTCTATTTATACCCATTTCTTCTTGTGCCAACATTGTCTCTTCACTTAAATAACTTTCCTCTGCCTGCTGCTTCGCCTCCTTGATGCTCAGGCAGCTGTCGGATCCCCTCTCAGCCTCCTCTCCTCGGGCAAAACAAGTCAATCCCATTTAATAACCCCTGAGGAAGAGCCCCCATTCCCTGGATCCTCCACACCCTACAATCAGCTCCTCTTTCTGGATGTGCTGGTGAGGACCCACGGCCCTTCCTCTATGGAGGTTTCCCAGCCAACACCTTTGAGGGTCGTGTGATAATCTGAGGACGCAGAGGAGAGGTTTGTGGCTCTTCCTCTGCTTTCACCAGAACAAAACAATCCCCTGTAATGATGCAGCAATTAATTACACCTCTGGTGTCCCACACAGAGCTAGGAGGAAACACTGTGGGTCCTAGTGCAGAATACTCATTTTCTCATTGACAAGAGCAAATGTGGACATTGGCTTTTCTTCTAAAAATGTTAAGGCCCAGGTAGGAGTTCAAAAATGAATAAAATATCTGTTTAGAGAAGGATGCAGACAGGTAAAGAGAACCGAGTTCCCTTCATAGCTTGGGAAATGCAAATAATTCCTTTTACTATCATCATCTCTACTTCTCTCTTTCATCAGCATCATCTGGAGTCATGGAATGGTTTGGGTTGCAAAGGACCTCAAAGCTCATCCAGTGCCACCCCTGCCATGGGCAGGGACACCTTCCACCGTCCCAAGCCCTGTCCAACCTGGCCTCGGATATTCCAGGGATCCAGGGGCAGCCACAGCTGCTCTGGGCACCCTGTGCCAGGGCCTGCCCACCCTGCCAGGGAACAATTCCTTCCCAATCTCAAAGCTAAACCCACTCTCAGTTTGGAGCCATTCCTCCTCCTTTTCCTATCACTACCTGGCAGATAAAAGATCTGTTTCTCCTTGAAGTCAAGTCAGTGATAAAACTCCTGTTGACTTCTTGATGTTGCAAGGAGCAGATGAGGGTTCTGGTTTTTGTAACATGGACAGAAATCTGCTGGAATAAATGAATGGCAGTGATAACCTCCCTTAACAGAGCACCCTTATCCGAGACAGAAAAAACCAGAGAGGTTTTCAAAAGGTGCAGAGAGAAGGCGGTCACAGAAAGAAGAGTGGGGCTGAAAATGCAGCTAAAAATTCTTCCAGAGGTTCACCCTGTGCCCAGACCATCCGAGGTCCAGCTGGAGTTGCACACTCAGATTTCCACACCCACAGTGGGTCTCTGCTGCTAATGAGCACGTGGTGTTACCATGATTTACACCCTGCCTCTGGAACACACCTTCCCACAAAATTCCTGCCACATCCATCACCCCAGGCCTCCTCCCCAAGCAGCAGAAAGGGCAGAAATAACAAGATCTTGCAGCAAAAGCCCAAGCAGCTCAAAAAGAAACTATGTCAGGAGTAACAAATCCATGGCTTATGTCAGACCCTGCTCCAGATAAGGGGAAACATTTTTTAATGAAATCCAAGTATGGCCCTGGCAGATGTGGAAAGAATGCAGCAGGAAGGTATTTCCAATTCCCAGTGGAAACAGGTCTTGCAGTGGGGTGGTTTTAATATTTTTTTCTGCTTGTCCCTTGCCCTCTTTGCTGTTTCCCTGGGGACTGGGGAGCAGCAGTGCCCTCATTCCCTGGGAGCAGACCCAGGGAACGCCTGCGCCCGGCTGTGGAGCACCAGAGGAAATCTGTGTTCTGTGATTTATTCTCCTGCTGGTTCACAACGCTGGTACTGCACCAGGGACAGTAAAAATCCCCCCAGACAAGAATACCTCTCCACAAAACCAACCTCGCTTGGCCACTGCCCTCAAACACCTGCTAGAATCAGGGAAAATGGGGATTTCACCCTGGGTTCTCTCACTTTCCTGCTTCCCAGTGGGTGGCATTTCCCTCCCTCCTTCCCTTCTCCTTCTCCAGTGCAGAAAGAACTTATTTATGAGGGAGATAAGGGAGAACAAATCCTAGAAGAGCCTCTTTGGCCCCAATGCCATGTTTTTGAGAAGCGTCCTATGTTTAGGAAGAATGAGGTTAAATCTTGAATTATTTCTGAACAAACAGTTGGACAGTAAAACCCAGGTGCTTGTGGGGATGCTGGTGTGGGTTGTGCAGCTTTATTTAAACCTGAAAAAAGATGTATTTCTTTTTTCCCCTCAAAGGGAGTCGGGGTTTCGCACTGGAGAAAGGCCAACTTCACCTCTTGATGGTTAAAAAGCCCCAAAAATCAGCTTGTACTTAAAATCCCTGCAAATGTTTTGGGTGGCAAAATTCTGTGGAAATTTGGGTTGAGCTGGGTAACATTTTTTCCTTACAATGCCTTCAGCACAATCCAAATTTCCAGAGCAAACAGCATTTTTTCCCCCCGAAGATTTTTCAGCCTTCAGTGACAATTTGCAATGTGTTATTTCAATTAATTGTCAACTGTTTCCAGATCTCCGAGCAGATCACTGGATATAAACCCGGCCCTGCTACTCAATTTGCTTCTCTTTCCTCTCATTTGTTTTCCAAGACAAGAGCTTTGGGGTGACCATCTGCTTCTCATTTCAAACCTGTCTGCTTTTGTTGATACCTGATGTCTTCTGCCTCATGCACAAGCTCAATTAAAGATTGATAAGCAGAGTTTTGTTTTGACACGGGCCCTCTCTTCCGAGCAGCAGAGCTGCACAATTCCAGGTTGTTTTTTGTGCTGCAGGTTTTTTTCACAGGCTTTAAATTCTGTTTTAGACCCATGTTTGGCAACTCTTTCCAAATCTGCTTTGGAGTTACCTCGTGAAATGGAATAAAGACGTTTCTGGGCTGAATTAGAGGCGTTTTGAAATGTGGGGCCATAGGAAATGTGAAGTTAAGGCTCCATCTCTTCCTCCCTCCTGGTTTCCATATAAACCCTCGCAGTTTTTAGGCTAAAATAGCTTTATTTGCCTAATTCCCAGTGCTGTTGTAGCCCTGTGAGGATCACCCTGGCTCCTCTCCACTCTTTCACCTCCGATGCAGCTGCTGTCAGGTGAACAGCTCCAGGCAGGGAGCCAAATACCAACCTCTCCACATGCTCAGAGAGATGTTTATTCTCTTAATTGACTCCTTGTCTCCCCTGCCCCCAGCAGGATAAAGCAGCTTTAAACCTTTCCCCACAGCCACCTCCTCAGTGGCAGTGACTTAGAGCAGCCTTGAAAGGAAGACAGGATGAAATCACCAATGCAAGGTGGAAATTGTGTTTATCACCATCCAAATCTGCTTCCCCTCAGAGCTCCTCGGGAGCAAATGTGAGGACAAAGTTAAAGAGTGGGGTCTAAACTCAAGTAGTGCTTAAAACCGGTTTTATTCCCATTCTAAAAGCTCCGACCTTGCTTTTCCTCACCCAGGTTTTGTGATTCTTGCATTAAGAATTTGGTCTTTTGATGGTTTTGGGTAATGGAGAAGCCTGAGCCTGCCTGGAGGGGGCTTTGGTTCCCCTAAAACCTCAGTTCCTCCCTTCAGCTCTCCCTTTTCCATCCTACAGACAGACCTGGCTGGTGCTGGGTAGGATGAACCTCGGACAGGAACTTCCCACTCTTCAGGTGGGAAGCTGCTCTTGTTTTCCCTTCTCATCATTCCCCAAGCCCTTGATTGTCCTCGATTTTCCCCATCTAGGCAGAACATCATACGCAAGCAAAATCCTCAGGGTTTTTTTTCCCCTGTCTGTTTTCCTTACTCCGTTCATATTTTTCTCATAAAATCTGTCACCAGTGGCCAGTTCCTTTCTCTCTGTAATGGAAAGTTTGGGACTGCTTAAGAAAAAAACCCCAATCCTAAATCATTAAGTAAGATAATATCTCAGAATTATTACTTAAGAATGAGAAATTTTATAGCAGACATTTTGACAGGACATTTTTCACTTACAAAACCACCCTTTTGTTGGATTTTTTTTTTTTTTCTCCCTTAGGTTATAAGGTGCTTAAATCATTTTTGCTGAAGGAAGGAGGAAACAGCTGTGGCTCAAACGAACTTTTTCCGTCTGTCATTCCGTCTTTATTTTCTCTTTCTGTGCATTCAGCACTCTCAGAGTGAAAGCAGCAGCAGCAGCAGCAGGGCCAAGATTAGAAGTTAGAGAATGTAAACTTGAATTTGGATGGTTTTGGGCAAGGTCTGAGAGCAGGAGTTCTCTCCTTGTTTCCTGGCCGGGCTGGACACCCCATTTCTGGTGATGAGGCAGGAGCTGGGATGTGCCAACCTCTGCCCATCCCTGCAGACGGAATTTTCCCTCACTGGAACCAGCCTGTGGATCCCATTCCCAGCCTGTGGATCCAATTCCCAGCCTGTGGATCCCTTTCCCAGCCTGTGGATCCCTTTCCCAGCCTGTGGATCCATTCCCAGCCTGTGGATCCAATTCCCAGCCTGTGGATCCCTTTCCCAGCCTGTGGATCCCTTTCCCAGCCTGTGGATCCAATTCCCAGCCTGTGGATCCCTTTCCCAGGCTGTGGATCCTCCTCCTGGGCTGTGGATCCCCTTCCAGGCTGTGGATCCAATTCCCAAGCCATGGATCCCCTCCCCAGGCTGTGGATCCCCTTCTCAAATTCTGGATCATCTTCCCAGGCTATGGATCCCCTTCCCAGGCTATGGATCCCCTTCCCAGGCTATGGATCCCCTTCCCAGACTTTGGATCCCAGATTTTGGATCCCCTTCCCAGATTCTGGATCCCCTTCCCAAATTCTGGATCCCAGCTGCTCCCGTTTGATCCAAGGAGATTCCCTGGACCAAACCCAACCCACCCAAATTAAGAATATTCAGTAAAACATCCTCAGTCCAGGCCTCATTCCACGGTGAGAGAGTAAAATATTAACATGACAATATCAAGAGAGAGTTTTCCATGGGGGAAAGTGTTTAGAAATTTATATTCAATTTTTTTCCATGGATTTCTTTGAAAGGAGCAGAATGGATCAGTGTGGAGCTGGAGCACAGCTCCATTGGGCAGAGAAGGGTTCTGGACTAAAATATCCCAGCAAAACCCTGATGATTATTTGGGTGAAAAAGGAGAGGATAACCCCACAGTCGTTGCTCATTTTTGTGCCAGGTAAACCGGGTTGGCACCCATCCCAAAAAAGCCAGCACGTATTTTGAGTTTGATTTCCATTTTCTCCTTCCTTTAAAAAACTGCCCCCACGAAGTCAGCCAGGATTTAAACAAATACATCTATAGCGTGATAACACGGCCCTGAAACAAAATAATTAGGAATGAGGCCTGAAATAACTGTCTAAAGACACTGGGAAACGTAAATCAGGCCAGGAACTGGAATAACAGGGAGGTGATGATGGAGCCTGGCTGAGGGGCTCCTGCTGGAGAACCCAGAGCTTGTTTGGATAGGAGGAGCATCGGATGGATCAGTGCAAGGTCTGGGCGTTCCGTGGAGCTCCTGGGCCAATCCATCTCCAAGAAATCTGTCAGAAAGGGCAAGTGGGCACTGTAATTCTTCCCATGAGTGAGGTGCTGTTGTGGGAGCAGGGGAGTTTTTATCTGACAGAGACAGATCCCACCTCTGCGAGCCAGGCCTCTTATCTAATCTTCTGTACTTTTATTTTTACATAAGCCCCACTAATATTCTATTAAACCTTTTATATTCATTTTTAAGCTATAGGAATGCTGTTAATTCTGAGATTTGCTCCTCTCCTGTAGATCCCTACGGACATTTTTTTGATGGAAATAAATATTATTCCTTTTTATTACTTGATGGCAAAGAGCTCAACTCAACAAAGGGAGTTTTTCAGTGTGTTCGAGTTCTCAGTTTCCATCTTTATTGAACTATTTCAGACTTTCCCACAAATATTTCCCAGAGCCTCAGGGACACAGGGTGTGCCTTATCAATCATGGAATGGTTTGTGTTGGAAGGGACCCTAAAGACCATCTCATTCCATGGGCAGGGACACCTTCCACTATCCCAGGGTGTCCCAGCCCGGCCTTGGACGCTTCCAGGGATCCAGGGGCAGCCACAGCTGCTCTGAGAACCTGATGAGTTTTTACCTTCCTTTGGCCAAGGTTGGGATTAAATGTGTGAGATGCCATTTCTTGTTGGACCCAGGTGTTTATCAGCTCTTATCTCTGTCCCAGTCTCACAAACCCTGAGCTCTGCAGCACTTCACTCTACAAACTAAAAAAGGAGCCCCAGCTCTCCCTCCAAGGCCTTTGAAGGATCAACTGCCCAATTAAGGAATGACACCCAAATTATTTTCACTTTTAAATCAATAACCATCAAGCTGTGCCTGTAATGGGAACTTTTTTATCCAATTACACAAAACCATCCAAACCCATGGAGAAGAAGGAGAAGAAGAAGGAGAAGAAGAAGAAGAAGGTGAAGAAGAAAGAGAAGAAGGTGAAGAAGAAGGAGCAGCCTCCACCCTAAACCGTCCATCTTGCTCTATATCCATTACTGTATTCCAAACCCTTAAACTCTGAATTTTCTCCCTGTCATCACACACTTCTATCAAACTCCACACCTATAATCTCAATCCTATAATTTAATTTTGGGAGCTTCTCCACGGCCTCAGGTCAATGCAGAGTTCTCTTGGGGGTCAGTGCCTGGCAGCACAGAAAGCCCAAAATTCTCAGCACAACAGGGTTCCAACAGGCACCCTCTGAATAAAGAATTTCCTCCTCCTCTCTAATCCAAATCAATCCATGATTTATTTCACTGCCCATTTTGCTTGCAGGATTTCCAGTCCCATCCCTGGTACCCTCTGAGGGAGGATGCTCCAAATTAAGGAGCCCAGATTTGAGTCCCTCACCCTGCCCTGAGCTCGACAACTCTGCCACCCCCTCAGTGCCACCCCCTCAGTGCCACCCCCTCAGTGCCACCCCCAGCCCTGGGCACTGCCAGGGGAGTTTTCCTCTCCTCCAATCTTAAATTTGCTCCTCTCCCTCCTGGCATGACCTGTTAATTTTGAAGGTTATGTGGGCAATAAGACTTTTCCCCCTAAGAACTGAAACATTTCCCATTTATGTTTGGGCCCAAAGTTAACCACCAAACCAACGGGTTGTGAGGGGGTTTTTTTAGAGAAAAAGAGGTAAAAAAAAAGCCCAGGGAAGGCTGTTCAGATCCATCCCTGCTGAGTCACAGGCTGTTCCTCAGGCTCCCAGCAGGAGCTGTCCCCAAGGCAGGACGTTCCTGGGAACACCAGTGAGTCACTGCTGTCCCTCTTTATCCCCTGCATCCAAGGAGGGCAATAGCAAAAGGTGTCCTGCAAAAACCACCTCGCTTTGTGCTCTTCCTCCACGCTGCTGCTGAGCTTAACAGGCACTGGCATAACTGGAGAAGGGGTTTAAAAGGAAGGAATTAATTATTCCCCACTTTATCCCTGTGGAAATTCCCACTTTTCGCCTCACGAGCATCCACCAAGCTCAAATAAAGCTCTGAAATTTCTTTTTTTTTTTTGATGGAAAACATGTTAGTGCCACTATTGACATTGGCTCTGAGGGGCAGATGACCAGGAACAGGGAGAGCTGCTGCTTTTTGTCTCATCAGAAATGTGGGGAAGTCAGCAGAGATAAGGAAAGGCACTACTGGCAGGGCACAGGGTGGCCACAGATCAATATTTGTCATGCAAAATGTTTTCCTTAGTTGAAAAACGTTTTGGTTTTGCAGGTACAATTCAGGCCACGAAAACAGACTTTTGGAACGTTCCTGTTTTGAGTTTCAAGGGCTAATGAACTTGAAATGATTTGTTTTTTAAAAGAAAACCGTCTTTTGCAGGTGTTCCCTTGCCTGAAAGCTCGACGCGCTCCAACAAAACCATTCCAAGGGTTTGGTTTTCAACATAAAAAACACAAACACTTAAAAAAATTCAGGGTTTTTCTCCCCTTAATGAGGTCCATTTTTTTCAAAGTGTACAGAAGTTCCATGAGATAAAAGCCAGGGAAATGAGCACAGACAATAATGAAATTCTGGGGCCAGTGGCAGCTGTGGATGAGGGTCCTGCTGACGAACAAATTTGTGTATTTTTGTCTAATTAGGATGAGGACTCTTGGCCTAGAAAATCATCATCCTTAAACCAAGGCCTAAGCTTTGCAACGCTGTAAAAGACCTGAAAATGCATCTTGGCCTGGAAAGGTTCAGTCAGCTTCAGCACCAGAGTTCATTTCTAACCATGGAAAATCGCTAATCTTCCCAAGTTTGTCACCAAACCAATGCTAAAATCTGAATGGAAAAAGTTTTGCAGTCATTTCTGTGAAATGTCATGGAATTCAGAAAAGGAGAAAAATAAAGAGAGTGTTATTTCTCTTTGGTTCTTGCACGGGCTGGTCTGACCTGACTTTGTGTCTTGGGATCAGCAGCCTGGACTCCACTGACCCCTCTCAGGAAAACCCTGCAGGTACCAGGAAAACCTTGGTGGGGAAAGAGCTTGGAGAGCACCTTGGATTCAAGTTCCAAAGCTCCAGAAATCACCAGGTCCTAAACGTTAAATTGGGAATTAATTACTGTTTGCTAACACGGTCAGTGCACTTTAAACTAATCCGATTAACGGGGGTTTGGTTTTACCTTTTTATCTCTAAAAAATACCTTGCAACCCATTGTTTTGGTAGCCAAATATAAATGTGAAATATTTCCATTTAACCAATTTTTAGGGGAAAAAAATCTTATTGCCCACATAGCAACCTTCAAAATTACCAGGTCATGCCAGGAGGGAGAGGAGCAAAGCAAGGACCAGGGTGTAAGGAATGCCCAGGCAGAGCAAATCCCAGCATGAGAGGCAAATTCATCAGCTAATCTTCTCTAAAGAGCAAATCTAAAAGTGTCAGGTGATGGAGAGCCAGCCCAGCTCCACCTGGCTCCCTGGAAAAGCTCCCTGGAAAAGCTCCCTGGCTGAGCCGTGGAAAGAATGGAAGTGACAGAGCCCTCAGCCCCTGCAGCAGCAGCAGAGCTTTGGAGGTGACAAAAGTCTCGCTGAGCACGTGGTTGGTGGCACAAAGATGGGTTATAAATCCTGCACCTCCTGCTCCACCACCTTCTCAGCTTGGTGCAAGATATCTCACACAGGGGCTCCTCAAAGGAACAAAGAGTGGGAAATAATTCAATATTATGGGAAATAATTCAGTATTATGGGAAATAATTCAATATTATGGGAAATAATTCAATATTATGGGAAATAATTCAATATTATACAGATATATTCTTCTAGAATATGCTGAGGGAAGGGACACACAAGGATCATCAAATTCAACCCCTGGCCATGCACAGGACACCCCAAATAACAAATCATGTGCCTGAGAGATTTGTCCAAGGGATTCCTGAGCTCTGGCAGGTTTGGAGCAGTGCCCATTCCCTGGGGAGCCTCTGGGGGAAAAACTTTTGCCCAAAATCGGGCACTGCTCCACACCTGGGCACCACCCACAGAGGGGAGGAAAGGGTCAGGGCAGAAAATGAGCTGCAAAGGCTCTGAAACCAAGGGCTCTCTGGGAGTTCCATGGAATAAAAGGGAATTAAACCTTCCCTTTTGACTGTTCCCCCTTCATCACGACCATCACCTTTCTCCACACAAAAAAAAATTAACATTTTTCTGTTGAATTCTTGCAATTTTGCTCGGATGTTTCCCTCTAATTTCACCTTTTGCAGCCTCTTCTTTACAATGCCTGTCAGTTTTTTGGAAGAGCCGTCCCTCGGTGTTGGTACCTCCTGTATCCCTGACAGAAAACCCCTCACACGTTCCCGAGTTCATAGACTGAACAGCTGTGCATCTTTACTGCACATATGCTGCACTCTGGTTTGGCTCGGGTGCCAGCAGACAGGAAAGTTTTATTTTTAGGCAGATGTGAAAGCCCTAATTTGTTGCAGAGGGGGATAGAGAGCCTAAGAATAGCACACCACGCAGCCACTGCCAAATTAATTAACGCAGACCAAAACAGGTTACAGCTCCCGAGCCAAAGCTACTATTTTCCACTTCCCCAGCTTTCCCCCTCTCCAAAATAGTGGAGTAGGGCTGGGGCTGGAAGAAATGTCCTTGTTCCCTATGAAATCTACTCATTCCTGGAGGATTTTTTTGAGGGATTGTGCAGGGAGGTTTTGTCGTGACCTCACAAAACCTGGTGGTCAGATTTCTGCCACGACTGACCGACGGCTCCCTTGGGGATGGACACATCCCAGCTTTCCCAGCTGGGAAAGGACGTGCAGGAGAAAACCTCAGAGCTCTGGAGAAGGTTTGGAGGATCTAGAAAAGCTTAAGCTGCTCCAGGTGCTCCCAGCTGGTGGGTCTGAGGTTGTTATGTGGGCTCTTTTATGGGTTGTTGTGTTGGGTGATGCCTAAAGGGGCTGCCTGGAACAGAGGCTGGAACGAGATAAAGGAATAAAACAGGGATTTATTAACAGGCCTTCAAAGGATTCACCTTGGGCAGGGCAGGAGCCCAGCCAGGGCTGCACCCAAGATGGACCCAAGATGGACCCAAGACAGACCCAAGATGGATCCAAGATGGATCCAAGATGGATCCAAGATGGACCGAGATGGACCGAGATGGATCCGAGATGGATCCAAGATGGATCCGAGATGGACCCAAGATGGATCCAAGATGGATCCAAGACAGACCCAAGACAGACCCAAGATGGATCCAAGATGGACCCGAGATGGATCCGAGATGGACCCAAGATGGATCCGAGATGGATCCAAGATGGATCCAAGATGGACCCGAGATGGATCCAAGATGGATCCAAGATGGATCCGAGATGGATCCGAGATGGATCTGAGATGGATCCGAGATGGACCCAAGATGGACAGCACGTCACGACTTTTCACACTTTTATAAGTTTTGGTCCATGTCCATCTTGGAGTTAATTGCCCAGTTCCAACTCCAGGTTCTGCAGTCCCATCCTCCCAGTTTGCTCTCCTCCATTCCCGGCTGTTTGCCCTTTTTGGGCTTTTTTGATGTTTGCACTTTTTGGGCTGGAGCTGCAGCGGTGCCCTTGGTTCTGGGGCTGGAAAAGGATTGTTCTGTGTGACCGAGCTGTGAGGAGAACTGCTGACACTTTCCGTGAAGCTCAGAGTTACCAGTGCAGCACAGAACATGGAAAACATGGAAGTCAAACCGAAGGCATTCCTGGGAAAGGCTGAGCCTCCCTCTCTGCTCTTGGCTGACCACACGTGTTTGCTCTCAGCCCTTCCCAAGCAGGAGCTGAGCCTATTTTAAGCTCTGCCTGCTCCTCACGCATGCACTGTTGCCATAGCTGCAAACCCAATGCACATGGGAAGAGAGGCTCGGGCTCTCTTGACTCAGCACACAGGCACGTTGCTCCATCTCCTGCTCCCCAGCAGGGCACGGGGCAGGGCTGGGCTGAGCTGAGGCTGCTGCAGGGCCCTGGCTGCTCCTGAGTCAATCCCTGGGAGCTGGCAGCACCCAACACACCAACCCCTCCATTTCCCACTCTGCTGATGCCTTTGGGGCCACCCGAAAATCAGAGGCCAGACAAAATTAGGGGAATAAAAGCCAGTTCTGTTTATTGAGGGGCCTTCAGGAACATTTAGGGCAGACAAAACCCACCCAAAATGGACAAGGGGTCACGGGTTTCACACTTTTTTGGTCCATTTGCATTTGGGAATTGGCAGCACCCAACACACCGACCCCCTTGTTTTGCACTGCAGCTGATGCCCTTGGGGCCACCTAAAAACAGAGGCCAGGCAGAATTCAGAGAATAAAAAGCAGTTCTATTTATTGAAGGGATATTTATCACTTACATTTTGGCCCTCCCAAAATGATCAAGGGGTCACAGATTTTGACACTTTTATAAGTTTGGTCCCTTTGCATATTGGGGGTTCATCTGCCAATTCCAGCTCCAGCTAATGAAGGCACTGACCCCAAGTTTGCTGCCCCAGCTCCCTTTTGTTCCCATCTCTGGCCCTGAGGCAGTGAGGTGCCCTTGGCTGCCAGGCCTGGAGAGGAATTGCTGTGTCTGCCCAAAGTGGGGAAGCAGCAGCTCCCAGTGCACGTGGAGTTTGGAGTTACACACTGCAGAACTGCAGGGTTACAAACAGATGAAAAATATAAAAGCAAAAATCCTGAGGCATCAGCACCTTCCACAATTGTCCATCATAGGATGGAATTATTCAGCTCCTCCTCCTGTGCCTCCCCTGGAAGGACTGAGTGGGACAGAGGCAGGAGAAGGTTGTGTTGGCTCTCCTGCTGTCCTCTCTTCCCTTGTCTCAGGGTTCAGGACGTGTCAGGCACGTGGGATATCTCCACCTTTGACTCACCTGGAATTTCCAGGGGGGCACACAGCAGTTTGGGGGATACTTAATGCCAAAATCAGCACCCTGGCAGGGAGTTTTGATTCCAGCCTGGCAGCAGGATCCACACCAACCCTTGCACTGATTTTGCCCACGTTTGCAAACTTCCAGCCAGCTCCAGTCCCAGGATCATTGCTACTTTTTTTGAAGCTGTTTTTTGCCAGGATATTTCCAGAATAAACCATCAATACCCTCGAAAGGAGCCCACAGGCTTTGGTTTGAAAGGATACTTGATTTAAATGCTTAAATTTTCCTGCCCGCTTCTAATCTTAAACAGAAGAAAAACAATCCAGCAGAACTTTTATTAAAGGCAGTTGGGTCTTCAGTGAACATGAACTTCCATAAATGCTTTGTCTTCAAAATTTACAGAAGCCTTGGAGTAAAAAAAGATGCAAATGCAGGGGTAGGATGAGGGGGGGATGACTTTAAGCTGAAAAAAGGTAAATTTAGAGTGGATATTGGGGAGAAATTGTTCCCTGTGAGGGTGGTGAGATGCTGGCACAGGTTGCCCAGAGAATCTGTGGCTGCCCCATCCCTGGAAGCAGAGAGAGAATTAAAAATAACAAAGGCTAACGTGGGATTTGACTTCTGGAACCGACGCTGACGCCAAGAAAATGAAAAGAATAGAAGGGAGTTGAGCAAAAAATAAACCCTTGGAAGAGGGGGAAACAAATTTTCCTACATTTTGTGATTTATTTTTTTTTTTGCTCTAACTTGCACGTCTTACACTCTTTATTTAATGACCTAAGAATAGATGAGTTAATAACCTGCAAACCTGGGCCTGACTCACCATCCCTGGCTGCAGCAGAGGGATGGGAGGCAGGCAGGTTTTCTTCAGGAGCCAAACAAGGTTAGAAACAACCCCAGGAGCACCCTGGATTTTATTTCCATCCATGGGCTGCTCCAGGTAGCATTTTATTCACTGCTGGCAAGTACCTTGGCTCAGCCTCTTTGTTGACTCCTGCAATGTTGTAAGTGCTGCTACAGAAGCAATAAAGAACAATTCCAGGGGTGAAAAAAAGCCATTTACTCGCAGTTTACTGTGCAGGGTGACACAGGAATTCACCATGGAGATTCAGGCTGTGTTGAAAATATTTACATTGAATTTTGGGGGGTTTTTTGGTATATTTTGCTTTTTATTTTGTGGCAGCAGGGCAAAGTCTAAAGGAGCTACAGGGCACCAGCATGCAGAGAGTCCATGGTGGCCATGCCTTAATCTGAACCTAACACTCCTGGATCTCATCATCCACTCCTCAAAAGATGAATTTAATTGAGTTTATTAATTTCCAGACACGTTTCCCTCAGCTTTGCGAGTGAGGCTTTGCTGCTCATCAACAACTTTTGTTTGTGCCAAGGCTTGACCACCACGAAACCCCCGCCCCGCAGTGCCTTTGGAGCTGCCAAGTGTCAGGATATAAATAAGTGTCAGGATATAAATATTCCCTCCCAGCTATAGCTGTTTATAAAGGGATGCAGCCCTCGAGAAAGTCAAACGACACCGTCCCCTCCCGCGGCTTCCTGCGCCCGCTAATTCCAAAGGCTGCTTCAACACGTCGGATATTTTCCCTCTGACACGCTTTAAATGTAGTTGTCATTAATCCTGACCCCTTGACTGTTCCCCGAGGGACAATGAAGTGATCAGACAGCTGTGCCCCTCATAACTTTTAATACTTTAATGAAATCCCCTCTGGACCTTTTTCCCCCTTCTCTATTCTTTCTTTAGTTCAGCCACCAAGAAAAACCGACCACAGTTTTAACATCTAAACACTGGAAACTATGAACATATAACAATGCAGAAATAATTTCTTATTTTTCAATTTGCTTAATTATTTTTCAGTTTCATTGCTGGAATGAATGAATGAGAGTTTCTATTTTCTTCTGAAAATCTTTTTTTTGAAGTCCCAGTGGTTTGGCCTCGTGTTGGATAACCATAAACAGAATTGTACAACTTTGGACAGATGCTCTTGAGAGAGAGTTCAAGTTCTGCTCTTCCATAGTTTAACAAGACAATAGTCTTTATAAAGCTTTTCCCCACAGAAATAGTTGATCTGTTTTGAGAATGATCAATCTCATTTCAAGGTAACAGCTTTGGCTCCCAGATAAAACAACCCTTGTCATTTTATTCTCTCCACTCCCACGGTTGGCATCCCCCTTTTGGTGTTTGGGATTTCCTGGCATGTACAGGAATTGCCAAAAATGCCACAGAATTGGCAAATTGTAAATATCACCGACATTAAAAAAATAAATTTAAAAAAACCCCAAACAACAAACCAAGAAATTGTTTTCCACTGCCTCAAACTTTCCATGAAAACCCTGTCAAAAGTGAGCCTCGCTTTTGACCCTCTGACTCTTCTTGGAGGGATTAAAGAAATCCACCAGGAATAAAAGCATTGCTAAATGACTTTGCAGGATTTGTCTGCATGGTGGGGGCACCCTGGCAGAATTCTGTTTAGTTTTTACACCTCCTTCCCCCTTCTCCTCTGGGGATGATGAGAACACTCCTAATTTCAATTAAATAGACTTGGGCTTTATTTGTAAGGTAAATCTCAGCTCAGCAAAAGATCATCTTGGCTGATTCTGCTAAAAAGTAGCCCAAAAATGTGAGTTTTAGCCAGCCTGGGCTTTTGGTGCAGCTGACAAACGGTTTCCTTGGGAAACCTTACAGGAACCAGCCCCAGCTGAAACTTTGGGGTGTGCCTGTGGCTCCCCACCCTGGGGAGAAGGGGTGGCAGCTCAGTTTGGCACATTTTTAACCTCCCCAGAACTCAGAAATCGGGGAGAAGCTCTGCCACGTGCTCTGTCCCAGGCCAGCCTCAGCAAAACCCCTGAGAAACCTTGCTGAGCCTTTTTTGGGGCACATCTTCCACCCACAGAAAAACTGGGAGCATTTCCAATGCCCAGAGGAAGCAGGAGAACCTCTGAACACGTGGACCACCAGATTCTGGTGTTCTTTGGACTTTTCCCACTCTTCAAAGCTTCTCCACGAGGGGGAAATGGTTCTGTGGCCTCTCCTGGTCCACACAGGACCCCAGACATTCCCAGCTGGGAGTTCCATGCCCGTGGCACCCCTGATGCCTCTGGAATTCTTATAAAAATGAATTTAATGGGAATGAACCTCCCCAGCTGGAAGCAGCACCCAGGATTTCCTAGCAGAGGGAAGAAGATTTTGCACCTGGGAGCTGGGACACCTCTGAAAGACCTTGGAAAAGACCTCCAAGTCCAACCTTTGACCAAATATCACCGCGGCCCCTAAAATCCACATCTGCTCATTTTTTTAAGCCTTCCAGGGACAGTGACTCCAAGTGTTATTTCCCAGCCCTTCAGGACAGGCAGGACGTCACCACAGTTTGAAACCTAGACCTAACTTGAAACCTAGACCTAACTTGAAACCTAGACCTAACTTGAAACCTAGACCTAAGCCCTGCAGATGAAGGATCCAGCAATGTCATCCCCTCTCCACAGCAGAAAGCCAGCCATGGTTTTCACTTGTTCTGCATATATTTAATTAAAAAGCGAAGGTGCCTTGGGGATAATTCCAGTGGAGGCTCAGGACAGTTAATAACAGTTACCATGAGCTGAATTCCATTTGTCTTTGGAGGATGAGGGAGGGAAGCTCCAGAGCAGCTGAAGGAGGACCTCTAGGGCTCCTCCACAGAAAGCAGCAGTGGATGGAGCAGAGGGAGAGGAAAAGGGCATCCCAGATAAAAGTGGCTTATAAAATCACTTGGAATGTCAGCACATGATTATGTTGTTTTCCCCTCAATCATTAGGCAGACTGCTGGGTTGCAAAACACTCCGAAGCCTGAGAAACTGCTAATGGGCAACAGCTTTTGGAATGTCATAAATGCTCCATTTACTGGGCTGGAAAGGCAGCGCTTTGTACAGTCAGGAGGCAGATGGGGAAATATTTGGACACTTGCAGCTCGTAATAAAAGGAGAGAAAGTGGATTAGTGGGTTTTGTAACTCGCTAAAAAGGAAGGGCTGCAAAAGGAGGATTTGTGGGGAATCTGCACCCACCCCTGGCAGAGCCTTGGACTCGAAGTTATCCACACCTGGACAGAGTGATCCCATGAACTCCCCGTGCCCCACCAGCTCCCAGAACCACTTGCAGATGGGAGAATCTGTCAGATGATGGACCTGGAAGACATTGAGTGCTCGAGGTAACGGCTTTTGCTTTATGGTTTGAAGGTGTGAGAGGAGCCCCTCATCTTCCAAGACAGCAAAATCTTCTAGAGATGCAGCTGAGCAAACAGTGCTGACCCAGACCTGGATAAATCCAGCCCTACGTGGCTTTTGGCTGCAGCAAGAAGGAGGATGAGCTGGTATCTGCCCCCAATAAATCTCCTTGACTTGCCCCCAGCCTCATCCCAACGGAATGAAAACGCCTTTTGCTTCAGCAACGCAGGGCGATTCCAGGGGTGCATTAGGAAGAGATAGATTATAAAGAATAAAAATTCCTCTCCGAGGTGTTGGACGGCACTGAAAGGCTTTGCAATCCCTCCCTGGCAGGCTCAGCACCAGCTCTCTGCTCTTTGTTCTCAGACAACTCCTCACACTCCTCCTGCAGTAACGAGGCTTTTACTGCCCACGCCAGATCAAAGTTGCCCGGGTAGATAAACACATTTGTTTAATGATTACACCTCCCCGTGCCAAATGAAAACACATCAAAGTGCAAGATTCAACAGCTTTGTATATATTTGTTTCTGCTTGAGCTGCACAATGGAAATTGTTTGTACTCCTGGCCAGAACAGTGAGGGCTCTGCAGCTCTGGAGCTGGGACGGAGCCGAGGCCAAATCTCTCTCCAGAGATTGCCGGCGGAGAAACGCCAACAATTCCTTTTCACACTTCCAAGATGTGTCATGTAGAGCACACTGCGATCCTAAACAATTTATCCGACCCTCTGAGGGCTCTTCAGAGGGAATTTCTTGGTGGAGAAGGGTGGGCAGGCGTTGGAAGGTGCTGGAGGGCTCAAGGGAGGGCTGGAGGTGGCGCTGGGCCGGTGATGAGGTGGGGATTGAGCACAGCTCGGGCTCAAGGATCCCACAGAGGTCTTTTCCAACCTAAACGATTTTGGGAATTGTTTCACCGCTGGAAATTTAAGGAGCCACCAGAACTGGGCTTTCCCTGCAGGAGCAGAGTCTGGAGCAGTTCTAGAGAGGAGGAGCGAGCACCACTGGAGGCTGAGGGAAGGATTATCCCAAATTTCAGTGAATTTTGGGTCAGCTTGATTAAAACCTCTTAATTAGTCCTGCCCATGACCTCTGCCACATTACTGAGTGCCAGCAGCACTGAATAAAGGCCCTGGTTACAGATCTGTCATGGAGCAGATCTGAAAGCTTTAGGAGTTAATTGGAATTGCCATTGTTCATTTTCCCAATAATATCAGCAGTTAAATAAGCAACACAGCCTGACAATTTTCTCTGCTGGGTCTGTAAAAACATAATTTTCTGATGCTTGATGTCTTTATTCTCACTCTCTGACAGTTTACATATTTATTTGCTTAGTCATTTGCCTTCACGACTGGAGGCATTAATCTTCCCTGATTTTGTTTTTATACATTTATTTGTACAAGCTCCACTCGCTGCAGCCCACTTAGCACAGCACTTCATTAATACAGTGCCTGTTTTTCTCTGGGTGAAACTCATCAAAATCCTAATAGGACAAACACTTGTCAGGTGCTGAGCGCTCCATCTTCACTTCTTTGGAGTGGCAGGAGAACATTTCTGCCACCTGGGAATTGCAGCACAAACCTCTCTCTGCTTTCCCTCTCCCCTGTGGAAAATTAAGTCAGTTTTCACATGCTGCAAGTGCACAGTTGCAAGCTAAATATTGTGGTGGGGTTTTATTTTACCAGCAGAGAGCTTAACTCCATCCCTGAGTGAGCCCTGCCAAGCACCCCGGGAGGAGCTGTGGATGTGTTTCAGTCTAAAATAGTTTTATAGGTGGCTTTTTTTTTTTTCCTGACAATGCTGGCTGGAGTTCCATTTGGATATCCTGGAAATTCCCGATCAGCACCAACGACAGGGACCAGAATAACCTGGGGCACTGAGCCTTGCCCAGGGTGGTGCAGGGAGGGAATCCTGTTCAGCACGTTGGGATTTTCCATTTTATTGCCCATGTTTAAAATTTCCAATTTTTTTTTTTTTTTAATTTTCCCAAGTATTTGGAACTGATTTTAGAAACATTTAACCCAAAAAGCTCCTTCCAAATGTACTTTTTCAACTTCACCTGCCAATGCCCTTCACCTTCACCACACCACGTTCCTTGCCTTGATTGAAGGAGAAATATTTCAAATATCTCCAGGTTTTTCTGCTGTTTCCTTCAGCTCCAGGGGGTTGCCAGCCTGCCTGGAATGCTGTGTCCATTAATAGAGCACTCCAGGATGCTCCCACCTAGAACAGCACAAACCTGAATATTTGTTCAGGAGGGATCTGATTGTGAAATGAGGCAATTTCTGCTATTTTTATCCCAGTTACCTTTGTCTCCCACCACACATTTGGAGTAGGCAAAGGATGAACATTTTGTTCTTTAAGTTTCCAGGCGAGGCTGATTAATTCTTACATATTTTTTGATAGGGCAGTATCACCATAGTAGCATCAAAATAAGATTCTCCTCGATGCAGATATTAAACCCCCGATTTTTAAGTTTAATAATGGAAAATGTGATGATGAGATTTTGATGCTTTTGGAGGATCTTCAAATGTCTGCAGGCAATAAAATAATGCATGCAATTAAGTTATAGATTATTCCTACCAAGGTTTATTTTCTTTGACTGAGAAATGTCTGAAATGAGGCGGAATATTTTTATATTTATTTTTTTGGAAGGCATTATAAAATCCAAGCTAAAGAACGGAATCTTCTCAAGATGAGACCAGCACCACTTCTACAACCCCAAAAAGGAATTAAAATCCATTCTTCAAGAAACGCAAACTCCTCCAACAGCCTCGTTTTAGCCAGAATTTCCCATTTCACTGAGATTTTTGTAAGCAGTGGGAATTCCCATCTTCCTAAGGCACTGCTGCCATTCCAGCTGCTGGGATGGATCCAGACGCATCCCAGTTTTGGTTTAATTTTGGATAAGCAGCCAGGGAGCTCCCTGACATTCTTTCAGATCTGGAGGCAGAGCAGCTGCCCTGAAGAACAGGGAGGTTCCTTCAGCAGCTGCGTGGAGACAAAGCTTAAAATGCTCAGTCCTTGAAATGCCCATTCCTTAAAATGCCCATTCCTTAAAATCTCTGTCCTTAAAATGCTCAGTCCTTAAAATGCTCATTCCTTAAAATGCTCCGTCCTTAAAATGCTCATTCCGTAAAATCTCAGTCCTTGAAATGTTCATTTGTCCAAGGGCTTTTCAGACTGAACTGTCCCATTAAGAGCTGACACCTGGATTATTTTCCCTTTTACCCCAATAACTGATCCCAAAGAGCCCCAGTGGGGACTTTCCTGCCCAATTCCAAAATGCCACCCAAACCCCTGGAGAAGGAGGAAGAAGAAGGTGAAGAAGAAGCCCAGGATGACACCCTGTGCCTCCACCTTGCTCCATCCAGAGCACACTACAAACCCCAAACCCTCAATGTCTCACCCACCCACTCTGCTCTCTGTAATCTATTGCACACTTTGGGGGGTTCCAGTCTGTTCTGGAGTTTGGGAAACTTTCCCCATGGATGAGGGGCAGAGTCAGAGCTGCCCTGGGGGTCAGGGCACCCCAGAGCAGACACAGAAATATTCCCTGTGGTGCCCTGGGTTTCCACACTTCCCAGTCCCATCAGTTTTCCTTGGTTTTATTAACCAGAAGCTGGTTTTCAGCTCACTGCTGCAATCATTAATTTGGATTAATGTCACCATTCCTAACCTACCATTCCACCAATTCAGCACGGTTTGGAAGGAGCCAAAAAGACTCAAATTCCCATTTCTACCACAAAAAAACTGATTTTACAGCACTGACCATTTGTTTTCATTACTTCCAAATCCAAGACAAGCTCTCCCTGTGCTGCAGCCCTAAGTGGATGAACAAAATGAACATCAGTGCTCAGAGCAGAAACCCATAAATTATGGGCTTGAATGTTTCATCTGCGAGGAGAATAAAACTTAGGGAAAGAAGGAAGAGTCCTGGTTAAAACATAAGAAGCAATTATTTCTGAAGAAGAGACATTTCTGATCAGATGAATTTCTGGGACGGCCAAGAGGATCAGAAGAAGAAATAATGAGGCAAAAGGAGACAGAGATGCAAATTCCCAATGGTCAAGGGGCTTTGGTGATCACACATTTCCAAAAAACAGCTTCTGTTTGGATGGAAATTTTTTGGAGGAGCAGAAGCAGCCCCTGATGGAGGGAACTGATGCATTCCCCAGCTGGAATTCCCCAACCAATGGATTCTGCTCCATGCCCAAGCCCAAGCTGCTCTTTATTTATAAGAGAATGAAAAGGATCAGGTCTATTTTTAACTCCCTGGAAAGTTTAAAAATACAGAATAATGCATAAAGCAGCAGGTTTTGAAAAGGAGCCTGTGGGTGTGAAGGAGGTGAAGTCCTGGGGCTCCATCCACGGCACAAGGAGGAGAATTTAGGACAACATGTGAGGAAGCAGAAGAGAAAACTGAAGTAAAACCAGTGAGAAATCAATAAAGAGAAGTCACATTTATGAGCAGGAATAGATGTAAGGAATGGCAAGGAGGCTCTGGAGTGGCCTGGAGCTGGATCCCCCCTCAGTTTTAGAAGGAAATCAATTGCACAGAGCATTCCTCCTGGGTTGGAAACACATCCACACATATATTTATAAATGTATAATATAAATATATATAAGATATCTCTGTCTATCTATCTATCTATCTATCTATCTATCTATCTATCTATCTATCTATCTATCTATCTATCATCTATCTATCTATCTATCAAATTATTATAAATTATTCCCACACAAACCATGACCCACCTGAGTATAAAACCCTTTTTTCTATCACAGAGTGCTCAGGGGTGGAAAGGACCTTACGAACCATTGTTTCTCCAAAGAGAAATTCCCTAAATAACTGGGTCAGCAGCACTCTGAGCCTGAGCCCCAGTGACACAACAGCACCAGCACTGAGGGCAGGGACAGCAGAATTCCTCCAAGGAAATCTGGGAATTTTCCTCACCCCAGCTTCACTCAGGAGCTGCAGCAGGAGGAGGAATTCCCAATTCCCAGGGGAGCCATCCCAACCCTGCTCTGCTGATGGGCTCCACCCTCCCATGTCACCTCCCCCAGCCAAAATCTTCCAAAAAATAAATTTGAATTTCCAGATTCACCTGGTGGCACCTCCCAGCTGGAATCAAGGGCCCGGTGCTAATGACAGCAATTAGAAATTCAATTTAAAACCCCGCAGGATCCCTGGTTTTGCACGGGAGGGTGGGGAATGATACCCTGCACCAACACAAAGGGAATTTAGCTGCTGAAAGCTCCCAGCAGCCTGGCTTTTATTGGCATTCCTCCCTCCCTGCCCTGCCTTCCTCTCCCCCCGGTATTTTCAGCAGCAGCTCCTTTATTTCTGTCCAGATTGGTGCCTTATGCTCCCTGTAAATACAGCAGACTCAACTTTGGGCTTCCCAGAGCTTCCCCCCCAAGATTTTTAAGGAGAAAAGGTCAGAGTATTCCAGTGAGCTGACGCACTCTGTCTAATTTATACAGCAAGAAGCTTAAAATTGTGCGTCATTTGACCATTTTCCATTTGTTCATGCTGAGATTAGGAGCTGGGCTTATTGTTGAGCTGATAGTTGAAATTACAACTAAGAGAAAAAAAGGGTTAGAGGGGATCAGTAGCTGCAGCTGGGCTGGGATTTGCTGCCCAGTCATGGCAGTGGAAATGAGAAAACTTGAAAAAAGCAGTTTGGGAGGGACTGGGGGAGTAATGAACCATTTCAAAGGTGAATGTTTCCAAATAAAACCCGGGAGCCCCGGCTGGCTGCGAGCTCATTTCATTGCCCAAAAGCATCTGGGACCAGGGAGGGGGTAAAAAAGCCAGCAGCAGCCTCAGGAATCTGCTGGAATGAAGGATTTTCCCCAGGACTCAGCACACCCTGCAACGATCCCTCGGTGCTCTCACAGGGCAGGAGTTCCACCCCACCAAAACTCCCCTCCCTCAGGTGCCTCCCCTGCTTTTTATCCCAATAAATTGGGTGTTTTCACCCCAGGAATCACAAATTTCACGCTGAATATTCCCAAATTCTGCAGCCAATCCAACCAAAGGAACCCCCCCCCCCAGTAAATACCTGCTAATCTCCAAGGTATGGAGGGAATTTTATCCCAATTGGAAGTGACAGCATGAGACAGCCACAAATTATTATTGCATAATGGAATTATGAATGGTCATGAACTTTAACATTATCTCAGAGAGCATTTTCCTCCTGGAGCCCTCCAAGTGCAGGACAAGGAATTTATTCCAGGTGTCTCCAGCATCCTCAGGGTTGGACCCCCTGGATTCCAGCTCAGAAATGGATGGGACCTCTCCTGAAAGCCACACGTGCAGCAACTTTATTTCTACTTTTTAGGTTTATTTCTACTCCAAATGCACAGGTGGAACAGTCAGGAAATGAAGCAACACAAAAGGAAGATAAAAAAGAAGAAAATGAGGATGAAGCAGCACCAGAGATAAACCTGGCTCTGCTCAAAGCTGATTTTCCCCACCTGAAGGACCCGGCAGCATCTCCGTGCTGCTGTTCATTCCCATCACCAGGCCAATTCCCAAACCTCCTGTCAGACACAGAAAGTTCAGGGAGCTTAAGAGGAAAATGCATTCCCAGCCCTGGCTGCACGAAGGCAGAGCAGATAAAGTTCAGTGCCTGGGCTGGTGGAGGTCTCAGATGTAATTCTGCCATGAAACACACCCTGCCAATTTTCCAGCTCCAGCAAACCTATCCAATGGCATTGTCCTTCCAAGAAGAAAGGATCTATTCTATTTTCTATTTTTTATTGACTGAGGCAGATTAGAGGTAATCTCCCTAAATCCTCAATCACCCCACAGGATAGATTTTGGTTTGGATGTGGCTGTGTCATTCAGAATATCCCATTCTGTAATGGAGAGGACTCGGGTTGTCCCTCCCTGCTTCCTTTTGTGCCCTCAAACCCCCCTAAACCACAACCCTCTGCTTCTGCCACCCAGTTTAAATCTGGTTTTGAGCCCTGGGTGGCCACAGCCCTCCAGTTTTACTTTAAAACACTTCAGTGGCCAAATGCAAGGGGGTTTCCTTCCTGCCACGTTCAGCTTTGCCACGATGGATTCGTTTCCCTGCTCCCCCTCTGCTCTCTGCCACCTCCTGGGATTTAAAAAAATGAATCAAAGTTAAACTCAGCCCCCCCAAAAAACCTCACTAAATAAAACCACTTTGGCCTCATGAAATCCTGGTTTTTATTCAAAGATAAAACTTGCTGGAAACATCTGGGTCAGGTGGCAGCATGGGGAATTCCAGGGAATTCTCTGCCTGTGTGGTCATCTGGCCCAAAGGAGGTGACAGCCCAGGGGTCTGTGCCAAATAAAGATTATTTCAGGCCTGGGGTTGCTGGGGACAAGTCACAAACCCAAGGAAAAAAAGGCCAATTGCTCCCATGTCAGTTCTTCCCTGTCCCAGGAACACCACAACGACTCCTCTGGAATTTGGGGCCCAGAAAATGCTCAGAACTCTTTAATTCCCACCAAACCTCATTTTCTGAGCCCTCCTGCTCTGCTGGCTTTGGCTTTGGGTGGCTCCTGAAGGCAGCAGTGAAATGGGAGCTGGCAGAAGAGATTTTCACCTCCAGAGGGACATTCCCACCTGGAAAGGGATGGGGACAAAGCTTCACCCCCCGTGGGCACCTGCACTCAGCCCAGCATGGATTTAAACCTCAGGCTGGATTTAGGAGAAGCCCAGGCCAGGCTCAGCCTCTGCCAGGATGAATCTGCTGCAGAATTAAACCAGGCAGCCCAAAAGGCTCCACAACTTCAATAAAAATGGCAAAAATTTACAATATTAGGGGAAAAAAAACCACACCAAGGCAGGGCTGTGAACCACTTGGACCAGTCTTGACTTTTTCCCCCAGTTCTTCTTTGAAAATCTGCATTTTCTTGACTGCTCTGAGATTGAGCAGGAGGGAAAAACTCTGGAGGAAAAAGATTCATTTTCTTAAAGGGATTCAATCCCATCCATCTGTGCCATCCATCAGGGCACTGTTGTGCTCTAGAATCTTTTTTAATTAAAGAACAAATTTTGGATGCACAAATCTATTAAAATCAAGGGGTTCAAAGCCAAACTTTGCCCTCCCACCTTTCTTTGAAAATCTGCATTTTCTTGACTGCTCTGAAATTGTCCAAAGCAGTTTTGGCTCCAAAATTCAGCATCCTCTGCTGGGAGCCATCCCTGGGGGACACCAAAACCCAGCCCCAGCTCGGTGGCACCCCCAGGAGTGGGAGAGGAAATCTCTGCAGATTCTGGGGAACCCTGAAACATCCTGAGCTGGAAATATCATCAAAGGCCAAGTTCTGCCCAGGAAACCCCCCAAAATCCCAATTTTTACCTTAATTTTTAATAAATTTTACCTTAATTTTAAATAATTTTAACCTTAATTTTTAATAATTTTTACCTCAATTTTATTAAATTTTAGCGTAATTTTAATTAAATTTTACCTTAATTTTTAATACATTTTACCTTAATTCTTAATACATTTTACCTTAATTTTTAATAAATTTTCATAAATTTTACCTTAATATTTTTGCTCCGAGCATGAAGAAAAGAATTTTATCTCTGTGGTTTTTTGTTAATAAATAAATAATAAATCACAATAAAATATGAATGATGATGAAAGAAAATTTAAAGGAAAATATCTAACAATCAACTTTAAAATTAAAGACACAAAATGATATTTTAAAAATAATAAAAATAATAAAATAGTATCAATAATACTATTATTTACTATTTATTTATTATAATAATAATAATGTATATTTTATATATTAAAAGAAATATAGATTAAAATAAATTTTAAATAAAATATATATCAAAATATATATATTTATATAAATATATCTACATATATATTTATGATAGTTTATATATCTCTATAGATAAATATATATACTATATATAATATATATATTTTATTTATTTACTATTTATTTATACTATTTATTTTATTAATAATACTAAATAATATTATTTATTATTATTAGACAAAATAATAATAATAATAGAATTCCTACTAGTTCTCCAAACGTGGCCCCATGACTCAGGGCCTTGGCAGAGCCAGAATTTTTGGCCATTTTGGGATTAATGTTGAAAAATATGCCAAAAGTTGGAATCGTGCTCGGTGCTGAACTGAAATCTCAGCAAAACCCAAAGAAGCTGCTTGAGGAGCTCCGTGGCTGCATTCCTATTTCTCTTTCTTTCTTATTAAAAAATCCAGCTAATGAAATAAAAGGCAGCTCTGAGAGGGGAGAGGAAGCTGAATTCAGCCAGGGCTGCCCAAACTGATGAGACCTCTGGAAGAGAATCCCAGATCTCAGCAAAAACTCCTTTGCTCCAAGTGAGAAAGCAAATTTTCCTCTTTTTTTAAATTTGTTTTGGAATAAAGAGAAGCCAAGGATGACGAGATTGTGCAGAAGAGGCAGCAAACACAACAGAAAAAGGAGAAAAACCAAGATTGTGAGGGTGAGGGGAAAAAGTGGCAGCAGATGAGGAACTGAAGGAATTCCAGCTTGGGAAAACAGGAGCTGGGATCAAGCTCTGAATGCTGGAATCAGGGAAAATCGGGAAAAAGAAGGGAAAGGGAACTCTGGGAATCGCTCGGGGTTGGTTCCATCGGCCCCGTGTGCCGCTCACATGGGCACCTCCAGATTCCAGCTGGGATCCAACCCCAGGGACCGCGTGGGAAACGGTGGAGGCTCCCGGGCTCCTGCAGGGCAATCTGGGATTTGGGGCATTTGGGGTCATTTCCAGAAGGAGAGACGATGGATTTGGGGTCATTTATAGAGGGAGGGACGATGGATTTGGGGTCATTTCCAAATGGAGGGACGAAGGATTTGGGGTCATTTCCGAAAGGAGGGACGATGGATTTGGGGTCATTTATAGAGGGAGGGATGGTGGATTTGGGGTCATTTCCAGATGGAGGGACAATGGATTTGGGGTCATTTCCAAAGGAGGGACGATGGATTTGGGGTCATTTCCAGATAAGGACAATGGATTTGGGGTCATTTATAGAAGGAAGGGATGGTGGATTTGGGGTCATTTCCAGAAGGAGGGACGATGGATTTGGGGTCATTTACAGAGAGAAGGGATGGTGGATTTTGGTGGATTTGGGTTTATTTCTAGAAAGGAGGGACGATGAATTTTGGTTTATTTCCAGAAGGAAGGGATGTTTGGTTGGATTCTAACCAGGAATATAAAAATGTAATTTATTTATTTCTATATTTCCAACAACTTTTTTATGTCCAGAAAAACATTTTGATGTCCCTGTTATCCCCAGCACTGCTCTGAATCTTTGACTTCTTTGGATTCCATTTTTCTACCTCAGCTGTGCAAATGGTGCCAGAAGAAACTCCACTGCACAATTGCCTCAAAATAAATTTTCCCTTGGCATTAACCATTCATTTATCATGGTTGTACTCAGAAAATAAAGTTATCAGACCACCCTGTGGGGTGGAAATTTGCATTGATCTGCAAGACATCTCTCCAGCAATGCATTCAGTTCTCTGTGCTCAAATCTGCCAAGGTTTGGAGGGCATTAAGTTGATGCTGGGAAAAAAAACAACAAACCTGTTTGGGCTCAAATTTTTAATTCTTCAAGGCTCATATGCACAAAAACCACTGAAAATATTCCTAATTATTAATTTGCTGCAGAGTTAGAGAACACTGCTCACTCTGCGATAATTCTGGAGAAAATGGAGGAAAAAGGGAAATCTCTGAGCAGCAGAAGCAGCTGTTGAATCTCTCTCCATGCTGAGCTGAGGTCTCCACACAGGAGAGGATGAAAATCACTGCAGTAATTTTTCTGCAGCTGGGACAAATCCAAATTGATGGTCAGTCCCTTTAATCCTGCAAATTACACGAAGTGTTACTCACTTCTCAGCATTTTTATTTTCAATCATTTGTCCAAATGGATCCAGCTCTTCCTGGCCAGGCCAGAAAATCACAGTGAGGACCAGCAGTGTTCCAGGAACATCAGGTTCTTCTTGTCCTGGCCTGGGCTGCAGGAACCCATTCCACGCCAGAACCTTCTCAGGCAGGTGGGTAAAGGTGGGGTGAACGTCAGGGCCTTTGGACAGAACCCATTTTTGGGGAGTAACAGCAGAGAGCACCTCAAACAAGGGAGGAGCAAGAGATCCTTGTCCCACCCTGGAGCAAGGGGGTCTCTGGAAGGTTCCCTGCCCATGGATGGAGGGATGAGATGGGTTTTAGGGTCCTTTCCAACCCAAACCATTCCTTGATCTGTAGAGAGAGATGTGGAAGATGTTGCAGGTCCAACTGTAGGAGATGTGGAAGATGTTGCAGATCTTTTCCAACCCAAACCATCCCATGATCTGTAGAGGGAGATGTGGAAGACTTTGAAGATCCTTTCCAACTGTAGAAGGAGATGTGGAAGATGTTGCTGGTCTTTTCCAACCCAAACCATTCCTTGATCTGTAGAGAGAGATGTGGAAGACATTGCAGGTCCTTTCCAACCCAAACCATTCCAGGATCTGCAGAGGGAGATGTGGAATACGTTGGAGGTCCTTTCCAGCTGTAGAAGGAGATGTGGAAAATGTTGCAGACCCTTTCCAACCCAAACCATTCCAGGATCTGTAGAAGATCTGGAAGACGTTGCAGGTCCTTTCCAACCCAAACCATTCCAGGGTCTGTAGAAGATCTGGAAGACGTTGCAGGTCCTTTCCAACCCAAACCATTCCAGGATCTGTAGAAGATCTGGAAGACGTTGCAGGTCCTTTCCCACCCAAACCATCCCATGATCTGTAGAGAGAGATGTGGAAAATGTGGCAGGTCCTTTCCAGCTGTAGTAGGAGATGTGGAAGATGTTGCAGATCCTTTCCAGATGCTGCAGAACTCTGGGGTGATAAAACACAGGCTCTGTCTCCAGTGTTTTTACACTGGACTGGCTTTTAAAACACCTGCTGGAATTCCCTCTCTGAGCAGCTCTCTTCTCCAACATCTGAGCCGTTTTAGCAGCGTTTTGAGCAGCAGAGGCAGCAGGAGGAGAGCTGTTGATAGTCTGATATTCCTCTTGCAGATATTCCCACAGAGAGGAGTTTGCCACATGAAACTCGGCTGGAAAATGCACAAACAAAGTGATTTTCCAAAGTACAAACCTGCTTGTCTTTTTTTACTCTCAGCCCAGCTCTGCAGCAATCCCTGAGAATTCCTCCAGTCCCTGGCTCTGAATTCTGTCCCAAAGGCAGCAGGGCTGAAGCAGAGATTTGGAATTAAAGCTGGATTTCAGCTACCTGAGATTCTGCTGAGCCTTCTTGTCCCCCCAAGGGGTTTTAATTAACACCAGGCACCGGTGGGACTCCAAACTTCGTTCAGGATTTAATTAAGACAGGACTAATTGACCTCCCTAGAGGGGATCTTTAATACAATCAAAATAGATCCAATATTATCTAAATATATAAAAACGTGTACAATAAAAATACCCGAGATTGTCTGCAGACTCGCTGTAATGATCCTGATTTTCCCTTTTAAAAGTGCTGCTGTTGACTTTTCTCCAGGAATTTTTCCATCTCCCTCCATAGGATGTGAAATGTTAATCTTTTACTTGACAGTAATCTTTGCCTGTCATCAACAACATCCCCTCAATAAAAACAGACTGATTTCCCCCCTAATTCACCACAGAACCACGCTCCAGACACTTCCCAGTTGTTTCATCTCAAAAGGATTAAAACACTTGCAAATATTCAATTTAATCCACTCGAAGGGAGGGCAGAAATTAATCCTAATTAAGCCTGAGCAGCTGTAATTCTTAGTGGGATGAATTATCTAATGGGGATTCTTGCTGAAGAATGGGGCTGAGTCATGGGCATCCCATTTCTGCCGGGCTGCAAATCAACCCAGAATGGGAGAGGAACAATTCTTTCCTTCCAAAATCAATAGGAGGGAATGGATCCCAGCCTGCCCGGGCTCTGTGGCACGGTTCTGGTTCTGCAGGACAATAAAAAGCAAAGCAGGGGGAGGAGAGCTTCTCCTGGGGATGGGAACACCAGGAACCTGTGGCACAGCAGCCTGAGGGCATTTGGCTGCTTTTTATCCCAAAAAAAGGATAAAAGTTTCCTGCAGGAAAGCTGCAGGAACTGAAGGGTTTTATCTCCCAGAGTGCCCAGCTCAGGAGGGTTGGAGCCCTGGACCTCAGAGGATGATGAACAGTTTGGGGTGGAGGGATTTCTTTGGACCACCAGCAGCACCTGGGTCCACTTTGCCTCATTTGCGTGGCACTGAATGTTCATTATCTCATTAATTATCACCTGCAGGGGGTTAATTTCTGTTCATTCCACTCCCAGGAGCACAGCCAGGGGTACCCTGTGGAGAGGTGAGTCCTGGGCCAGTGGTTTAAGGATTGAAGTGACCCATTTCTGACTGGAAAGGCTCTGATTTAGTGGATTTTGGGGGTGGAAAAGCCCTCCAGAGGCTTTGGGAGCTGTTGGATAAATGCTGAGTGTGCAGAACATGCTGGGAGTTGTTCCACGTGCACCTTGAGGGAATGAAATGAGCACAGAATTGATTCTTTATTACAAACTCCTTTCCTTTGGGAGCTGGAAAAGTTTCCAGCTGCCCCCAGATACCAGAGAATGGCTCCATGAGCTGCTGAAATTCCTTCTCCTGTGAAATTACCAAATCCTGACTGATACCTCACTCCAGCATTTCTTCCTGTGGATGAGCAGGGCAGGGAGGAAGGCCTTCAATACAGCCCATAATAAGCAGCCATTAGAGGGATTTAATAAAATATCAGCCTCATTCAACCAAAATGACATAAAAATAACGCCACGATGCAGGAAAGCAATGTTCTTGTCCTGCTCTAGGACTGTTGTTTACTTGTTTGTTTGCATCTGAAATAATCTTTACCCCAATTTCCCAGTTTTCTTCCATAAATATACAAAATATTAGCTGGCTGCTCCATTCAGTGGGAGCTAAATGTGGCTTTTTCATTTCAGCTAGATCTTTCTGCTGCCCTAAAATGGCAATACATGTGCAGGGCCATGCTCAGCGTGAGTAACAGATGTTGTGCCTGAAATACTCCTGTAAACAAGGCCTTGAATTGCAAGGTTGGGGAGGCTCAGGCTATCAAAACAAGACAGAAAAAGAGATCAGATCAGTCAGGTCATTATTGGGATCATTATTTCTGTCTTGGGGTGACAAATCTGAATCACCACGTGACTTCCCAGCTTGCTGGAAACCACTCTGGGGCAGGAGCTGCTGCCATGGAGATTTATTCCAGGAGCTGGCTGTGCCTTTGTTCCCTCCACCAACCCCACCCTGACCCAGAACTGGCCCATGTCACGCCAGGTGACAGCAGGGGACAGTCCCAGGTGGTGCTCCTTGCCCTGGCAGGTGGCCCCTGGGCTGCAGGGAGTCACAGATGGTGCTGGGCAGGGTTTAACCCTGCCTGGCTCTAGGCTGGGCTCTCTGGGAGCTCCCTGGGCCTTGCAGGGGCTGCCTAAACCCGAGGCTAGACAAGATTAGGAGAATAAAAATGGGTATTTATTGAAGGCCTTCAACAAATACACCCTGGGCAGCCAGAAGCCTCTGAGGGGCACACCCAGGATGGAGAATGTCATGAGTTTTCCAGACAATTATAAGTTTGGTCCATTTACATATCAGGGGTTAATCCTCTAATTACAGCCAATGAAGTAATTTACTCCGTGCTTTCTCCCCCAGCTCCCTTTTGTTCCCATCTCTGGCCCTGAGGCAGTGAGGTGCCCTTGGCTGCCTGGAGAGGAATTGCTGTGTCTGCCCAAAGTGGGGAAGCAGCAGCTCCCAGTGCACGTGGAGTTTGGAGTTACACACTGCAGAACTGCAGGGTACAAAGAGTCAGAGTTATACAAAGTTTAGAGTTGTAGAGAGAATTGCAGGATTACAAATAAATGAAGAATATCCTAAAGCATCACCTCCATGTCCCCTCTGGCCTGGCCAACACACACTCAGTGATTCCCTTTCCACCAGCTCAATTATTCCATTTCTGCTGATGACTTTTTGGGGGCGACTTAAAAACAGAGGCCAGGCAGAATTCAGAGAATAAAAATCAGTTTTATTTATTGAAAGGGCCTTCAGGTACATTTTGGCCCACCCAAAATGGACAAGGGGTCACAGATTTTGACACTTTTATAAGTTTGGTCCATTTCCAGATTGGGGGTTCATCTGCCAATTCCAGCTCCAGCTGATGAAGGCACTGACCCCAAGTTTGCTGCCCCAGCTCCCTTTTGTTCCCATCTCTGGCCCTGAGGCAGTGAGGTGCCCTTGGCTGCCAGGCCTGGAGAGGAATTGCTGTGTCTGCCCAAAGTGGGGAAGCAGCAGCTCCCAGTGCACGTGGAGTTTGGAGTTACACACTGCAGAACTGCAGGGTTACCAACAGATGAAAAATAAAAAAGCAAAAATCCTGAGGCATCAGCAGCTCCCTCAATTGTCCATCATAGGATGGAATTATTCAGCTCCTCCTCCTGTGCCTCCCCTGGAAGGATCTGAAAAATAGAAAAGCTGAATCCTGAGGCAGGGTGGTGAGGGTGTTAATCAGGGATCAGGTTCAATCAGGGATCAGGTTCAATCACAGACCAGTTCCTCATGCCCAACATTCCACAAGGGAACCACGTGGGACAAATGTGGGACAAAAATTTGTCCCCCTTGTCCCCTGAACTGTGGCCACCTCCCAGGGTGGCAGCAGGCCACCTCAGGAGAGGGAAAAGGAAGGATCCTCCCTAGGACAGGGAAAAGGAAGGATTTGGAGAGTTTTCGTGGCTGTAGATTGGTGATGTGAGAGGGGCAGGTGCTTGTTAACCTTCCTGAAAAGGTGTTGAAATGTGCAAGGGAACTGTGTAGGACTAAAGTTTGTCCCCTGAACTGCAGCCACTTCCCAGGGTGGCAGCAGGCCAGGTGTCCTTAGGGTACAGAAAAGGAAGGATACTTCCTAGGACAGGGAAAAGGAAGGACTTGGAGAGTTTTCATGGCTGTGGATTGGTGATGTGAGAGGAGCAGTGCTTGTTAACCTTCTTGAAAAGGTGTTGAAATGTGCAAGGGAAACGTGTGGGACGAATTTTGTCCCCCTTGTCCCCTGAACTGTGGCCACTTCCCAGGGTGGCAGCAGGCCAGGCCTCCCTAGGACAGAGAAAAGGAAGGATCCTTCCTAGGACACAGAAAAGGAAGGATTTGGAGAGTTTTCATGGCTGTGGATTGGTGATGTGAGAGGGGCAGTGCTTGTTAACCTTCTTGAAAAGGTGTTGAAATGTGCAAGGGAACAAAATTTTGTCCCCCTTCGTCCCCTAAACTGCAGTCACTTCCCAGGGTGGCAGCAGGCCAGGCCATCCTAGGACAGAGAAAAGGAAGGATCCTTCCTAGGACAGGGAAAAGGAAGGATTTGGAGAGTTTTTGTGGCTGTAGACTGGTGATGTGAGAGGAGCAGGTGCTTGTTGACCTCCCTGAGAAGGCGCTGAAATGTGCTGGCCTTGCTCTGTGCTGTCACTGTCACCTGCCCCCTCCATCAGGGCCTGTCCCTGTCCCTGTCACCTGCCCCCTCCATCAGGGCCCCAAGGAGCCCTTCCAGGCTGGCAGCACCTTGGAGGAGCAACAGGAGCCCTGGGTAACCCAACTCCTGCAGGAGGGAGCCAGCAGATGCCAAAGCAGTGACCTCCAAAGGTGCCCGGGAGAGGGCTCAGAAAATCTTATTTCTGGAGTGACCTTTAGCTGAGTTGTCTTCGGTGACAGCTGACAGGGGACAACACTCCAGCCTCAGGATGTGGTGTCAGAAAGAAACACACACACCAAGAAATAGGAGAAGCTCGTGGCAGTGCAGTCACAGAGGCCCACCAGGACTGGAAGTTTCTACATCAAAAATTGGAGAAATCTCAGCGTGGAGATGTCGAGAGTGGGAGACACCAAACCAGACAGGGCACAAAAATCCAGCTCAGAACCAATGTCAGGGTCACTGAGTGAGAGCTGGAGTGGATTTCCTCGTTAATTCTTCAAAGGTCATGGAGTAATCCCCAAGAATTTGGGGTTTTTTGGTGAATGACACTCTGGAGAGTTCCAGGGACCCTTTGTTGTGTGGCCTTTCTGCAATTGTCCCTGGCTGGGAACAGCCCGAGGGCGGGCAGGAGGTGGCCTTGGGGTTTGGGGGGTGAAAGGGGATTGGGAGCTTTAACCCCACGGGACAGAGCTGTGTCCCCTCTGCTGTGTCCTCTCTGTGGTGTCCCCTCTGCTGTGGGAATGGGAAAAAGTCATGTAAATTGGGAAAATGGTGGTAAAAATGGGGAAATGGGGATTAAAATGGGGAAAAGGCTGAAAAAATGGGGAAAATGGTGGTAAAAATGGGGAACATGGGGTGGATTAAAATGGGGAAATGGGGATTAAAATGGGGAAATGGGAACTAAAGGGTAACATGGAAACTGCTGATAAAAATGGGGAAAAGTTGATGAAAATGGGGAAATACTGGTAAAAATGAGGAAAATGCTGATAAAAATGGGGAAAAGTTGATGAAAATGGGGAAATACTGGTAAAAATGAGGAAAATGCTGATAAAGATGGGGGAAATGGTGATAAAAATGAGATAAATGGTGATAAAAATGGGGAAATGGCTACAAAAATGGGGAAATGAGGATTAAAATGGGGAAAATCTCATAAAAATGGGGAAATGCTGATAAAAATAGAGGATTTAAACACCTGCCTCAGGGAGGTTTCACACCTTTCCCCTCGGTGTTCATTGCTGCTTTTTCTGGTAAAAAAAATCTTTTGTGGGTTGCTAAATATTTTGGTTTCCAAATCCTTCCTCCAGGGCAGGGGTGCTGCTGGTGGTGCTGCACCAACGAGGAGGTTCATTAATGAAGGTGCTGTAATTAATCAGGACTGATGGGATTTGGGTGCTGATGGAGAGGAGGGAAAGCTCCACGGAGAGGATCAGGGAATAGGCAGGGCTGGAAGGGATCTTCAAAGGTCACCCAGTGCCACCCCAGCCATGGGCAGGGACCCTGCAGAGCCCATCCCAGCCTTCTAGAGCCCATCCCAACCCTGCAGAGCCCATCCCAACCCTGCAGAGCCCATCCCAACCCTGCAGAGCCCATCCCAACCCTTCCAGATCCTATCTCAACCCTGCAGATCCCATCCCAACCCTGCAGATCCCATCCCAACCCTGCAGATCCCATCCCAACCCTGCAGAGCCCATCCCAACCATCCAGATCTCATATCAGCGCATTCAGAGCCCATCCCAGCCCTTCCAAAGCTCATCCCAACTTTCCAGAGCCCATCCCAGCCCATCCAGAGCCCATCCCAACTTTCCAGACCTCATCCCAATCCCGCAGAGCCCATCCCAACCCTTCAGATCTCATCCCAGCCAATCCAGAGCCCATCCCATCCCTTTCAGAACCAATCCCAACTTTCCAGAGCTCATTCCAACCCTTCCAGAGCCCATCCCAACCCTGCAGAGCCCATCCCAGCTCTTCCAGAGCCCATCCCAGCCCTTCCAGATCCCATCCCAGCCTTCCAGATCCCATCCCAACCCTGCAGAGCCCATCCCATCCCTTCCAGATCCCATCCCAGCCCATCCAGATCCCATCCCAACCCTCCAGAGCCCATCCCAACTTTCCAGAGCTCAATCCAGCCCATCCAGAGCTCATCCCAACCCTCCAGATCCCATCCCAGCCCTGCAGAGCCAGTCCCTTGCTGCCACCATGTGTCGAGGCAGCCCTTGGAGCACCTGGATTCTCCCAGGGTTTTTTGGGGGTCGGATTTCTCAGGGAGCTGCAGATTTCTCCTCCCTGGAGCCTCTGGAATGCTCCTGCTGAATGCCCTGAGCTCCAAGTGCTCCATCGTATCCCTGCCCCTGGATTCCAGCTCTCCTTATTCCTTTTGATGTGCTCCACCACGAGGGGTTTAAATCCATTTTTAATTCCAGTTGTTATGTGTCTTTACCACTTTCACACAAAGAATCTCTGGTGGGGAATTGAGTTCTATCCCAAGGTAATCCACATCCACAAATAGTTCCCTTTGCATCCATAAATGTGATTTCTTTTTGTCCCATAGGAAAAAGGATGAGTTGGAATCTCAACAGGTGGATTTTAGTTCCAAAAGTGGCCTGAAGGATGAAAGATTATAATATAAAACACATATAATGTAATGATATATTAAAATAGCCTGCAGGTAAATAATAAATTCAATTATTGGTTTTTTTTTTAAATCAGTGAGTTCATTTTTGGGAAAATCCCGGGCAGAAGAGCTGGGAAAGATTGGTGAGAGCTCCAGGAGTGAGATGGGGGAGGCTTCACCCACAAGAGGGAGCTCAGGGAACGCGAATAGAAAGAGCTGAAATGGTAAAACTGCCCTGAAATCTCCTCTGGGCCCGGAATGAAATGGAAAAGCACAGTGGGAAGCACCATAAATTCATATTTTAGTTCTGTTCGTGCTTAAATTCCCCGAATTTCCCTAGGAATGATCGAGGGCAGCGGTGGCACAATCACAGCTCTGCTGATCCAAGGATTCCCAGGTTTGCTGGAGCAGAGGAGTTTCTTAGAACCAACCAATACAGGTTTAGAGGAGAGAAAATCAGATTTTTTGGTCAATACTGCCTCGTACAGATCGGTAACTCTGCTGCAGGTTCAGACTTGAGGAAGGTTGAAGCTGTGGGCTGTGAAAGTGATTTTTTCCCTTCACTTATGTAATAAAAAGTTATTAACTCTCATAAATTTGGGCGTGAAGGGAAGGTGGAGAAGGCCCTGGGCGAGTCTTTGTTGGTGTTGCAAAGGTCAGGCTTCATCTTCCAGGTTATTTCTGCAGCTCCTGGGTTGGCTCTTTCCTCACAGCCGTAAATTTGTAAAGAAAAAACAAACCCAACGTCCTTTTTAGTCTCTAAATAACATAAAAGTCACAAAATTATGGGAATTTATTAACGTGAACACTGAGAGGAGAGAAAAACAGCAGCATCAGAGGAGCAGAGGGCACTTTCTAGGGCTGCCTGCTATTTTGGTGTCCAGTTTTGACATGTCTGGGGTGTTTCCCCGCTCTCATCCAAGCCCAGAAGCAGAATTATTCCTGAGATGAGGCAGGCAGAGCCTCCTCCTGACAGCCGCCTCCAAAAGCAAAACAAGACCTGAATTCCAGCCCAGGAAACTCCGATTTCTGACGGTCTGGCTGGCTCAGAAGAGCCTTTGAGTAACCCCTGGATGGGACAGGGAGACAGGAGCATTCCTGGCTGGTTCTCCTGGGCTGGGAGCTGGGTTTGGAGCCAACCCCCCCGGGTTGGAGCCTTTTCCCCTCTCCACGGAGCCCCCGGGGTCGGTGCCCACGCTCGCCGGGGTGGTCGGCGCTGGGGAAAGGCAAAAGCAAACAAAGGCCAGCTGCAGCCAGATGTGGGGAGCGTTCGGGGTCAGCGAGCCTCCCCGGGCTGGGCAGCACGTGGCCCTGCTCCTGCTCCCTGGACAAGCCCCAGCAGCCATCCCTTTCCAAAGGGAATCTCTGATTCTCCTCCTGAACCGTGGCAGTGCATTCCGAGCTCTCCGAGCGCTTCCCGAGCCCTCGGGTGGCACAGTCGCATTCTCTGGAAAATGAAAATCTCCTTTGCTCAGGGTTTTTCTCCTGGGAAGCTGAGAAGCCTCAGAGAAAAGGGAAACAATTCTTATCTTGTTGGCTTCTCCTGTTTTTTGCAGCTTTGGAATGTGTTTGGAGATTGTTCACCCACAGGTGATTGTTCCATTGCATCCTGCTGGGAGTTGATTTCACTCTTTGGCCAACCAGGGCCAGGCTGTGTCAGGGCTCTGGAGAGAGCCACAAGTTCTCATTATTATCTTTTAGCCTTCTGTCTGTGTCCTGTCTGTATTCTTTAGTTTAGTTTAGTATAGCATTCTTTAATATAATATAGTATCATAAAATAATAAATGATCCTTCTGAGCACATGGAGTCAGATCCATCATTCCTCCCTGCAAATCCAACACTCAGGGCTGGGCCAAGCTCCCCCAGCTGGACAATCCCCGAGCTGTCCCCACTGCCAGAGGGTCCTGTGGGGGCCTTTTCCCTGCCCCTTCCTGCTGTACCCACCAGGATCCATGACCTCGCTCCTCACAGCCCTGTCTGGATGATTTTTCCTGGGGAGGGAGATTCCAGAGGGGATTTGTCCCAAATCCCTGCAGCTCTGGTTGATCCCTTGGGCAGGGAGCTTTTTCCTCTTTGTCCAAGGCAAGAAATCCTGCTCATTTGTGGAATCAGGCTAGGTATTACGTTATCTTTATTTGGTTTTGTGTAACTTTGGTGAATATTCTTGAGAATGTCACTTGCAATCAGATGCTGAAATCAAATCAATTGATTCACAAGTCCCAGGTGGTGGATTTGGGGTGATCTCCAAAGAGATTCCCATAGCCCCAGGTAACGAGTTTGGGATGATCCCCAAATTTGAAGAGGTTCCCCAAATCTCACCCGATAGATTTGGGGTGATCTCCAAATTTGGAGAGATTCCCCAGGTCTCAGGTGATAAATTGGGAATGATTCCCAAGTTTGGAGAGATTTCCCAAAGTCTCACCTGACAGATTTGGGGTGATCTCCAAATTTGGAGAGATTGCCCAAGTCTCAGGTGATGGATTGGGAATGATCCCCCAATCTGGAGAGGTTCCCCAACAAACACCTTGTAAAAGTCCCCCCAGGAAGAAGTTTTTCCAGGCCAGACCTTGCCCTGGATTGGTGCTCATGGCCCTCAGAGTATTTCCTGTTCACCTCTGGAAATGGTACGAACAGTCCCACACCAATTAATTAAGGAATTTATCATCACAACAAATGCAGGTAGCAATGAAGACACAAAGTCTTCACTTCCCCTGCCCGTATTTTTTCCAGTTTGTGTTTTCCCTCAGCTCTGCCTCCCCCAGGGCAGGAGGGAAGGCAGGAGGAGGAGGAGAAGGAGGAAGGACCATCTGTGGTGGGGTGAGCTCTGAGCCCCCGAGGCAAAGCTGCCTCGAGCTTCAATTCTCACGATCCCAGGGCTGAACTTTGTAAATAGACTTGGCGAGGGCTCCTGCCTGCAAAAAACAGCCTTGGAGAGGGGAGAAATAAACAAACCAACAAAACCAACCTTCCTTCCTCCCCTGCAGTCCCTGCCCTGCCCTCCTGACCCGCCTCTGGAGCGCACATGTGGCTGCTCCCTTGGAAATTGGGGTGGATTTTGGTGCTGGAAAAGGCAAAGCTGATGCTGGGCTTTATTTCTGGTCTGTCTCTGTGGGGCAGAGCCTGTCCTCAGCAAACTACAGTGGGACAAGGTGCTGGTTTTATCTCAGCTCTGATTTAAATCGAGCTTAATTAAATTTAATTAAATTTAAATTGAGGTACAGAGCTTGGGTGGGAATGAGGACGTGGTTCCTTCAGGGCTGGACAGTTTGGGATTAATTTATTTAATTAATTAACCACTGATTTTGTACTCCAGAAATGCCACAGGCCCTAAATCCACCCTTCCCATTGCTCCAGTGTCTCCTCATGGCCATAAATATGATGGAAATGGGAACTGGGAACTTGGAGGCTCTGCAAATCTCACTCAGGGCTGGGGAGAGCTCTCCCAGCCCTGATCCCTGGAATTGCTGAGAATCCTCCTGGAAAATTAGCAACATCTTTTTCCAGCTGATATCCCTTGAAGCTGAGCTCAGGAAACTCCAGACTCTGCAATTCCAAGCCTGATGCAGCAGCCAGGGAGAACCTGGGGAGCACCAAGTGTCTCTCAAGGCACTGAGTAGATGGTGCCTCATTGGGTTTGGGGCAGCAGAAATCAGAGAATCCCCGGATAATTTGGGTTGGGAAAGACCTCTGGGATCATCAAGCCCAACCTCTGGATTAACACCACATTGTCACCCACTGAGTCCATTTCTGGAACACCCGTGGCGAGAAAAGCGTCCGCAATTCCCAGGAGAAGCCATTCCCTGGGAGGGGCTGGGCCCACGGGGTGGATCCAGGTGTCCTCACACAGGGCACCATTCAATGACACTTTTCAAACTCTTTTTGTACCTCTGCCAAGGTCAGCACTGAAGGCACTGGAGACAAAAGTTCCTGCTCAGGCTCAGGTGTTCATTATTTCTCATCTTTGTTACAATGTTCACGGACTTCTTGTTTCCCATCTGCCTTACAGCCCCACTGCAGCGAGTCCTGCAGCTCCTGGTGCCCAAAGCCAGGCAGGAATTCCAGGGCTCTTGGTGCCCAAAGCCAGGCAGGAATTCCAGGGCTCTTGGTGCCCAAAGCCAGGCAGGAATTCCAGGGCTCCTGGTGCCCAAAGCCAGGCAGGAATTCCGGGGCTCTTGGTGCCCAAAGCCAGGTAGGAATTCCAGGGCTCCTGGTGCCCAAAGCCAGGCAGGAATTCCAGGGCTCCTGGTGCCCAAAGCCAGGCAGGAATTCCAGGGCTCTTGGTGCCCAAAGCCAGGCAGGAATTCCAGGGCTCCTGGTGCCCAAAGCCAGGCAGGAATTCCAGGGCTCCTGGTGCCCAAAGCCAGGCAGGAATTCCAGGGCTCCTGGTGCCCAAAGCCAGGCAGGAATTCCGGGGCTCCTGGTGCCCAAAGCCAGGCAGGAATTCCGGGGCTCCTGGTGCCCAAAGCCAGGCAGGAATTCCAGGGCTCCTGACACCCACAGCCAGGCAGGAATTCCAGGGCTCCTGGTGCCCAAAGCCAGGCAGGAATTCCAGGGCTCCTGGCGCCCAAAGCCAGGTAGGAATTCCAGGGCTCCTGGTGCCCAAAGCCAGGCAGGAATTCCAGGGCTCCTGGTGCCCAAAGCCAGGCAGGAATTCCAGGGCTCCTGGTGCCCAAAGCCAGGCAGGAATTCCAGGGCTCCTGGCACCCACAGCCAGGCAGGAATTCCAGGGCTCCTGGTGCCCAAAGCCAGGCAGGAATTCCAGGGCTCTTGGTGCCCAAAGCCAGGCAGGAATTCCGGGGCTCCTGGTGTCCAAAGCCAGGAAGGAATTCCAGGGCTCCTGGCAGCTCCTGGCCCGAGCTGAGCTGCACCTGCCCCTCCCAGCCCAGCCCCAGGGGGGACATCCCCACTTGGTCACGGATCCATTTGTTTGGTCACGGATGCAGTGCTGACCCCACCTTTCTGCTGAGTGCAAGTCTGGCTGCTCTCTCCTGGCGCAATCCCAGCCCCTCAGCCTGTCCCTGTTACAAGACCCCCACAAAAGAACATTTTCTGCTGCTCTTTCTTCCAGAAATGGGAAGGCTTGAATGCTTTTTTTTTGTTGTTGTTGTTTTGTTTTTCTCCTTTCTCCTGGCTCTTCTTTTGACTGGCTGGGTTTTTCAGGGAGCTGGACGTTCCCCTTTGTTTCAGCAGCACTGGGTGATGGATCACATTTTAATTGGCGTTGAGCTTTCCAGAAACAGGGAGCTCCACAGGAAGTTATTAGAATAACAACACTCTGCATCTGCACAGGAATTAAAACTGCAAATGGACAGGGCATATTAATTGCTACCAAATGCTTCGGTTTGCTCCTGCCTCCCAAAGCCCAGCTCAACAAAACCTTGGGTTGGGCTTTTTCATTTTTAATGTCGATTTTTCCCATCTTTGCCTTCCAGCAAAAGTGATGAAACTTGTAGGATTTCAGCCTTCTGGAGAAAGTTTCATCAGCAGAGTGTTTCAGGGGAGATGAACACGTTTGTTTGGACAGGGAGGGCACTGATGGCTGCAGGCAGACCCAGCCTGGCCACGGCTCTCGTTCCCTCTGCGCGAATCCGAGCGTCGGCTCCGCCGGCTCCTGCCAAAGCTGCTCCCAATATTTTGCTTTTCCCTTTTTTATTGTTCCCCAAGAAATGATCAGTGTCACCGAGCTGCATCTCTCCTGACACAAGTAACAGATTGTGAGTGGTTTTTCTTAAGCTTGCTGTGGTTTTTTTTTTTTTAGTTTTGTAAACGAAAGGAGGAAAAGAAAAAGGAAAAAGCAAAATTTACCACACAGATATCCAAAAACTCTTTCAGCCAATTGAAACCCAGTTTTTTCTTAAGAAAGGAGAACTTGGAAATGTTTTGGGCTTCTTTTCTCTTTATTTTTGATTTATTCCAACAGGTTACTTCTCCCTGTTCCTGAATTACTCCTGGAATTTCCCCTTCTCCTACACCTCAAAGTCGATTTCGGTATTCCTTGGAAGGGCGTTCATCTCCCGGGCTCTTTTTAGCTTCCATGAACTGAAACATCCCTGCTACTCCAGATCAGCTTCAAACTACTTGTGAGTGTCTCTGGGAGAAAGAAATGGGAATGGGAATGGGGAAATGGGAAAGGGAATGGGAATGGGGAAATGGGAATGGGAATGGGAAGGGAAGGGAAGGGAAGGGAAGGGAAGGGAAGGGAAGGTAAGGGAAGGGGTAGGGAAGGAAGGGTAAGGGAAGGGGAAGGGAAGGCGAAGGGAAGGAAAGGGAAAGGGAAGGGAAAGGGAAGGGAGGGAGGGAAAGGAAAGGGCGAAGGAAGGGAGGAGGAAAGGGAAGGGAAGGGAAGGGGAAGGGAAAGCGGAAGGGAAGGGAAGGGAAAGGGAAGGGAAAGGGAAGGGAAGGGAAGGAAGGGAAGGGAAGGGAAGGGAAGGGAGGGAGGGAAGGGAAAGGGTAAGGGAGGAGGAAGGGGAAGGTGACGGGACTGGGAAGGGAAAGGGAAAGGGAAGGGAAGGGAAGCGGAAGGGAAGGGAAGTGGGAAGGAAAGGAAAGGGAAAGGGAAGGAGGAAAGGAAAGGAAAGGAAAGGAAAGGAAAGGAAAGGAAAGGAAAGGAAAGGAAAGGAAAGGAAAGGAAAGGAAAGGAAAGGAAAAAAGGAAAAGGGGAAAAGGAAAAAAAGGAAAATGCTTGGTTTATCTCAAGCTGCAGTTTCAGGGCAGCCCTTGAAAGGTGTGAAAGCCTCCATGGATCTCCTCATCCCCTGGCCTCAGTCCCAGCTGGGCTTGGCTGGAAACCCTGCAGTGCACAGGTGGGATTTTAGGGACATAAACAGCACCACGGGGATGCCAAGGGCTTGTTGAGCAATCCCAGCCCAGCTCCTCTGTGTCCTGGTGTGCCTCTCCCATCTTGCACATCTGGGGCTTTGGCAGCTGTCCTGGAGGAAGGACACGCAGCTGGAGGACACACAGCGAGGCAGGCAGGGCCAGTTCCTCCTGCCTGGGGCACGTGGGGGCCGTGCAGGGGAAGGGAAGCCCAGAGCTGCAACCCCTCCGTCTCAAGGAGGCAGCACAGAAATGGTGTTTGCTGCCTGGTGGTGTCACCTCTGCCACGCCTGCAGGGACAGCCCCTTTCTCCAAAGAGGTCCCTCAGTGACATTGCTGTGGTTTTATCAGCAGCACGAGGAACTCTGGTGGCTCTGCTGTTTGGCATTTGAAATCCCACGTGTGTGTGGGAAATGTTCATGTGTGTGAGCCCCCTGTGAGATCTGCAGGGTACAAACGTGTCCCAGGCCCCTGATGACATCACAAGATGCTCTTGAATTTCTTTATTTTGGCCATATTGATTATTTATTTATTATTTTAATTATCAATGTGGTTTTATCAGCAGCACGTAGAACTGATGGCTCTGCTGTCTGATATTTGAAATTCTATGTGTGTGGGAAATGTTCATGTGTGAGCCCCCTGTGAGATCTGCAGGGTTCAAACGTGTCCCAGGCCCCTGATGACATCACAAGACGCTCTTGATTTGCTTTATTTTGGCAATATTGATGATTTAATTATTATAAAATACCATATTTTATACTTTTTATATTTATTGATTGATGATTCTCTGTTGTCACTGCATCATCTCAGGAAGAGCTGGCACACACCAAGCACCATTCCCATCCCTCTCTTCCCAAATATCCAATAGTTCCCTAGAGCGTGGCTCTCCAGAGCCATTCCTTTCCTTCCTGAGGTGAAGGATCAGCCAGCAGGAAAAACCAAGCCCAGATCTTCCAAAGGGTGAAGCACAAGGTGCAAATTCCACCCTAAAGTGGCCATGGAGGGAGGGGGAGGAACAGGGATGGAGGAGCCTTGGGATGCCCCAGCAGGGAAAATCCCAGGTAAGCTGGAAAAACCCAGGAAGCCGAGGGAGATGCCAAGCTCATTAGCATATCCAGAGCCAGGGGATAATCAGGAAAGGGAAACAAACCAGGGAATGTGGCCTTTGAAAGCACTTTGTGGGGCAGTGGCCCAGAGCCAGGGCCCCTCTCCAGCCCCTCTCCCAGCCCTGCCTCGGGACTGCAAAGCCATGGCAGGGAAAAACCAACAGCACTCCCCAAAAACCAGCCCAGACAAAAGCCCCCCTGGCAACAACGGTCTGTCAGGGTGATTTAGTGGGGCTGCAGCTTCGCTGAGCAATCTCAATCCTCGGGGTTCCCACACTGGGCTGCTGCCCTGAGCCTCCCCGCTCACAAAGGCAGAGGAGAGAGAGGGCAGTAAATAAAGCTGCTGCTGCCTTTGTGTGCTGGGAGGGGGCCTGGAGGCAGGAGAAATGAACTGTGAAATGTGATATCAAATCAGTTTCTACTCTTGGGGGGCTGCCTTGAGAGGGAGGGCTGGGTTTTGTCACCCAGGAATAGATTCTTCATCTGCTTGCTTCAAGAAAGCCACACTTCTCCTCCAGGCTTTGCTCATTGCCACTTTGGATTTTTGGATTCAAGAAAGCCACACTTCTCCTCCAGGCTTTGCTCATTCCCACTTTGGGTTTTTTGGATTCAAGAAAGCCACACTTCTCCTCCAGGCTTTGCTCATTCCCACTTTGGGTTTTTTGGATTCAAGAAAGCCACACTTCTCCTCCAGGCTTTGCTCATTCCCACTTTGTATTTTTGGATTAAAGCTATTTATAAACGTGAGGAATTGGCATTCTTCTTGATCTGCCTCACAAAACAACCCTGTGGGGAATCACAGTCCCTCATGGAATATTTGTGGGTTAGGGGTGGCCTCCTCTTCCCTGTTGCCTGTCCCTGGCCGTGCCACCACCCCCTGCTCCAGATGGTGCCCCAGGACCAGCAGAGAGGATTTGGGAGCAGAAACAAGCCCTGCCCTCCATGCAGAGTGTCCTCACTTGCAGTGAGTGTCTGCAGCCCCGTGGGTGTCAGCAGGGAGCAGGAGCTCCTCGATGCCTGGAGATGTGGCCTCCAAGCGTGGCTGTTTTCTTTTCCTTCCCCTGGATTTTTTTTATCCAAGCTGTTCCTGATGGGGAGTGTGGGATTTCTGCAGAAATGATAAAGAACAGGAAATCCAGCACGGTGCTTTGGATGCGGTGGGGAAGCAGAAGAGCAGCGTTTGTGGGATGAGATATCCCAGGAACAAAGGGCCAAGTGACATCACCAATTAGATATTCCCAAACAATTGCCTCCCTAGCATCTCCCACATCCCCTCCTCCCGGGGCTTGCAGGGATGATCCTCCCTGCCCTGGGGATTCCAGCAGCTGGATGGCTCCAGATCGAGCTGCTACTCTAAGAGTTACCTCCTTTCTCCTGGAAATGTTTGAATTCCCTGCTCCTCTTCCAGCCCCAGGCTCACCTCAGGTGTTCACCAGCCCAGCTTTTGTCTGAGCCTGGGTCTCTGCTCAGTCACCAGCAGCCACATGAAAAATTCCACCCCCAAATCCCAAAAATTCCCCCATGCCAAATCTCCAAACCCCCCCCCCCCAAATCTCCCAAATTCCTCCCCAAAATTCCACCCCCAAATCCCCCCAAATCCCCAAAAAATCCCACCCCAAATTCCACCCCCAAATCCCCAAAACTCCCCCCCCAAATCTCCCAAATTCCTCCCCAAAATTCCACCCCCAAAGGCCCCAAAAGCCCACCCCAAAGTCCACCCCCAAAGCCCCAAAACGCCCCCCCCAAAGCGCCCAAAGTCCACCCGCCAAATGCCACCCCCAAAGCCCCAAAAAAGCTCCCCCAAAGCTCCCAAACCCGCCCCAAATTCACACCCCAAATTCCCCAAAATCTCCCCCCAAATTCCACCCTCAAATCCCCAAAACTCTCCCCCCTAAATCCCCCTTCAAATTCCACCCCCAAATTCCTCCAAATCCCCCCCCAAATTCCACTCCCAAATCTTACAGGAATTTGTAAAAATTTAGTCAACCCCTCCCCAAATGCTGCTTTAGTTCAGGTGTTTTTTCAGCAGGAGAGTGGCATTTTTTTGCCACAAAAAACTCCTGAAATGTTGCAAATTCCTTTAAAATAGAACACCACATAGAGCCCAGCTGATTTTTACAAGGCACCTTCAAAAGAACCATGAATTTTTAGCAGAATTCTGATGATTCCAGGGTGTTTTTCCAGATCGTGGTACCTTGAGAACGCATCAGGACTCAGGTGTGGGTGTGTGAGTGCAAAAACATCAATATTTGTTTAAAATGTTGATATTTTCTGTCCTAAGAAAAAAGTACAAGTCTGTGGTACATCCAAAACTCTGCTTTTTTTTAAATAGGCAGGAATATTTCTCTGGTGGAAAACTTTGCAGAAAACCAAATATTGGGGGAAGGATTGAGGAATGTGTTTGCCATGGCAAGGGGAAAAGCAGCAGTGGGAAGCTGCTGAGCTGTGCTTTGCATTTTAAAAATGTTTGCAGCTTCCTGGAAAAGTGGGAATGCAGCAGCAGGAAAAGGAGCTGCTGCTGATGGCAGCTTTCATTCCTCTTTGGAAAACCAGCTGCTGGTGGCAGCCTGGAGTTAAAGCTGGAGATTTGTTTGATAATATGGGAACTGAAGTGGGAAATCCGAAACAAATCGATGGGAAAATCTAAATCTAAAAGTGAAACTATGGGGAATCTGCTCCAGGCTGGACCAGGATCTTCATCCCCATGGGAATCCAGGCCAGACCTGCTGGGGGGCTCTCAGGGGGGCTGCTGGCTTTGTAGCTGGGGTTTGTGTTGTATTTGGTTTGTGTTTGTGTTTGTGTTTGTATTTGGTTTGTGTTTGTATTCATATCTGTATTTGTATTTTGTTTGTATTTGTATCTGTATTTGTATTTGTATTGTATTGTATTTGTATTTGTATTTGTATTTGTATTTGTATTGTATTTGTATTGTATTTGTATTTGTATTGTATTTGTATTTGTATTGTATTTGTATTTGTATCTCTATTTGGTTTGTATTTGTATTTGTATTGTATTTGTATTTGGTTTATATCTGTATTTTGTATTTGTATTGTATTTGTATTTAGGTTGTATTTGTGTCCTTATTTGTATTTGTATTTGTGTTTGTATTTGTATTTGGTTTATATCTGTATCTTTATTTGTGTTTGCTTTGTATTTGTATTTGGTTTGTGTTTGCTTTGTATTTGTATTGTATTTTGTTTGTATCTGTATTTGTATTTGTATTGTATTTGTATTTGTATTTTTTTTGTATCTGTATTTGGTTTGAATTTGTATTGTATTTGTATTTGTATTTGTATTGTATTTGGTTTGTATTTGTATTTAGTTTGTATTTGTATTGTATTTGTATCTGTATCTTTTTTTGTATTTGTATTTGGTTTATATCTGTATCTTTATTTGTATTTGGTTTATATCTGTGTCTTTATTTGTATTTGGTTTGTGTTTGTATTTGTATTTGTATTTGTATCTTTATTTGTATTTGTGTTTGTGTTTGTATTTGGTTTATATCTGTATCTTTATTTGTATTTGTATTGTATTTGTATTTGTATCTTTATTTGTATTTGTATTTGGTTTATATCTGTATCTTTATTTGTATTTGGGTTTGTATTTGGGTTTTCCTCAGACAAAGGCAGGAATGATCTGACTCCATGTTTTCAGAATGCTAATTTATTATTTTCTGATACTATATTATATTAAAGAATACTAAACTATACTAAAGAGTACAGACAGGATACTAAAAAGACAATAATGAAAACTGGTGACTCTTTCTGGAATGCCAACACAGCCTGGCCCTGACTGGCCAAGGAGTGAAACCAACCCACAGCAGAAATTAATAAAACAATAATAAAACAATGAACTGTGGGTGAACAATCCCCAAACACATTCCACAGGAGCACAGCACAGGAGAAGCAAATGAGATCAGAATTGTTTCCCTTTTCTCTGAGGCCTCTCAGCTTCCCAGGAGGAAATCCTGGGCAAAGGGATTTTCCATAGAATGTGAATGGCACAGCTGGGGACCAAGGGACACCCACTGAAATCAGCTTTTCACTCTCAGAGCCTGCAGATTTTCACTCCATCCCAATCACAGCACCCACAACTGGATTATTCCAAATGCTGCTTCCAGAGCATTCCTCAACTCCTGAGGGAGCAAGCTGATGGCTCAGTGCACTTGAGATTAATAATTAACAGTCCCAATGTTAAATGATAAATAATTAAATGTTGTTCCAGCAGAGAAGAACCCCACACCCCCTCATCCATGCAGTGACTCCATGGATTCACCCTGGGTTTAAATCTGATTTAAACTTCAGCCCTGCCACAGCCCCCCCAGTCTAAAAGGGATTTTATCAAGTCCCTCAATCCATCAGGATCTCTGCTTGCCCAGCAGAATTCAGGAAGAGAAGTGCTCTCCTCCATCCCATGAAGTGTTCTGCAAAGAGGCCTCTGTGATGTACTTAGGGATTTCCTCTGTGGAAGCTGAACCACCTCAAATCCTGTCAGAACCCCTCCAGTCGTTCCAGCCCAATAAAGTTCAAATGGGGAATAAAACATTTGGTAAAAGAGACTCGATTTTGGGCTGAGAGGATGACACAGCCAAGAGACCATACATCCCTCAAAAACTAAAAAAATAAAAGGAGAAATATAAAATGAGGACAAGATTAGCCAGCCAACGTAAACTGGAGTGGCGTGGTCGAGGTTTTTAGGATTTTTAGAGACACTTGGAATGAAAGAGGGAAAAATGCCCCAGCCAAGTCTCAGGCCTGTGTACACTGCAGGAGGAAACTTGGGCTCTGAGCAAATATTTTAGTACAAATCAAAAACCTTCCAGGGATCAGCAGCTGGGAAGGCGGGAAGAAATTAATATTGGAAGCTTTAGAACTTCCCAGAACTATTCCCTCCCTCCCTGATTGAGGGAATTAACTTTTATTTTATTAACTTTTTCATGCCCTTCTCCCATGCAGGCTGCTCTGGAGGGCTTCTCCCCCACCCCAGAAGGGCTGCCCTGGGCATGTTGCTCTTCTGAGGCTTGAAGTGGCAGCTGGCTGTGATTAAGTGGATTGGGAGGATCAGTGCTTGATTAACTTTGTGCTGCTCCCGCCTCGCTCAGGTTCCTGCAGGAGAATTCAGCCCTGGCTTTGGGAGAATGTTGGGCTCTAATGGATCCCAGACCTGGGAGCCCACCCAGGGCCAGAGCCCACCCTGGGCACGGTCAGGTCTTGTTCCCCTGTCCTGCAGAGGTGAAACTCCTGTGGGGGCTCTGCTAGTCTGGGTTTTAGTCCAGGTGTGCATAAACACACGGGGGAGTCTGGGTTTTGGTCTAGGTGTTCATAAACTCACCCAGAGAGCTTTGCTAGTCTGGGTTTTGGTCTAGGTGTGCATAAACTCACCAGGGGAGCTTTGCCAGCCTGGGTTTTGGTCTAGGTCTGTATAAACCCACCAGGGGAGCTTTGCCAGTCTGGGTTTTGGTCTAGGTGTGTATAAACCCACCAGGGGAGCTTTGCCAGCCTGGATTTTAGTCAAGGTGTTCATAAACTCACCCAGGGAGCTTTGCTAATCTGGGTTTTAGTCAAGGTGTGCATAAATTCACTGGGCGAGCTTTGCTAGTCTGGGTTTTAATCTAGGTGTGTATAAACCCACCAGGGGAGCTTTGCTAGTCTGGGTTTTGATGCAGGTGTTCACAAACTCACCAGGGGAGCTTTGCCAGCCTGGGTTTTAGTCTAGGTGTTCATAAATTCACTGGGCAAGCTTTGCTAGTCTGGGTTTTAGTCTAGGTGTTCATGTCTTGGTTTGTTATTCTGTTGTTGAATTTTTCGGGGCTGTAGAGAACCATGGCATGGGTTGGGCTGGAAAGACCTTCCAGATTCTCCCTCCAGGATCTCCCTCCAGATTCTCTTTCCAGGTCATCCCTCCAGGTCATCCCTCCAGGTCATCCCTCCAGATTCTCCTGCCAGATCAGGACAGCCCTTAAAGCTGATATTAGCATTAAGGCCATGGGCAGGGCCACCTCCCGCTGTCCCCAGGTGCTCCAAGCTGGCTTTGGACACTTCCAGGGATCCACAGCTTCTCTGGGAATCAGTGCCAGGGCTTCCCCACCCTCAGAGGGAACAATTTTCCCCCAAATGCCATCTAAAACTCCACTCCTTTACCTTAAGGCCATTGCAGATTTCTGGGTGGACAAAGTTTTCTTAAGCAGAAGGAATTTCTAGGTGAGACCAGCAGAACTGAGGGCTGTGAGTTTATTTTGCATAATAAACAAATAAACCCTGGAAAGGATCATTTTGGAAAGAATCTGCAAACCTTGATCTACCAAGGATCACTTTGGGCTGGAGTTGTTTGTTAATTACAGGGATTGCACACAGAAAATCAGATTTTCAAACTCAAACTACAACAGTGATTGAAGGAAACCCCAAAAGTTCAACCACTGTGATTGTAACATGGGAAGCAGCAGGATCTGAGTGTATAAAATATTCTGTTGCTGCCCCAACGTGGTGGACACCCCTTCCTGGAGGGAGATCTCTGAGCAGAGCTCCATGGCCAAGTCCTGGAAAAACAAGAGATGTCCCTTCAGCAGTGACAGCCACACATTGGGATCTCCATCTTCTGCAAAGACAGGAGAATTTATCCACCCAAATTGGGACACTTTGAGGCCAAAACCTCACTCTGAGTGTCCCCAGTTGGCCAAGCCTAAGCCAGGTTTTATAAAGTTCTTTTCCCTTTTAAAACCGAGCCCAGAAAGGGGCAGGGAAAGTGAGATGAGCTCAAAACAAATCCAAATTCTCCAATTAACAGGCACCATTCAGTAGCTCTAACACTGCAGAGAAATCCTACAACAATCCTAAATCAGTGACTGAGCTGAGGAACGCTGCTCTCCCAAGGAGCTTCTGGTTCACTGCAGCTGTAATGTAAAAATAATAAGAATTAAAAAAGAAATAAAAATCCAAAGAAAGCAAATGGAGGCTTGGCTGGGCTTCTGCACTAAATTTTGCCTTGGTGGAAATGAGTTAAGCTCAAGTGAAGTCCACAGGCATCTCCTAATTATATCACAAGGTTTTATTCCACTTAAACTTTCATGAAAAATTCCTGATTTCTTTTTATTATTCTCCATGGGAGTATAGCATGTTGGTTAACCAGGAGAAAGGAAGCCAGAAAAAAAAACCCAAAAAAAAAGATGAAACTGTTGATGGCCACGTTTGTGGGGATAGATCAGTTGTGGGGGTTCAGCTGGGTATGGAAATTCCCTGCTTGCAATATGGCTAAAAAGAAAGAGCATGGATGATTTCACAATTTACATAACCTGAGAGACTCGGCTGCAAATTGAATGAATGGGGCTCTTTGTGTTCTCTAAACTGGAGTAAAAAGAGGGGGAGAACAAAACAAAAAGGGAAAAAAAAAAACCATAGAAGGTTCTTATATAATTGTCTCTGTGACTGGCATGATAGGAAGATTTCTGGCTATTGGTGGAATTAAGACTGGGAATGATGAGGAAACACAAAGCAATCAAGGGGCAGTGGAGCAGCTGGACAGAGGGACTAATAGGGAGTGACAGAGGCAGGCCTGGCCAGGGCAGGCTGGGCTTTGCACCATTGTCCTGAGCAGAGCTGGGGCCCTTTGGGGCCACCCGGGCCCTCCGGGACATCCCTGCAGAGCCCCGGCCCCAGGGATAGAGCTGGGATGGGATGGGATGGGATGGGATGGGATGGGATGGGATGGGATGGGATGGGATGGGATGGGATGGAGCAGGGATGGAGCTGGGATGGAGCAGGGATGGAATTGGGATGGGATGGAGCTGGGATGGATCTGGGATGGGATGGGATGGAGCTGGGATGGATCTGGGATGGGATGGGATGGGATGGAGCTGGGATGGGATGGGATGGGATGGGATGGGATGGGATGGGATGGGATGGGATGGGATGGGATGGGATGGGATGGGACTGGGATGGATCTGGGATGGGATGGGATGGGATGGAGCTGGGATGGATCTGGGATGGGATGGGATGGGATGGAGCTGGGATGGGATGGGATGGAGCTGGGATGGAGCTGGGATGGATCTGGGATGGGATGGGATGGAGCTGGGATGGAGCAGGGATGGAATTGGGATGGGCTGGGATGGAGCTGGGATGGAGCTGGGCTGGGCTGGGCTGGGCTGGGCTGGCTGGGCTGGGATGGATGGATGGGATGGGTTGGGATGGTATGGGATGGGATGGGATGGGATGGGATGGGATGGGATGGGATGGGATGGGATGGGATGGGATGGGATGGGATGGGATGGGATGGGATGGGATGGGATGGGATGGGATGGGATGGGATGGGATGGAGCAGGGATGGAGCTGGGATGGAGCTGGGATGGAACTGGGATAGGGCTGGGATGGGGCTGGGATGGAGCTGGGAGCAGCCTGGGAACAGGAATGGGAATAGGAATGGGGCTGGGGATGGAGCTGGGATAATGAGAATAACGGGAATGGGAATGGGGATGGGGATGGAAACAGGAACAGGGATGGGAGTGGGAATGGGAATGGGGATGGGGATGGGAACAGGGAGGGGGAGGGAAAAGCCTCTGGCAAACATCTGGCCGCAGAGCTGGTGGCACATGGGGCACATCTCCTCCCTGCACTGCTGCAGGAGGGAAAAACAAACTTCACCTCTTGCACTGCAGCCAGCAGAGGAAAACAAATCACCTTTTTTTTAATTATCTGTGTGTGTGTGCGTTGTATATTTGCAGCCAGTGGCTGTCTGAATGTCCTTTAAAAAGGGTTAAATCTTTGGGTTAGAAATTCCTCAGCTTTAAATTCCTAAATTCCTAGAATTTAAATCTTTGGGTTAGAAATTCCTCAGCTTTCCCCTCCCCTCTGAGCAGAGCCAGCTCAAATCAACAAATTCTCCCTCAGCAGTCATGGCCAGGATTCTTTCTCCTTCCTTTTCCTTCTTTTCCCTTCTTTCTCCTTCTTTCTCCTTCTTTTCCTTTCTTTTTCCTTCTTTCTCCTTCTTTCTCCTTTTTTTCCCTTCTTTTCCCACTTTTTCCTGCCCCAATCCTTGTATTCACTGTGGATATCATGTTTTATTTCCACACCAGGCATTAAATTTTCAAATCGTGGCCTCTAATGTGCTTGCAAATTTTTTCCTTTTTTTTTTTTTTTTCAAACCAATTTTTATCAAAAATCCTCATTAAAGGCTCATGGCACAGTGGCCCTGGGAGGGCATCATTAATTTCAGAGCAGATCCTGACCAGAAAACCTTCAACAAGATGATGACAGGAGCTCAAGTTCTTTATTAAACTCCAGAGATTTCACGCAGAAAATCAGATTTTCTAAACTCAGAGTACAGCAGGGATTGAATGAAACCCCAAAACTTCAACCACTGGAATTGCAACATAAGAATCACCAGGCTCTGAGCCTATAAAACATTAAAAACAAATTAAAACCTTCTTTATCCAGCATTAAACCTACTTAGATCCATGAATTCTGGTCAAGGTTATCTCTCATTCTCCAAAACTTGATATAGCAACAGTGGTTGCTCCCAAAAATAATCAAGTATTTCGAGGGCTTCTTTCAGGGTACATTTTTTTCTCATTAAAAAATAATAAATGGCAATATCTGAACCACATTTAGGTATTTTATTCACTCTCAGGCCTGCCAACTCAAACAATTATTTGTGTCTTTATAGGAAGGCACTTCACCATTTTCAAATAAATATTTAAATGCTCCTTCACAGGAAAAAATATTCCTGTGGTTAGGTGAGATAGGCTGGAAAAATTAAAATTAAGGCTGGTCCTCAAAGGCCTGGTGTTGTTACCTTTTCCTGTTCTTAATTTGCTTAATCCTTCCTCAAACTCAAAAAAATTCGGATCAGAGAGAAAGCAAAAGTGTTTTAAAAGCAGCTTTGATACCCACAGCAGATTCCTGGGTGGGTTTTATTTCAGCAATTTGCTGCAGAAGGAGATGGGGATGAAACAAGGGCTTTCATCTTTATAATTCTAATTCCTGAAAATCCCATCCTGATATTCCTTATCTTGAAATCCTGGTAACTCCTGAAATTCCCATCCTGATAACTCCTGAAATTCCCATCCTGATACCCCTAAATTCCCATCCTGATAACTCCTGAAATTCCCATCCTGATACCTCTTAATTCCCATCCTGATAACCCTGAAAATCCCATCCTGGTAATCCTGAAAATCCCATCCTAATAACTCCTGAAATTCCCATCCTGATAACCCTGAAATTCCCATCCTGATAACCCTGAAAATCCCATCCTGATACTCCTAAATTCCCATCCTGATAATCCTGAAATTCCCATCCTGATAACTCCTAAAAATCCCATCCTGATACCCCTAAATTCCCATCCTGATAACTCTTAATTCCCATCCTGATAACCCTGAAAATCCCATCCTGATATTCCTTATCTCCAAATCCTGATAATCCCTGAAATTCCCATCCTGAAACCCTTCGATCTCCAAATACTAATAATCCCTAAATTCTCAGCCTTCTACCCCTGAAATTCCCATCCTGATACCCCTGATCTCCAAATCTTGATAACCCTGAAATTCCCATCCTGTTATCTCTTATTTCCAGACCCTGGAAACCCCTAAATTCCCATCCTGACACCCCTAAATTCCCATCCTGACACCCCTAAATTCCCATCCTGACACCCCTAAATTCCCACCCTGATAACCCCTAAATTCCCATCCTGGTATCTCTTATTTCCAGACCCTGGAAACCCCTAAATTCCCATCCTGACACCCCTAAATTCCCATCCTGACACCCCTAAATTCCCACCCTGATAACCCCTAAATTCCCATCCTGGTATCTCTTATTTCCAGACCCTGGAAACCCCTAAATTCCCATCCTGATTATCCCTAAATTCCCATCCTGACACCCCTAAATTCCCATCCTGATAACCTCTAAATTCCATCCTGATATCCCTAAATTCCCATCCTGTTATCTCTTATTTCCAGACCCTGGAAACCCCTAAATTCCCATCCTGACACCCCTAAATTCCCATCCTGATAACCTCTAAATTCCCATCCTGTTATCTCTTATTTCCAGATCCTCACACCCCTAAATTCCCATCCTGACACTCCTAAATTCCCATCCTGACACTCCTAAATTCCCATCCTGACACCCCTAAATTCCCATCCTGACACTCCTAAATTCCCATCCTGACACCCCTAAATTCCCACCCTGACACCCCTAAATTCCCATCCTGACACCCCTGCTCTCTTTTTTTGGGCTCTTTTTCACCAGCCCAATTTCAGCTTTTAGAGCTTCACCCCCTGCACTGCAAGGCTGGGAAAGGATTTCCCAAATCCTTTTTTGGGATGAGAAAAAAATCCCTTTTTTTCCCCCCTCGGGCTCTGAGGCAGCTGTGAGGCAGCAAATCCCCCCTGACTGTTTCCAAATCAGATCCTTTGCTCCACCTTTAATGCCATTTTCCCCCTCCCAATGAATCAAATATCCGCTCTTTTCCCCCCATCCCAGTTTATTTGATCATCCAGGAAGATAAATGGCTTCTGCTGAAATATCAAACAGAGGGAAAATCAAAGTTCTGGGAAGGGTAAACAATGCAGGGAAGCACAATTTCCTTTCTGCCAGGTGGAGGAAAGAATTCTCTCTTTCCTGCTAAACTGCAGCTCACAGGCTCCTGTCCTGGGCCTGGGCACACAGGGAGCTTCTCTCCCCAAAATCATGAGGATTTTTTACCTGTCTGGGTGAATTTTTAATGGAATGGGAGCAAAGAAAGGATTTCTAGATAAGATCCACCCCAAAAATTAAATTTATCATGAAGTTTAGCACGGGGAGTTTTTAATATCACAGCTTTGGTTGTGTTTCAAATGAAAAATGTTATTTTAGTTGGGTTTTGGGCCCAGCACCAAGAACTGGCCCATCCCCTTGGGCTGCCAGTCCTTCCAGCCCCAGGGATGGATCCTGGGAAGAGCTGGGAGGACCCAGCTGGAGGATGAGGAGCACCAGCTCATCTTGGAGCTGACTGAGGTTGGATTCCTCCCAAACCATCCCAGAGAGAAGCAATTCCCTTCCTGGGCCACCTCTCCCTCCAAGGGTGTCACATTCCAGCAGGGACATCAGCTGCAGCCCAGGATGAAAATTCCCAGGTGAAAATAACAATTAACACTGACAAACTCCCTCAGCCCGAATTTCTCCTGTCTGCTGGCTGCTCTTTCCTTTCAGCTGCTCTTCAATTCAGAATTTCAAAAATTCGTTTCTTACAGCATTCCAGGAGCTCGGTCTTGGAACTCTGCAATCATTTCCTTTGGCAGATGACTGATGGGAAGGAAGGAAGGAAGGACTCATTTCTTATGGACTTGCCTGGGAAGTTTCTGAGCATCACAGGAATTTTTCCCATTTTTGCACAGTTACAGCCCAGATTCTGAGTTCAGGCTGAGCAATCTCTGGACAGCTCTGACAAATGGCTGCAGATCAGGATTTGATCCGTGGATATTGATTCTCCTCAGTTTTACTGGGATTCACTTTTGGTTTTTATCCCCAGCAGAGCCACCTATGAATCAAAAAAATCTGCTCAGTCAAGCCAGGGCATTTCTTGGTTTATTATTGCTGGATTATTCCTGGGGATTTGTCTTGGTTTGAAAAGCCAGGTGTGTGCTAGGGAAGGCAGGAGCCTCCCCTGAAATGGAAAATGCAATATAAAATATATAATATAAAATATAAAATATAATATAAAATATATAAAATAAAATAAAATAAAATAAAATAAAATAAAATAAAATGATATGATATGATATGATATGATATGATATGATATGATATGATATAATATAATAATCTAATATAAATATAATATAATATAATCTAATATAATATAATATAATATAATATAATATCATATAATATAATATAGTATATAGATAATAAAAATAAAATTATATAATCATAAAATAAAAATAAAATCATCAAGAAATAAAACTAAAATAATAAAAAAATCATAAAAAAATTTAAAATAATTTAAAAATTAAATTAAAATCATCAAAAAATAAAATTAAAATCCTGAAAGCCAACGTTTTCCTGGCAGCCTCTTTTCGGATTGCTGCGTGTGACTTCAGCCCCTGCAGGACACAGGGCTAAATTAACGAGGCATGAATTTAAATATTTTAAGAGCTCAACAAAACAGGGAGGGAATCAGAGAGGTGAAAAGTCAGTGCCCCTCCTTGTCTTCTTTTTGTTGGCTGCCGGGCCTGGAGACACGAAATCAAACGGAGCAACACAACCTGTCTGAGTTTTATTCAAATCAGCCAATTAAAACATCAAGCTGAAATGTCAACGAGCGTGTTCTGGCCACTCAGGAATTACAGCAGGAAAGCATCTGTCTGTCCTCACCACAAAGCAGGGAAGATTTTTAATTCCACTTCGGCAGGAGATTGCAGCCCTGGAAAACTCCCCGTGCAACGGGCCCTGCCTGCCTGGCTGTCCCTGAATCAGGGCCAGCTCCACAATTTTCTTGGCTTTTATCCACAGGAACTCCTCACCAGTGCCGAGGTTTGAGCAGCCAGGGGGGTGCTGAGGAATCAGGAGCCTCCCCTGAAATGGGTTTGGATCCATGAGGAAAGAGGAGAAATGGGTTTGGATCCATGAGGAAAGAGGAGAAATGGGTTTGGGTCCATGAGGAAAGAGAGAAAATGGGTTTGGGTTCAATGAGGAAAGAGGAGAAATGGGTTTGGGTCCATGAGGAAAGAGGAGAAATGGGTTTGGGTCCATGAGGAAAGAGGAGAAATGGGTTTGGATCCATGAGGAAAGAGGAGAAATGGGTTTGGATCCGTGAGGAAAGAGGAGAAATGGGTTTGGGTCCATGAGGAAAGAGAGAAAATGGGTTTGGGTTCAATGAGGAAAGAGGAGAAATGGGTTTGGGTCTATGAGGAAAGAGGAGAAATGGGTTTGGGTCCATGAGGAAAGAGGAGAAATGGGTTTGGATCCATGAGGAAAGAGGAGAAATGGGTTTGGATCCATGAGGAAAGAGGAGAAATGGGTTTGGATCCGTGAGGAAAGAGGAGAAATGGGTTTGGGTCCATGAGGAAAGAGGAGAAATGGGTTTGGGTCCGTGAGGAAAGAGGAGAAATGGGTTTGGGTTCATGAGGAAAGAGGAGAAATGGGTTTGGGTTCATGAGGAAGGAGGAGAAATCGGTTTGGGTTCATGAGGAAAGAGGAGAAATGGGTTTGGGTTCATGGGGAAAGAGGAGAAATGGGTTTGGATCCATGAGGAAAGAGGAGAAATGGGTTTGGGTTCATGGGGAAAGAGGAGAAATGGGTTTGGGTTCATGAGGAAAGAGGAGAAATGGGTTTGGGTTCATGGGGAAAGAGGAGAAATGGGTTTGGGTCAATGAGGAAAGAGGAGAAATGGGTTTGGGTCCGTGAGGAAAGAGGAGAAATGGGTTTGGGTTCATGAGGAAGGAGGAGAAATGGGTTTGGGTGCATGAGGAAAGAGGAGAAATGGGTTTGGGTTCATGAGGAAGGAGGAGAAATGGGTTTGGGTGCATGAGGAAAGAGGAGAAATGGGTTTGGGTTCATGAGGAAGGAGGAGAAATGGGTTTGGGTTCATGGGGAAAGAGGAGAAATGGGTTTGGGTTCATAAAGAAAGAGAGAAAATGGGTTTGGATCCGTGAGGAAAGAAGAGAAAATGGGTTTGGATCCGTGAGGAAAGAAGAGAAAATGGGTTTGGATCCGTGAGGAAAGCTCCCACCAGCCCAGGTTTCTCAGAGGTTGTAACGGGTTTGAAATATTATGGACTATTTCAGTGTCCTTAAATTTATAGGAGCAAGTCTTTGCTCTGCTGATTTCAGAGCTGCACTAAATTTTCCCTGTTAAAGTTCTGCCCCAGAAAAGACAAAACTCCCTGAGATGGGCTCCACACCAATCATTTTATCTCCCATAAATCAGCCAGGTCAGCTTTAGATTATCCATAGCAATTCAGTTTTCTTCCTTATGAAAAAAAACACAAATCAGGGAGGGGGAAAGGAATTCCAGTGTGCAAATATCCCAGAGAACAGATTAGTTATTGTTCCAAAATCTCCCCGTTTAATGGCATTACCAGAAAATCAGCCTTGGACTAGAAAGATGGGCTGATTTTCCTGCCCAGGCTGGCAGCTGGGAGGTGTCCTGGACAGGGAACTCGGGGATAAATCCATGGATATCAAACATGAAACTCCTCCATGAATAAGGAGGGAGGAGGAATCATTCTGCTCTTGAGATGCTCTTTAATCTCCTCTTGTTTTATGAGCTCCTCTGGCTGCTGGTGGGTTCCACCAGGACTGGATTGGGCTGAGGAGTTCCATCCAGGGAAGTTTCCCAGCTGGAAATTCCCTTCCATGTCCAGCAGGATGGGTCACGGGCTCTCCTTGCTTCTGTCCAAACATTCCTGGCCAGTTTTGTTCTGCCATCATCTCCATTCCAATGTGGAGCTGGAAATGGGAGAGGTTAAACCTTAACAAACCCAGAATTTTGCTCTTTTCACAGCTGAACTCTTCCACAAAATCAAAACAAATCTTCCTGATACCCTTGGGTGTGGGAAATGGATTGGTGGGGAGCTCTGATTGTGATGGCATCTGTGTCACATCTGTATTGTCTCACCCTTTTCACGAGACTGAAAATGGAATAAAAGTTCTTTAAATGCCTCTCACTGAACAATCCAACAGTTGGGATCAAAAATAGTGACCACATTTGCATTTTTCAGCTGAAACTGAGATTAAAACCAAGTTCTGAGCTCCCGAGCCTATTCTGGAGGGAATTTTTGGTGTTCAGAGCCTGCTGCAGATTTAGTCAATCACCAGGTCTGGGCAATCTGGTTTTACAACAGGACCCCAAATTCTGCTGATGTTTTCAGGGTGCTACTCCAAGGGAAGTAATGATCATAAAGGAATTTTATTTTTAGGGAATTGGGACCACAACTTCCTGAAAACTACCAGACCAGATAATGTCTTTTTCCCTTCTCTCTCTTTTATGGCAGGCACTTGTTCTAAAAAAGTTCCCCCACTTTCTTTAAAATGGACTTTTAAAATCCATCATTTCATGCAGCTCTGGCAAATCAGCTCCTGTGCTATTTCCTTCCCTTCCTTCCTTTCCCTCTCCTCTCCCTTCTTAAATCCAGCCCTGCATTTTAAATCAGCTCCGAGAAATGAAGGGAAAGGAGCTTGAAGGAGCTGAAATCTCTTCATCGTGACAGGGCCGTGTTTTCTTTGTGTGGGAGCCTAAATGAGGCTTTAGAAAATGATGTGGTCCCCCCTGGATGGATCTGCTGTGGTCAGAGCCCATTAGGCAGGGCAGGAAGATTCCTCAGGGACAGCTGAGAGCAGACTCCAAATCCCAGAGGATGGAGATCTCTGTTTGCTTTCCTGCATGGAGAATTAATAAACGTCTCCATCTTCCAGCAACTGACCATAAAGGAAGCAGGATGAGTGGGGGGAAAAGGCAGTGGGATGTGTGTTTTTCCCTTTTTCCTTCGGTGCACATTCGCGTGCTCGGGCAGTTTTTGCACATCATTCTTTGCTTGATCCCGGGAGGATTTTCTGCCCTGACTGGAAGGCAATTCATCTGTCCTGAGCAGGTACCTCGAGGTAATGAAGAGGCCATAATTTAGTAATCCTGGCCATCCTGTCCTTGGAAGATTGATTTTTGGCCTTTAAGTGTCCAGGCTGGTGAAACCCAGTCAGAAAGGCCCAGGCAGAGGGACAGACAGAGCCCCGGGCTGGGGCAAACTCCCAAAATCAATGGATCCTGGAGCCTCTGCCCTATCTGCACATGGAATAATGATTATTAAACAGAAGCACTCCCTGCTTCCTCCTGGTCTGAGCTTGGAGTGGCTCCTTTCATGTCCTCTCCCTGTTTTTCCACGGAAAATTCTGTCCCTGAGCCTGTCCTGGAATTCCCCATTCCTCCTCAGCTCTGGAGATGCTTTGCTGGGTCTGGAGGCTGTGTTGCCTCTCTCCATGGCTTGGATGGGCTTTGGGAATGTTGCATCCTACAAGCACTGACTGATCTCCAGGAGTGCAGGAGTTTTGTGCTCCAAAGTCATGGAATCATGGAATGCTTGGGATGGGAGGGGCCTTAAGCTCCTTAAACTCCTCCAGTTCCCCCCCACACCTTCCTGGAAATTTCCTGGTGAAAACCTGAGAATAGGGACAGGTTATATTCCTGTTCCAAGCTGGAAATTTCCTGGTGAAAACCTGGAGTAAACCTGGGAGTAGGGACTGGTTCTGTTCAGATCCCAACTGGAAATATCCTGGAAATATCCTGAAGTAAAGGTGAGAATAGGGATTGGGTATGTTCCAGTTCCAAACTGGAAATTTCCCAGTGAAAACCTGGGAATAGGGACTGGTTATGTTCCTGCTCCAAACTGGAAATATCCTGGATTAAACCTGTATTAAACCTGGGAATAAGGACTGGTTATATTCAGGTCCCAACTGGAAATATCCTGGAAATATCTTGGACTAAAGTTGGGAATAGGGACTGGTTATGTTCATATCCCAACTGGAAATATCCTGGAGTAAACCTGGAGTAAGCCTGGGGATAGGGACTGGTTCTGTTCAGATCCCAACAGGAAATATCCTGATTTTAGGAATGCCTCCCCCACCCCTTGGATGTTTTCAGTGCAAAGTTCATCATTCTGGAGAACAGAAAGTGAAAAAGTGAGAAAACATGAAAAAAGTTGAATTATTCCCTTTTTCCCACTTGTTGCTCTTTTATAAATGGAAAAAATATTCAATATAATTCTGTCTGGAAAAAAAAAAGTGAAACAGAGATGGGAATTATTTTGACCACATTTTTGATGTTTTTGTGCCTTTTTCTGCATAGAAAAGAATGAGCAGAGGGGAGAGGAGGAGGGCAGAGTCAGCAATGAGGGAAACAAGGTGCTGAAAAATTGAAGTGCTTAAAATGAAGCAGGGAAATCTCATTTGAATGTTTTTAAAGACAGGAATAAAGTCCCATCTCTGCACTGAAAACTGACATTTCAAAATGAAACACAAGTTTTCATCTCAAGGCTTTATTTCCTACCCACACACACAAAATCAAACTGGGTTTTAAAATGAAAACACCACAGGGAAAATAATATTTTTCCAATTGAAAATTTTGATTTTTTTTTTTTTTTTTTTGCCTCTGCCTCCTCCAATAAACAAATAATTTGGTTTTCCAGGAAACTGTAAAAGTGAGAACAGAGGTGAAACATAATGGAACAAAAGGGGTTTTGGAGCACCAGGGCTTGCTGAAATAATCCCAGGATTTTTTCTGGCTTTTTCATTCACCTGCTGAGGAAGGGGCTGCTCCCAAACACCTGGGGGTCATTTTCCAGCTGTAAATAAAATATTTGTTATTGTTTAGGGGTTTAGCAGTGCCTCAGCCCATGGAGCTCCTGCTGACCTGGCTCAGCTCCTGTCCCAACTTCTCCTCCACGGGAAATCCTTGGGGATTGTGCTCCAGCAGCAGAGCAGGCAAAGGGTGATGTTCCCCTGTCAACAAATGGAAAATTCCCCCTTAATCCAGGAGCTCCTTGGGATGGGAAAGAAATGATATTTTAGCTGTGGCTAGTCAGGAGAATGGGCATAAATTACTCTGGAAAGGGCTGGAGGAGATCAATAAAATTGTGTTTTAGCTCTGGAAATCTTGGGAGAACAGGGCTGAAATGATGTTTCAGCTCTGGAAAGCTCGAGAGAATGGGGCTGAAATTATATTTTAGCTCTGAAAGTCTCAGGAGAAGATGGATGAAATGATGATTTAGCTATGGCAGGTCAGGAGAATGGGGCTGAAATGAAGTGTCAGATCTGAAAAGCTCAGGAGAAGATGGAGGAAATGCTGGATGAAATGAAGTTTCAGCTCTGGAAAGCTCAGGAGAAGGTGGCTGAAATGATTTTTAGCTATTACAAGTTCAGGAGAATGGGCTGAAATGCTGGGGGAATGGTGTTTTAGTGGCTGAAATGTTGGGTGAAATGTTGGGTGAAATGGTGTTTTAGCTATGGCAGGACAGGAGAATGTGGATGAAATGAAGTGTCAGATCTGAAAATCTCAGGAGAAGGGAGAGGAAATGCTGGATGAAATGATTTTTCACCACTGGAAAGCTCAGATAAAGATGGCTGAAATGTTTTAGCTGTGGCAGGTCAGGAGAATGGGGATGAAATGAAATTTCAGCTCTGGAAAGCTCAGGAGAGGTGGATGAAATGAAGTTTCAGCTCTGGAAAGCTCAGGAGAAGGTGGATAAAATGAAGTTTCAGTTCTGGAAAGCTCAGGAGAAGGTGGATAAAATGAAGTTTCAGCTCTGGAAAGCTCAGGAGAAGGTGCCTGAAATGAAATTTCAGTTCTGGAAAGCTCAGGAGAAGGTGCCTGAAATGCTGTTTCAGCTCTGGCAGCTCAGCTTAATCCCAGCTCCCACCACAGCTCTGATTTTCCCTGATCCAAGAGCTTCACCAGCCTTGCAATCTGCAGGGACCTCCCAGCCCTTTGGCCATGGAACCTGCTCCATCCTTTCATTTTTTTGTTGTTTGAACCAGCCCACGTGTCCCTCACTCAGTTTAGGGCTGGGAGGCTGGGAGCCTGATCCTACAGCTCCCCCCAACCCAACCCATCCCTGACTCTGCTCTGTGCGACCCCTCAGGGCAAACCCTGAGCCTGCAGAGCAATTTGGGGTTTTCAGGACTTTTCCATGAGTTCTCTGCTGGCTCCAGGCAGAGGAGATGAGGTGTGAGTGCACAGGGAGCAAAACTGAGCCTTCTGTTCCATTTTTTGGGGGGATACAAACCCCTCTGAGCCTGGCTGGGGATGGAACGAGCCCCAGCTGTACTTTGGAGCATTCTCCTACTTAAATGACATGCAAATACATCAGCAGGGAAGGAGCTGGGGTTGCCCACTGAGGCTGGTGATGGATGCAGTGCTGAAAGCTCCTCTGAAGGGCTGCACACTGCAGCTCCCTCCAGGAACTGGGAGAAGGGGAGCAGGGACACAAACTGAGAGGAGTTTTGAGGGTGAGAACGGACCCAGAGTGGCTGTAGAGGGCACTCAAGATCTTTGGGATTTCTCGGCGAGAAAAGTTGCTTTTTACACTTCACTGTTTAAAAAAAAAATAAAATAAAATTAACCTTGTTCAGCAGCAAATGGGACCACATCAGGCTCTGACATTGCAGCTGCTCCCCTTTTAACCACTAATGACAGGGTGAGCTGGGCTCTGTTTGCCTTTGGGGTTTCTTTCTGCCCTTGCTGAGGGCTGGGGAGTTGTGTGCAGCCCTCCCCCAGCAGCGATTCTGGCAAGGCAGGATCTGCTCAGCACAAAGAAATCTCCTTCTCCCAGTAAGAAATCAGCCTGGGCTGCTGAGAAATGGGATTTTCTCATCAGGCTGTTGTGGCTGAAGCAGAGGGGCCACAAAGAGATCTGGTCATGTTAACAGGAACCCCAAAAAACCCTTCCCTGTGTTCCATGTTTGGTTTTGCACGGCTCTGAAACGTCTGGGTTTGGCTGGGATAAAGCTGCTCCTTTCTTGTGGCATTTTCTGCCACCAGGATTGGGAAATCTCACCAGAAATCCTGTTCTGATGAGATTCCCAGCCTGATACACGGCCTGAGAGAGAAACTGCTGATTGAAAATTGGATTTCAGAGCTTTGCACGAGTCAGGTCAAACCCTCCAAGAAATAAAGATCTGAAATGCCCCTGTCAGGAGCTGGGATTGTTTCAGACTGCAGATTGAACCCAGTGTTATGGGCAAACTGCAATCAGCCAGGGATATTCAGGGTAAACTCTGAATCTTCAGTCAGCCAGGGATACTCAGGGCAATCTCTCCATCTTCGGTCAGCCAGGGATACTCAGGGCAAACTCTGCATCTTCAGTCAGCCAGGGATATTCAGGGTAATCTCTGAATCTTCAGTCAGCCAGGGATATTCAGGGTAATCTCTCCATCTTCAGTCAGCCAGGGATATTCAGGGTAAACTCTGAATCTTCAGTCAGCCAGGGATACTCAGGGCAATCTCTGCATCTTCAGTCAGCCAGGGATATTCAGGGTAATCTCTCCATCTTCAGTCAGCCAGGGATATTCAGGGTAAACTCTGCACCTTCAGTCAGCCAGGGATATTCAGGGTAATCTCTCCATCTTCAGTCAGCCAGGGATATTCAGGGCAATCTCTGCATCTTCAGTCAGCCAGGGATATTCAGGGTAAACTCTGAATCTTCAGTCAGCCAGGGATATTCAGGGCAATCTCTGCACCTTCAGTCAGCCAGGGATATTCAGGGTAATCTCTCCATCTTCAGTCAGCCAGGGATATTCAGGATTCATTCCCTGCAGGCTCCTCTCCAGGAATCTGCAGAGTCATCCTGCTTGCCCTGGGTGTCCTGATCAGAAATCCAGCGTGACTGAGAGCTCTGTCTGCTGCCCAATTACGTGGCCAGAGCTGCAGTGGAGTTGTTTTCCCTGCAGTTTCTATTCTGGAAAACATGGCCCTAATAATAACTTTATAATAACTTTCTAATTTCCCTGCTGTGGTTTCACTGGGAACCTGCCCCGTGGGCTCCAGCCTGAAGTGTGGACCCAAAAAATACCACAGGGTGCAAAAAAACCCTGAGAGAGCCGTGGAAACACCTCAGGAAGGTGAAGATTTGTGAATTTGAAGGAATTGATTTCTCTCAGCTTGGTCAGATCCCTTCTCACTCCCTGCACTGCTGAGGGCATTGAATTATCCAGACCTTCCAATTCCCCAAATTGGGGGAATTTGCAGATAGAGAGGCTGCAGACACTGAGATATCCTGGGGGATGGTTGGAACTGAGCTCCTGCAAGCCTGGCCAGTTCTGTTCCACTCCAAATTCAGGCTGGCAGTGCTGTGGGAGCTGCACAATTCCCTCCCAAAAGAGGCAGCTCCCGGCTCCCCTCCTTTGGGAAGGGATGCAAATGGAAGCCATGAGTTTTGGGCGTGGTTTGGGGACAGGTTTAGGGTGGATTTGATCTAAAATTGATAAATAAAAGGCATTTTCAGCCCCAAAGGGGAGGCAGCTGGGAGTGTGGGCAGGGATTAAGCTGGTGGTGACTCTGCAGGAAGAGGCTGGAGCAGCCTGGATGTGGGATATCCAAACAAGGTGAGCCCCAGCCCAGGGAATGGTTGGCATTCCAAGGCTCCAGGATGCTGAACACTCACTCTAACAAAACCAATCTATATTCCATTATAACTACAACTGTACCACAAAGAATCCTAAAGAAAGCTCCCAACAGCCAGGACACAGCTTTTGTCCAGCTGGCCAAGGAAGCAGGACAATCCTCGGCAGATCCAAGCGACAAATCCCTGCAGGTGAACAACCTCCATAACACACTCCACAGGTGCAAAACAGGAGCAGAGAATAGAGAGAAAAAATGGTTTTCTCTTCTTCTTCTCTGTGTACTTCTCCAGGAAAAAAAAAACCTTTGAGAGAGAGAATGGTGTCTCTCTGTTCAGAGAATGTGGATGCCACAGAACCCAGCTCCCTTTAATCCTGGGATCTGCTGGGCCAGATCCCAGCTCCAAGCTGACATTCCCAGCCAGGATCAGCGTGCCAGGACACGGCTTTTGTCCAGCTGGCCAAGGAAGCAGGACAATCCTCAGCAGATCCAAGTGACAAATCCCTTCAGGTGAACAATCCCCAAACACATTCCACATGAGCACAGCACAGGAGAAGCAACTGAGATCAGAATTGTTTTCCTTTTTCTCTGAGGCTTCTCAGCTTCCCAGGAGAAGAATCCTGGGTGAAGGGATTTTCCAGAGAATGTTCATGGCACAGGGGAACTCTTGGATTTTGTCTGGAGAGCTCTGGAGCCCGTGGCAGCCCCGGGCAGGAGCTGTGCTGGGAGCAGCTGTGCTGGTGGCTGCTGTCCCACCAGGCTGTCTGCACGTTGCCCTCCTTTCATCCACGGAGGATCCAGCCCGGGGCACAACAAAAGTGTCCCCTTAATGACTTGTCCTGGCTGAGTGTCCCAGCTCCCCATGGAGCTGCTCCAGCTCTGCCCAGCACTCCCAAACACAACCCCGGCGTCCCTCCCCAGCCCTCCCTGCTGACTGCCATCCTTCCATTGTCATCTTCCTCTTTGTGTCCTGCTCCACATGGATTTGCAGACCCCTCTGAGCACCAAAACGCTGAAAATCAAAACACTGAACAAAATTTGGTGGAGTTGGAGCGAAGCTGAGCTGATTTTCCCCACCTGCAAGGTGGGAGCTCATGGAGATTTGACCATTTTCAGGTCTTTTTGCCTCGCAGATGAAGCAGATTTAAGGCTCTCTCTGAGTGAAAAGCATGAAATGATTCAGCGCCTGCACCTCCCACAATCAAACCTAGCAGTTTAGCAGGCACATAATTAGTTCTAATTAGTGTAAACGAGTCCAGCCAGATTATACTGGCACATGAAAACGGCTTTAATTTGACTCAATAACTCCCCATGCGAGCCTGTCACAGTTTATTTGTCTCAGAAAAAGCCCAACACAAGCCCAAACACCAAACAATGTGGAAATATGCAAACTTTGGGATTCCAGGGTGCTCTTGGCTGGGTGGTCCATGGAAAAGGGACAATGGGACAGGTGCTGGGATGGATGGGGTGAGCTCCAGCTCCGGAGCCAGCAGAGGGGGGATTGGATGGGCTGCAGGAAAGGGCTCCAGACAAAGGTTTGTGGCACAGCAGGCAGTCCCAAAAATCCTGTGGGCCATAAATGAAGGGAATATTTCATGTTTGAAGCCACTCTTTTCTCTCAGAGACCCTTCCCCTTCCCTTCCCTTCCCTTCCCTTCCCTTCCCTTCCCTTCCCTTCCCTTCCCTTCCCTTCCCTTCGCCTCCCTGCCCTTCCCGTCACTTCCTTCCCTGCCCTTCCCTTCCCTTCCCTTCCCTTCCCTTCCCTTCCCTTCCCGTCCCTTCCCTTCCCTTCCCTTCCCTTCCCTTCCCTTCCCTTCCCTTCCCTTCCCTTCCTTCCCTTCCCTTCCCTTCCCTCCTTCCCTTCCCTCCTTCCCTTCCCTTCCCTTCCCTTCCCTTCCCTTCCCTTTTCCCTTCCCTTCCCTGCAGGCACAGCTGGTTGGTTATTGGGTTAAAAGTGAAAATAATTGAGGTGTCATTCCTTAATTGGACAGTTGATCCTTCAAAGGCCTTGCAGAGAGAGCTGGGGCTCCATTTTTAGTTTGTAGAGTGAAGTGCTGCAGAGCTCAGGGTTTGTGAGACTGGGACAGAGATAAGAGCTGATAAACACCTGGGTCCCAACAAGAAATTCCCTCCTGCACATTTGATCCTGACTCTGGCAGAAAAAGAAGCAAAACCTCCTCCCATGCAGCTCTCCTGGGAGCCAAATCCACAGGTGGGAGAGAAGAGATCCCCTGAGCATCCCAATTCCTTGGGCAGAGGGTGCTCCAGGAATTCTCTCAGTGCCAACAGTCCCCAAAGAGTTTTTGGGCTTCCTGAGCACCTAAATAAGGAATTCAGGTTGCTAAATAAGAATTTTAGAGTGCCTAAATATTGGATTCAGGTTGCTAAATGAGAATTTTAGAGTGCCTAAATATGGGATTCAGGTTGCTAAATGAGAATTTTAGAGCACCTAAACCTGAAATGGGATTCGGGTTGCTCAAGCAGAAGTTGAAAAAATCTAAATATGGTTTTCAAGTGGCTCAAGCAGAAATTCAGAGCACCTCAGTGTGGGGTTCAGGTTGCTAAAACAGAATTTTAGAGTACCTAAATATGGGATTCAGGTTGATAAAGAGACTTTTAGGGTGCCTAAATATGGGATTCAGTTTGCTAAATGAGAATTTTAGAGTGCCTAAATATGGGATTCAGGTTGCTAAATGAGAATTTTAGAGCACCTAAACCTGAAATGGGATTCAGGTTGCTCAAGCAGAAGTTGAAAAAATCTAAATATGGTTTTCAAGTGGCTCAAGTAGAAATTCAGAGCACCTCAGTGTGGGGTTCAGGTTGCTTACACAGAATTTCAGAGCTGGTCATTCAGTCCCATTTTCCACCCCAGGCTGCTGCAGGAGAAATCCTGGGAGCCCAGGGAGCTCTGGAGGCCTTTGGTGGTGGAGGGAAAGAGATGAAAGCCCTCAGTGTGATTTGCACTTTCCCCAGGTTATAAATCCTGCTGGATTTTCTCTCAAGGCATTTTTATCCAAGTTCACTCTCTGCTCGCTGTTTGCTAATTGCTGCTGGTGTTTAATTATGGCCAGGCTGAAATGACACCCATCCACATCAGGCTGAGCCCCTTTCCAAAATTCTCCTCCAAACATTCCTCGCGGCCCTTGACAAACACAGGCAGTGCTCACTTGGCCCCAGAGTCCAATATTGCAAATATTTTCTCAGAAGCAAGGATGAGCAAAACCATCCCAGGGCCAGCTCAATTCCTCACTCAGACTTCCACCCATGTTTAATCTGGAGAGACCCAGATGTTTTCCTGACCTCCCTTCCCAGCCCTAAGAGAAATTAGGACCAAGCCTACTTGGACCGTCATGGATTGAAGAAAAATATGCTATAAATTAAATTTTTAGGGGTTTTTTTTCTTACCTGCTCCTGAGAGAAAATGTTCTGCCCACATTCAGGTGCTCTCAGTGCTGTGGGTGAGGGAGAGTTTGCACAAATTGGCTCTTCAGGAATGCAGCTCCTGCTTTGGGAGATGCAGCTTGGAGTTTCTTCTTTTCACAGATTATAGCCCTGTCCCCCTTCAAAAAAAACCACATTTCTTTAATAATTGCATTTTTATTCACAGTGTGACTAGCAGGGGATGGGGATTAAAGAGATCACAACAGCAAAATTCAGCCTGGAGAGGAGAAGGGTTTGGGGTGACCTTTGTGGCCTTCCAGGGCCTGAAGGGAGCTGAAAGAAAGATGGGAAGAGATTTTGCTGGATTTTATAAGATTTTGTTGGATTTTTATTGGATTTTATTGGATTTTTTTGGACTTTTATTGGATTTTGTTGAATTTTATTGGATTTTATTGGATTTTATAAGGACATGCAGTGCCAGGATGAGGGGAATGGCTCCAGACTGGCAGAGATGAGGCTTGGATGGGATTTGGGGATGAATCCTTCCCTGTCAGGGTGGTGGGGCCGTGGCACAGAGAGTTTGGGGATGAATCCCACTGTTCCAGAAGGTTGTCCATAGACCCTGGACAGGTAAATTTGGAGCCAGAGCTGCTGGAGGAGAAACCCAGCCTGGGGTTTGCAACAGGATTAAAACTGGCCAGGTGGAGGTTTGTGTGTCACAAAAATTCGGGGGTTCACGGGGAAACCAGAGAATCTTCAGCTCTGCCTTTAATCCAGTTTTTCTGCTAGTTTTTCTGCTAACAGTTTCCAGACTCTCCTTGTAGCTGGTGTTAATTTTTCTCCCCTTGTGACCAAGCAAAGCTCTGCACCTTTCTGGGCAGCCTGAGAAAACCTCGATGAACAGCTCAGATTTAGCAAATGGACCTTGCTGCTTTTAAACCCCCTCATAAAATCAAATATTATCTTAAGAAATCCTCATCAAATTAATCTTCAACTCCATCTTCCCTCTCCTCACCCTATGACTTCACCCCGAGCTTGCCTGGCTATGACCTGAATCTCATTTACTTCCCATTAGGAACAAAAAAAAAAGCAGTGAACTTGTAAAAAAAATAACTTTAATTCCCTTTGGAAGGGCTGGGAGAGGGCTGGCAGGACTGAATCACTTGGGTTATTGGATCTATTATAATTGGATATAATATTGATATATATCTATATATCTCTATATATAATATAGAGATATATAGATATACTATTTATATCTATATATCTCTATATTATAATAGAGATATATAGAGATAAATATATAAATGATATCTAGTTAGAGATATAAATATAAAATAGATATCAAGAAAGATATAAAAATAAATATAATATAATGATAATAAATAAGGTAAATATAAATAGAAATAGAAAGATAAATAGAAATATAAATATAGAGAAAATGCAAGAGATAGAATACAATAGATAATACAAGAGTAATGAGAATATAATAGAATATAAGAGAAGAGAATGATAATATGAGATAAGATAATAGATATAAAGTAATATAATAGAATATAATAAATATAATTTAAATAATAAACATTATATAATATATGTATATATTACATATATAATATATATTATAAATATATATATAAATATATAAATATATAAATAGATAACTATATAAATATCTATCTATTTTATAGATATGTAAATATATCTAATATATTTATAGAGATATAGATATAAAAGATATATTTATACCTTTTAACATATAATTATATATAGTATTTTTCTATCAATTTAAGTAGCATCTTAATATATAATATATTATATAAAAATAATAATTATTATATAATTAGGAAATATATAATACATGTTATATAGAAATATAATACAGATTTTAGATAAATTTAATAGATATATATTTTATATATAAAATTACATATATAGTATTATTTTATAAATAGAATTGTCATTATCCTATATAGAATATATTATAGAAAATTAATTATTATTCACTCACGAATAAATATTTAATACACAATTCTATATTATATTCTATAAAAATACAATATATATTTCTATTTGTTTTTCCATGGTGCAGAGTAATCTGCCACTCTTGGGAATGCTTCCCCTGCACCAACTGCACAAACATCCCTGCTGCCAGTGGCCATGAGGGAAAATATTGTGGCAGCCTTTAACCTGGGAGAAAGCACTCCAGCAGTCAGAGGGGGATTTCAGGGCACGGACCTGGAGTAATGTTCTGGCTTCGGGAAAACTGCGGATTCCATCATTAATAATGTTTTGCACGATCCTTTTTTTTTATTATTATTATTATTATTATTGAAACAGACTTTGTCAGCCAGGGGAGCAAAACACTCTCTCGTGTTCCATCGTTCTCCTTTTTAGCACAAGCGAGAGGAATCTCTATGAAAATACCCCGTGTTGGCCAAAATTGCAAAGATAACATTCCTGGGAGCGAGGCTGGATTCACCTAAGGGCTCTTCAAGTTCTAGGATGGTGAAATTTGCAGCCTCAGCAGCTTGGATGGCAAAGCAGGGCTAAGAAAGAGGGAATTTTTCCCTCCTGGAAATGCCTGGTGGATCTGGCTGTGAAACATTCCGTGGTTAATTTTTCATGGGGATGCAGCACAAGGGAGACTCCTGCCCTGCTCCCAAGGAACTGATCCTCCAACAGAGATCCTCCTCAGCCTTTCCCGGCTCCCTGGGAGAACTCAGGAATGGTGGGAAGTGCTGGAACTGGCAACCCAGGAGAGTGAACCCACCCCTGTGCCATGCCAAGGGATGCTCTCCCACCTCTTGGATGATTCCTGGGTCCCTGTAGGCTGCAGCCCAGGGAGATTCATGCCCAGGCCCACCTGCGAGTGGTTTATTTTTCTTGTTGAGGTCCTGGAACTTGACCCACCGGGCTCCTTGGCCTCGCTGGGTGATTGATTCACCCGTTGGCTTTGCTCTCCTTGGGTCCCCCCCCGCTTTGCGTTTCGCTGTTTGACACCTGAACAGCTGCTGGCTTTTCCTTCAGCGCCCTGGAAGAGGCCAAACAGAAAGAGGAAATCCCATCCCTAAAGGCTGGATGCACAGTAGCACACAGCATCCACATCCAGCCCGGCACAGAAACCCCTCCAACGCTCATCCCGCTGCCTCCGGCCATGCCGGGATTCCCCGGAGCGCCAGAGCCCAGCCCAGCAGGGTAAGTGATCAGTCCAGATTCCATGAAGGATGAGGCCCTGTGGGACTTTGGTTCCTCTATTTTTCATGCCATTCTGCTCCAGCCAGATTTATGTGTCAGGAAAAACATACAAACGGGATCCGATTTACTCGCACGAGTTCCTGTTGGGTTTGATTTATGTTTGGGTAAATAAAGACATATGTCTTGGAGGGCTTGGGCTCTGGCTGCCTTTCTCCTCCTGGATCTCTGGCTAATTTATCAGCCCCTTTCTCTGCTGCTCTCCTGCTTGTGAGACTGCAAGGAAGGCAGTGCTGCCTGCAGGGAGCGCCGTGGACGGTTTGAGGTGTATTTAGTGCTTCTTTTGCATGTTTGTCTCCAAATAAAATTCCTATCGATCTATTAATGAAATTAGGGAATAAGAGATAATTAATCTTGAACTAGGAACCTTGAAGAGCACTAATGCTGCTGCAGAGCAGGATTTCATGCCTGTCCATCCTGGAGTGAGTAAATAACTCTCCACCATCCCTAACTCCATTTGCTGGAGCACAGACAATTCCCTGCAAGCCCAGGATGGAAATGCTGAGTTTACCTCCTTCCCTTTCTCCTGCTGGGCTGCTGGATGTGATCTCTGCTTGCCAAATAATCCCCAGAGCCATTGGACACCAGGCTCACACCCGGTTTTTGGGGGTTGAGTTCAGGAATATCTCAGATCCCACTGGCAGAAAAATTGTTGGATGTCAGCAGTGAGAATTCCTTAGGTAGCAAAGTTTGTTTGCTGTGACACCAAACCTGAGTTGTCCTCAGGACTGATCCAATTTTCCATGGGTTTGGCATGGAGGGATCTGAGCAGAACACCTGGAGTGCTCCTGTTCCTACAGGACAGAATCCAACCCCCAAATACTCCAGGAGTTGGGGTTGGGGGGTTTTCCATCTCAGCATTCTCTCGTTTATGAAATGAGATTTCCCTGGACCTGATCCTGGTGGATCTGGCTCCGTGGTGGTGGCTCCAGGCAGTGCTGATGGCACTGGAACACCTCTTTTCCTCTCCTCTGGGGAGCACAGGGCAGGGAATTCCAGGATATCAACACCAAAAATTACGGCATCACTTGATATTTTGTGTGTCTCAAACGCCCTCAGCCGTGGCCTCTCCTTTCTACCCACTGGAAAAATCCTCATTTTAATCCTCTGGAGAGAGCTGGAAGGAAACATTTCCCTGTCAGCCCCAGTGCCAGAAGGGAAGTGGGAGAAATAGAAGGAAGCTGCAATGATAATACCAAAATAATCCTGCCAGATGTTAGAGCCATTAGCCCCTCTCCCTCCGTCCCCAGATGTGTTTGAAGAGAGATTCATGGTTACATAATGAATCAGGGGGGAAAGGATGGGAGCCACGAGGATGATGTAAGGAAAGGAGAAGAAATAAAGGGGAAAAAAAGAAAAAAAAAGAAAGAGAGGGGATTGTTGAAGTCTTTTGGAAGGGAAGGAGGAAAGCTCGGGGTTTTGGAAGTCTCCCCTCAGTCAGATGAGCAGATTATTGCAGCAGGGAGGAGCAGAGTCAGGAGTGTGTGAAGCCATTGAGGAGAGGAGGGAGCAGCACGGCAGCAAATCAAAGAGCTGCTGCAAATCCAGGTCGGCAAAGAAGGAATTTTCAGGCAGACTCTTGGAAAAAAAAATAATATTAAAAAAAACCCCAGCAATTTTTAGCTGGATCACCAGGAATTGGGGAGTTCTAGCTGAAAATAGGGTGGGATCCAGCAGCTCCAAATTTGTCTGGGAGACCCTTCCACCAACAGGATTTGTGACTTAGGAGAAGGGAGACCTTTGGCTAATTCACCTGAACGTTTCATTTCCTCCAAATCCTCCCCAAATTTTCATTTGAGGGGCAAATATTGGCAAAGGCCTGAGGGGAGGGCAACGCTTTAACATTTTTTAAATTACATTTTTAAATCACATTTTTAAATTGCATTTTTAAGTTACATTTTTAAATCACATTTTTGAATTACGTGTTCCTCCCTTTACTCCCAGCAAAGTGGTGGAACTCTTTTTGAATGAGCAGGAAATCAACACCAACCCTGCCCACAAGGGCATGGAATTATATTATATGGAATTATATGTTAAAACTAGACTAAAGAAAGAGAAAGGAGACATCAGGAAGCTAGAAAGGAATGAATAATAAAAACCCGTGACTGGCCAGAGTCCCAACACAGCTGGACTGGGGTTGGTCATTAATTAAAACAATTCACATGCTGGGTAAACAATTCTCCAAACCACATTCCAGAGCAGCAAAAGAGGGAGAGGCTGAAGCTTCCCAGGAGAGGGAATCCCAGGGAAGGGATTTTTCACCCAAGATCCCAGTGACATCCCTGCCCATTGTGGTTTGAGATCCAGTCCCTGGCCACAGACAGCCAAGGGAGCTGGGTGCAGGGACTGGGGCAGGAATCCAGGGATGGAAGGGGAAGGGAGGATGCTCTGCTGGCAGCCAAACCTGCTCCTTTTCCTGCTCCTTCTCCCTGGCAGGGCCAGCAGGCTGTGGCATCTCAGGGTGGATGGATCTGGGACTCATTCAGGGGGTGGGAACCGGAGCAGAATCGTTGTCACAAAAGTGCTGAGTTCTGCATCTGCAGAACAGTCGCTTTCTAAAGTCAGGAAAGGAGATGCCACGCTGTAAAAGAAGAGCAAAAAGGAGAATTTTTTTTTTTCTCTATGGAAAAGCCACCTCTGAGTGGTGAGGAAGTTTTAATGAGGTTTCCAAAATCCCTGATTATTTCTAGTAGAAAATCATCTCCTTCACATTAATCTCCAGTGGCACCGATGGGGAAATCAATGCCTCAGGTTTAAAAGAGCAAGTCTGCATAAAGAAATCAATTTATTCCTTGGCCAGTCTAGTTTGAATCATGCTGTACATTAATTTTCTGTCCTGTATTTGATATTCAGCACCACATTTTCCCTCACTAACCACTCCTTCAGATGCCTTTCAGTATTAAACACTGCAAATAAACTCCTAGAAAGAGTTGAAGTCAGTGAAATGTTTCACAGAGTCGTTCAAAGGACTGTGGTTTAAAACTGAACTATTGCTGTTACAGTCATTTTACCTCTGTTAACTTTCTGATTTTCTCCTGCTGAACAATTCCAGCCCAGGATAAAGTGGAGAAATTACGAATTTCTTTTTCCAGTGGCTGTCAGATCTTCTGGTTCTCTGCCCAAGAAGGATTCCAGGGAGTTCAGATGTGCTGCACAGCTCAGGACTGGCAATTACGGGGTGGAGCAAAAAGAACTTCTTGAACCAAATTTTCAACTCACACGGTGAGCCCAGCAAATTCAAGCTTAGGGGCAAATTTCAGAATTTCTGACAAAATTAGGGGAGGAATTTTAAAACATAAAAAAAGAACGATTTTATAGCTGGCTTCAGGAATCTTCTATTAACGAGGCCAGTTCAAATTTCTCCCCAGTACTCTGCAACCACCCACTGCACTGGATTGTGTCCCACTGCTGCGTTGGATGCCTTGCTCAGCAAATTGCTGGGCCTCAGCCCAAAAAAAGGGGGAAAATCCTGAAAGGAATATGAGGTGGGAAGGAGAGTGAAGCGAGACCGGCAGCCCTAAGCGCTGAGTGGGAACCAGCCTCGTTCTCTCCTTCAGCCACATTGTCTGGAAGCCTCTGAGAAGGCAAAACCAGGCCAGGTTTTCCAGCTTGGGCTCTGATAATCACCAAACACCTGCTCCATCCACGTGGAAGGCAGCGCTGGACAAGGTCTGAGCACATCTGGTTTCACTCAGCTCCTCGGGAGGGTTTGACATCCTACAGGGTTTGACAGAGCAGAGAGTCCGGAGAGTCCTCCAGACAGACAGGCCCAGTTTGTTCCTTTGGACTGGATTTTACCTGGCTGGGCTGATTAGTTTCATAAAACCCTAATTAGAAACAGCTCGTCACGTCAAATGCAATGACATTCAGGGGAGCAAAATGACATTAAGTTGAGAACGAGGTGAAATGTGTTTGCACTGAAGGGATACCCAGAGAAAAGAATGAGTCTATAAAACCTCCTCCCTGTATCTGATTTGAAGTCAACTGGACCTGTCTGAAAGCATCAGCTGCCTCCATTCATCTTTTCTCTCCACGAGAACTTCTCCGACGTGTCGCGGGATGGACCTGGAGTCAGCAGAGGTGTCAGGGAAAAATGAGTGATTTCAGCAGGGCACTCCAAGGAAATCACAGCAAACGTCCCTCAGGGTGGAATCTGCAGCCGGGGGAAATTGAAGGACAGTTTAAGTTCTCGTCAGATGAAAACCTCGGTGTAAATTTGACAAAGAGCAGCCTTCAGGGGAGCAGGAGCCTGCCTGCTGATCTGTCTGAGCTGCTCCTCAAGAGCCTCAGGAATGAAGGCGTTGCGTGATCCTTTCTGGCTCATTTTGATCAGCCCTCATTATCCTTCCTCTGCCCCAAACCACAGCAAGAAATTAACCTGGATGTTGGCAAAACCCCCCCCGTTCTTCCCTCCACCCCAAGGAAAATATCCCAGTCCCTTTATTCACCAGCACATCCGTCTGATGCCGTTTTCTTTTCCTATTTGCAGAGCTGCTCAAGGATATTGGTTCTTCCATTTAACCACAGGGGCCCTGGAACAATCTTTAATGCATTTAGGATGTGGTCATATTTTAGGATGTTTTAGAGGATAAAATCACACTTGAGGGCTATTTAAGCCCTTGGAAAAGTGCAGTGGACCCCGCTGGAGGGGCTGCCAATCCCATAAGTGTCCCTCCTGCTGGCCCTGGGGCTGGGAGGGTTGGGGCAGGGCTGGGAGGATTATTCTGCTGTGAGTTCACCTGTTTACCCAGGCTGTTATTTATTGAAGATCAAATTGACTGAGAATCGCTCCCGACAGAGAGCTGGCAAGGGATGACATTATGAGGAGAGCAGAGCTGGGCCTTTCCAGCCCCAGTTATCTGTGATTTAGGGATCATTAGGAGCTCTTTAAAATTCTTGCAGCCAGCCAAAAAAACTAAAATTAAAGGCAGGCTGTGCCTCACATTAAACAATTTGGGAGCAGACAAGAGACACCATTCTGCCGGGTTAAACTTTTTGTTTGACATCTTTAAATACTTTTAATTTTCTGGAGCTTAATTTTGCCAGTTTGAGTGCATGAGGGGGAGGCTTATTTGTGATATTCCTGGGAGGAACTTCTCTCCAGTTTCCAGGGCTGCATTTATTCTTATTTTGCCCTTCAACTGGAGACCAGATTACAAGTGAGGAAAACTGACAGGTATTCCATGCCCCCAAGTCTGGGTGCCTGAACCAGTCACGTGGACAAAGGGAGACTCCAAGGGCTGAATTTTGGGCTTGAAAGGCATCAGATTGAATGAAAACGTCTCTGCTGTCTTGGGTGCAGCTGATTTTTACTGTGGTTGCAAGTCAAAGATTTTGAACTGCCTCTTCTTGTTCGCAGGGAGGTTTTCCAACCACTCAGGAGTGAAAGGAGCAGGTTTGATCCTGAGAAAGCAGCCTCCAGCTCCCTTTTCCACCATTTCCAAGCTGGTGTGGGCAACAAATCTCTTCAGGGCAGGGCTTGGTGCTCGAGGAGGGCAGGAGGAGCAGGAGGAGCAGGAGTTCCACCAGAGAAAAGCCCCTCTCTCGTTAAGCCAAGCCCTTCAGCCTGAGGGAGCAGTTGGGTTTAGCCAAACCTGCCATCCCCCAGCTGAGCCATGGATTTTCCTCCCCATTCCGGCTTTGTTTGATTTGAGCAGAGCATTTCTTGCCCTGCTGTTTGTCCCCTCGGACAAGTCCAGGAAAAAGCCCACTTGCACCCCTCGACCTTTCTCCTCCAGCACTGACAATTCCCTTCCTCAGCCCCCAGGCACGGCTTTTTTTGGGAGTGCCTTATTTGGAACACATGAGCAGCATTCCAAGCTTTCCAGTAGCCTCCCAGCCCCACGGAGGATTTATTTACATTGCATAAAATTAGAGGAAATGAAGGGGGATGTGTTTGAACGGAGAGCAACAACCTCATTGCTCTTGTTGTAAACTCCCCTCATGGAAGGGTTTCAGTCAATGTCAGCTTGGGGCAGGGAGGGGGAAAAAATCCACTCCTGGGCATTTCCAGGATAATGGGGAATGATGCCTGGCAATAAAACACACTCAGCAGCTCTCTAAACAAAATTATTTGGTGGGTTTCGAGTGATTTTGGGCCATTCCATACCATGAGTCCAGGCTGAGTTCTTGGCTTCCTGTCTCACCAGAGGATATCCCGCAGAGGGGGTGGAGAAAAGGGAAAAATTTCTTCTGAAATGAAATATATTCTGTGTTGTAAAAGGTGTTTGTAGATGGGGGAAAGGGGAAATGTTCCACTGCGAGCGATGCAGATGGGGGTCCATAAAAACACTGGCTGAAACACACGCAGAAAATGCAAATTATTAAATTCAATAATCAGTTCTTTGTGCAAATTACTAATTATTAAAGTCAAATTTTTTTAAAATTTTTTCACTGGTACCTGAGCTCCTTCTCTGAGTGCTTTTCTGGGTCTATATTCCAATGTATTTCTGGCTCCACTCTGCATCTCAAAGGTAAATGCAAAAGGAATAGGCACAAAAGGAAGTGGATCAAATCCAGGTCCGTGCTGTGGAAAAGAATCCCAGAAATTTAGGGTTAAATTAGTTAATTACAAAAATAAAAAATTAGTTAAAACATAGTAGTGTAAAGAAGTTTTTTCTAGAGCAAATAATTACAGAGTCCAAGATGGAGCTGGGTAGGGAACCTGGAAAGGAAAAAACATGGAAAAAAAATTCCAGCCACCCACAGCAGCGTTAATTCTAATCTAGAGCAGATCCCCAGCCTGGTGCCAGAGTTATCCCAAAACACTTTCGTGGCTCACTGTGGTTGGTGCCAGCCCAAATTTGCCCACTGCCAAACTTCACCCTGGTGCCAGGGCTGGGCCAGCCTTGGTTGGACGTTCCCATCATCACCCAGGATTGAGAAATCCAAAAGGAAGTGGCTGTGCTTCCTGGAGCTACTGAATGCTCCACCAGAAGCTGCTCAGGTCCCTGTGGAATTGCTTATCAGGAACCCATTCCCACATTTCCCAGGGGTTTATTCCTGGGACAGGACAGTCCCATCCTGCTTCCAAGGATCGTTTGCAAACACAATCAGAAAAAGAAAGTCCAGAGCACTGAATAATTGGGAGAAAATTATTATGGGCTGCTACAACGTCCTCCCATGAAAAATTTCCATAAATCTGGATATGGAATTCTCTCCTCTGTCTGAGTTATAGATGCAACTCTCTCACAGATTTATTTGAGTCTTTGTACACGAACTGAGTCAAATATATAAGGAAATAAAAAGAGGGATGGTAATGCTCCCCCTCTCAGACACACAGCTGGAATTCCCTTCAAAACACCCCTTTTTCCAAAAGCAGACGATCCAAATTTTCTAAAATCACACTTTCCTAGCTATGTTTAAACACACCTAAATCACAATTCTTCCCTCTTTCTCTTTTTAAGCCAAAAATCTTTGGAAGATCCCGTGGATTTATAAACCCATTGGAAGGGTGGCCATGGAGGCTGCGGAAAAAAGTTCAAAAGAGGATGGAAGGAGAGGGTGAAAATATTCAAAACTAATATCAGCTTACAGCAAAGCATAAAAAAAATAAAGAAAATAAACTTTCTTGTCCAGGGGTAGATAAAGACAGGGCCAGCTTTGGCTTCCTGGCAATACTTGAGAGGGGAAAGGGAGAGAAATCCCAAACCACAGACGATCAACACGGACAGGGATTCTGAAAAGAGCTTATTTATTTGTAAACCCTCCACGGAAGCAACAAGCGTGTTCTGCTAATGACTGGGAATTTAAACAGCTTTTTTTTCTGGAAATATAAAACAAATAAATCTCCCTGTGCACCTTCAAGGCTGCTTTTATCAGCATAAACTGCTATTCAGGAGCTTGAGAAATGCCTCGCATTCATGGTCGAGCAAACCTCAGTGAAAACAAACAATTTCTCATCAACCTTTCCAGAAGGAGTAGCTAAAAACAACAGGTTGGATATGCAGGAGAGATGTTGGAAAATTGGGGAAAAAAGTTGGAAAATCAGGGAGAAATGTCAGCTTTTATCAGCATAAACTGCTATTCAGGAGCTTGAGAAATGCCTCGCATTCATGGTCGAGCAAAACCTCAGTGAAAACAAACAATTTCTCATCAGCCTTTCCAGAAGGGGTAGGTGAGAAAAAGAGATTGGATATGTAGGAGAAATGTTGGAAAATTGGGGAAAAATGTTGGAAAATCAGGGAGAAGCATTGGAAAATTGGGGAGAAATGTCAACTTTTATCAGCTTAAACTGCTATTCAGTAGCTTGATCATGGTCAAGCAAAACCTCAGTGAAAACAAACAATTTCTCATCAGCCTTTCCAGTAGGAGTAGGTGAGAAGAAGAGATTGGATATGCAGGAGAGATGTTGGAAAATTGGGGGAAAAAGTTGGAAAATCGGGAAGAAATGTCAACATTTATCAGCATAAACCGCTATTCAAATCTTGAGAAATATCTTGCATTCATGGTCGAGCAAAACCTCAGTGAAAACAAACAATTTCTCATCAGCCTTTCCAGAAGGGGTAGGTGAGAAAAAGAGATTGGATATGTAGGAGAAATGTTGGAAAATTGGGGGAAAATGTTGGAAAATCGGGATGAAACATTGGAAAATGTCAGCACAAATATTCGGCCTCCGCGAGACAACGTTCACCGGCTTTTCCAGCAACGCAATTCCTCCTTTTCCTCAGGGATCCTTTGGAGGCTGCAGCTCTCCGGGGCTGGAGGCAGGAAGCCTCAGGAAGTGGCCGGGAGCCTGTGGTGATGTAACTGTCACATTGCCCCAGACCTGGCTCTGTTGATATTAGCCCGGGCTAATCACCGCGCTAATTGGGCGGCCACGACGCGGAGCGGCTCGGCTTTCACTTCAGCTGCTCACCCAAATGAGGTTTGACTCAAATGTAATACTTTATATCAACACACGGGATGGCTGTAAAAATAATACCACATGTGCTGGTGCCTCTTTTTAATAAGTGTCTTCCTCAATTTTCCCTGCTGGATGAGGCACTCGAACGTACACGTAATTAAGGTTATTTAAGGGATATCAATTGAAAAATGCACCCGCAGGAGGCTGGACATGACTGATGGAGCTCCCAGTGCTGCTCCCAAAAGTCAGCTGCCAGAATTTCCTGCAGCAGCTTCTACGGTTTGATCCTCCCCACATTGCCCGGGACAGGAATAACCTGGAAATCTCTCGCTTTGCTCTTTTTGCCTCGGTACAAAATGGGTTTGGAATTGTGGATTTATGGTTTGGGAGCAATTCCTGTGGGAATCGTAGGGAACGGAAAAAGCTGGAAAGCTCCGAGGAAAGCAGAGCAGGGCTGGTTTTGTGTGGAGAGAGGCAACAAACACCTCTCTGCTCAGAGCTGATGGAAGAGCTCCTCAGAGCCCCGAGACAAAAGTGTGCCCAAAATAAGATGGAAAGGCAGGGGGAGGAGATCTCCTGCAGCAGAATTTTCATGGATTCATGGAGCATTTTGGGTTGGAAGTGACCTTCAAAGGCCACCTAGTCCAATCCCAAGAGCATCTTCCACTAAACCACACCTCTCACAGCTCCATCCATCCGACCTTGAACATTCCCAGGGTAGGAGCACCCACCACCTCTCTCAGCCAATGTTTTACCCCCCCCCCATTTTAAACTATTCTTATTTATACCCGGTCTAATCTATCCCAATTTAGTTTAAAGCCATTTCTCCTTGCCTCAGGCCCTTCTAAACATTTTCCCCATTTTTCAAATAAACCCTCTTTAAGCACAGAAAGTCTGCAGTGACTTTTCCATGGAGTTTTTCCTTTTTTTTTTTGTAGTCATCTTTGTGCTCAGTTAAATTTCCCCAGCGTTCCTAAAAGAAGAGATGTTTCCAGCACACATAAAAATATTCATTGAATGCCTAATTTTACCCTGGGGATGCTCTGAGGATGCAGCACCCTGTGCTCAGAGACGTCCCAGAAGGTGGAACTCAGGAATTCCAGGGTTCCAGCGTTCCCCATTCCATGGACAGCACCAGGTGCACGATGGAATCCTCCTCCTCACAATTCTATGGCAATGGATGTTTCTGCTCCAGAGCTTTAATCTCAGCAGGGCTCTGCTCACCAGGAGAACGTCTTCATTTCCTTAATGAAGAAATCCAGCATGTGCTTTGTCCAAGATAAAAAAAATCCCTACAAAAATTCCTAAATCCGATGACAAACGATTGTCCGTGGAGCAGATCTGCCAATGTTTGTACTGAAGGCAGCCCAGGTTTTGTGTTTGTGTTTGTATTAAATGCACTGAGTGCTGGAAAATGAGATTTGGGTCCTCCCACAAGACCCAAAATCAGAATCCCGTGGCTGGTTTTGTCATTCTGTTGTTTGTGCCAGCCCACGGGGATGGCACAGAGCCCCCACCTCGTGCTCTGATGTCATTTGGTGGCTGGGGCAGCTGGAAACGGATCTTCTGGTTTGTCAGACAGGTGTTGATAAGGCAGGAGGAGTTTCCAACATCAAAATAACACCAAGAAAGAGAAGAGCAACCCCTTCTCCTCCAAAAACACACTCACAGCTGGAGATGTTCAGCAATGCACAGCAGAGCTTGCTAAACAACTTCTCACAAACCTTTAAAATGCTAAACAACTTCTCACAAGCCTTTAAAATGCTAAACAATTTCTTTTTCAGCCTTTAAAAATGGTAAAAACCTAGGAATTATGTGTAAAATATTTTTACTTTTCCTTGCTCCACCTTTAAGATGGCTGATTTTCAACAGAAGGTGAATTTATGGCATTTTGCAGATCAATTTTTGCTCTGCCATCCACGTTTTTCCACCCAGATCTTAGGTCAGGCTTTTCTTGGTCAGTAGAACGTCAGAGTTGGGTCTGAGAAAATTACTCAGGATGGAGAGAGTTCCCCCTGACACGAACCTCTGCATCCAAGGGCTTCCCTTGTCCTAAAAATCATCATGAGCCCCCGACAGATGTCTCTCACCCTGTGGGTGAATTGTGAGCAGCACTCTCTGCAGAATCACACCCATGAGCAATGGATCCAGAAAGGGAGATGATAACTGCTGGGATTTTTCTCTCGCAGTTCCTCACAGTTTCTCGCTGCTCCCCGGGGTTTTCCTGGCAGAGCCACGTCCCTCCGTGCTCGGAGAAAATGGGAATGCTGCAGGAGCGGGCAGAGCCCTGCAGGATCCCGCGGTTCCCAAAGAGGGCACTGATGCTCTGCACAGCCCAGGAACCCTCAGCAGGCATAAATCTCCAAATCTCCGCCGAGAAATCTGTCTTAGCACGTCCACCTCAGGAAAAGGGGAATTATTGCACTTAATTAAAGTGTATTGACACCACATGTGGCCCCACCTCTCGCTTTTGGCTTTATTAATGACAGCACAGCGGGGCCGGGGGGGCGAGCAGGGCTCTCCAGAACCCAGCCCTGCTTTTCCCCAGCCTCACCTCTGCTCTCCAGAACCCAGCCCTGCTTTTCCCCTTCCTCACCTCTGCTCCCCAGAACCCAGCCCTGCTTTTCCCCATCCTCACCTCTGCTCTCCAGAACCCAGCCCTGCTTTTCTCCAGCCTCACCTCTGCTCTCCAGAACCCAGCCCTGCTTTTCCCCAGCCTCACCTCTCCAGAACCCAGCCCTGCTTTTCCCCAGCCTCACCTCTGCTCCCCAGAACCCGGCCCTGCTTTTCTCCAGCCTCAGCTCTGCTCTCCAGAACCCAGCCCTGCTTTTCTCCAGCCTCACCTCTGCTCTCCAGAACCCAGCCCTGCTTTTCCCCAGCCTCACCTCTGCTCCCCAGAACCCAGCCCTGCTTTTCCCCATCCTCACCTCTCCAGAACCCAGCCCTGCTTTTCCCCTTCCTCACCTCTGCTCTCCAGAACCCAGCCCTGCTTTTCCCCTTCCTCACCTCTGCTCCCCAGAACCCAGCCCTGCTTTTCCCCTTCCTCACCTCTGCTCTCCAGAACCCAGCCCTGCTTTTCCCCAGCCTCACCTCTGCTCTCCAGAACCCAGCCCTGCTTTTCCCCAGCCTCACCTCTGCTCTCCAGAACCCAGCCCTGCTTTTCCCCAGCCTCACTCCCTCCTGCTGGCCAGGGCTCCAGCCCAGCTCTGTGCTCCTGCTCCTGGAGCCCTTCTCTGTCGCCCTGATTTTGTAAAACTTTGTAAAGCCTTCTGATGTTTATATTCTTTCAACAAACTTTCTCACACACAATTCTGTAAATAACCTATGTTTTGCATTCTTTCATGGAGGTGGAGAGAATTGATGGACCCTTGGTCTGTCCAGTGGCATTGGAGAGGTGGCACTGTCACCCTCCAATCCACTGTCACCTTTAGAAAACTATAAATTTTGGAGTCAGAAAATAAAGGCCCCTCTTTTTTGTTCCCCTCGAGAGCAGCAGTGTCTGTGTCATCATTTCGTGCCTTATCACAACACTTCTCCACCTTTATTCTCAGAAATAATTCACTGATCTGTTCCTCTCGGGCTGCTGGGAGCTGCTGTTTCGGTTTTGCAGGATCAAAGGTGTGCACAGAATAATTCCTGCTCCTGCAGAGACTTTGGGCTGTCATTCACCAGAAATCTCAGCTGGAACAGAGAGAATTTGCCCAAATCTTGAGGTTTGTGCTCAGATTTATCCCTCATACTGAGGATCCCAAATTTACAGTGCAATCCTTCAGGTCCAACATGAGGAACAAGATCAGGGCGTCCTGGGCCACATGGAGTTTAATATTTTGATTTAGGATTTTAAACCCTCAGCATCCTGGGGCACAGTGAATTTAGCATATTCTATTTGGGATTTTAAACCCTCAGCATCCTGGGCCACATGGAATTTTATCTTTTTATTTAGGATTTTAAACCCTCACTACCATGGCCCACACAGAATTTAACATATTTTATTTAAGATTTAAACCCTCAGCATCCTGGGCCACATAGAATTTTATCATTTTATTTAAGATTTTAAGCCCTCAGCATCCTGGGCCACACAGAATTTATTATTTTTTATTTAAGATTTTAAACCCTTAAAATCCTGGGGCACACAAAATTTAACATATTTTATTTAGGATTTTAAACCCTTAAAATCCTGGGCCACACAGAATTTAATTTTTTTATTTAGGATTTTAAATCCTTAAGATCCTGGGGCACACAGAATTCAACATATTTTATTTAGGATTTTAAACCTTCAGCATCCTGGGCCTCACAGAGAATTTTATTTAGGATTTTAAATTTTATTTTTAGCTTAAACAGTTTTTAGATTTAACAGTTATTTTTAGATTATGATTTAGGATTTCAAACCCTCAGCATCCTGGGCCACACAGAATTTGCCAATTTCTATTTGATGCCAGCACTGATTCGTTTTGCTGCTCGTTATTTGTTTAGTGAGCATCACCAAGGCAGAAAAAACACAATTTTTCTTCTCCAAAGAGAAAACTGGGGCACCCCAGGAGCTCTCAGGGTAACCCAGTGAATCTCTGAGTGTTCTGACAGGGTTAAAATCCTCAGGAACCACGGGTGATGTCCCAGGACCTGGCACGAGGTCCTGGCAGGGAGATAAGGGAATGTCCAAACACACAGGAGCAGGGAGAGCCTCGTGCTCCCTGGAAATTTCTTTTTTTTTTAATTCTTGGAAGAGCTGGAGGGAGTTTTGTGGCTGGAATGGAGAACTGGGGAGTGTGAGCAGAAAAGCCAAGGGAATTCTGCCTTTTTGCAGCAGTTAGAAACCTGCCCTGGTGGAATTCCACACATTCCCCCCATCACAGAGCAGCATTGGGATGTCCAGTGGTGTGACATCAACATCAAATTTGATATCAGTGATATGACATCAATATCAAATTTGATATCAGTGTGTCATGGTTTAAGCCTGGCACAATACCAGTGCCCCCACGAGAACACCTACTTCCCTGGCACCTACTGTGAGATATGATCAGAGACAGAGCAAAGCAGGCTCTAACTTAAGGTTAAAAGGAAAAAAAAAAAAAGCATTTATTAACTTACAACTACAAAGGAAGACACACAAAACACAATAGAACATAAGATGAAAACCTTCTAAAATTCTTCTTCTTCCTCCCCCCACCAAATTTCCAATTTCATTGCCACCCTTCAGACAATCGATTCTCAGTCTCTCGAGGAGAGAGAAGTCCCTCTTGCGCCACACGCCTTCCATGTCCAGTGCTCTCACCACTGCACATGGATCAGAGCTGCTTCTGGGGTTTTTCATTTTAAGGATACTTTGACCAGTTCCAAAGGGAGCACAGTCCTTCTCCTTCTGGGACACTTGTCCCCCCCAAATTTCACCCCCTGGGGCCGAGGGGTCTCTTGAACAGAGATCGTCTTCTTCTTCTTCTCTTCTTCGAAGTGGAGGGCACCACCACACCCTCCTCACCCGTCGTCTCTGTTCACTCCTCCACATCACTGCACTCTCTTGGCTCTGAGCCATCGCCTCCCCCTAGAACGCAGTCTCTGTGGCACAGAAACACCCGTGGTTCTGCTGTGGCTACACAAGAAAAGTCCAGCCCAAAGCCACTTCATCATCTCCTCCCACCTAGAATTTTCCTCAACATCTTCTCAATCTCAACATCTTCTCAATCTCATCAACTTCAGGAAGACTCAGCGTTTGCAAGGTTCTCATCTTCCTTGGAGGGGTTAAAAGTCCCAGGCTCTCTGCCGGTTTACTTCGTCAACTCCCACGCCTGGCTGCCCTGCTGGGCACCCCCCCTTCTCCTTCACGCCGGGCCACTATCACAGGCACCGGCTCTGTCTCTCTCTCTCCCTCTCCGGGGGGGGGGGGGGGGGAATGGAGGATGGCTGCCCGAAGCCCTTGCAATGTTCTCCTCCACCCTTGGGCCCAGGCCTGGCCTACCTCTCTCTCCGGCCACATGGCTCCCCTCCCCCCCCTGCCCAGCCAGATCTGGGCAGGGGGGGGCGTCTGCTCACTCTCCAGCGGGACTCCAAGAGGAAGTTCCCCTGGGAGATCACAGCTTTTAACCCCTGTGTTCTCAGAGGCGTATCCTGCCCTCAGTGGACAAACCAGGTGCCAATATTAAATCTGAACACTGATTGGATTGCCCACACCATCACAAAAAACTTCATTTCCTTTCAAACCACGACATTCCACCCTTCGCCTCTGAGAACACATTTTCTAAAATTATCATCCAAATTACAATAGACAAACTCTACTTAAACAATAAAACCTCTATTAATCTATCATCTTAACCTAATACATTACATGCTTTGCTCTTATTCTTCTTGATCACATCTCACAGTTCACCTTATCACTCATCCAAAAATCGATTTCCCGGTCAGGGAACCAAAAATGTCATGGTTTAAGCCTGGCACAATACCAGTGCCCCCACGAGAACACCTACTTCCCTGGCACCTACTGTGAGATATGATCAGAGACAGAGCAAAGCAGGCTCCAACTTAAGGTTAAAAGGAAAAAAAAAAGCATTTATTAACCTACAACTACAAAGGAAGACACACAAAACACAATAGAACATAAGATGAAAACCTTCCAAAATTCTTCCTCCTCCCCCCACCAAATTTCCAATTTCATTGCCACCCTTCAGACAATCGATTCTCAGTCTCTCGAGGAGAGAGAAGTCCCTCTTGCGCCACACGCCTTCCATGTCCAGTGCTCTCACCACTGCACATGGATCAGAGCTGCTTCTGGGGTTTTTCATTTTAAGGATACTTTGACCAGTTCCAAAGGGAGCACAGTCCTTCTCCTTCTGGGACACTTGTCCCCCCCAAATTTCACCCCCTGGGGCCGAGGGGTCTCTTGAACAGAGATCGTCTTCTTCTTCTTCTCTTCTTCGAAGTGGAGGGCACCACCACACCCTCCTCACCCGTCGTCTCTGTTCACTCCTCCACATCACTGCACTCTCTTGGCTCTGAGCCATCGCCTCCCCCTAGAACGCAGTCTCTGTGGCACAGAAACACCCGTGGTTCTGCTGTGGCTACACAAGAAAAGTCCAGCCCAAAGCCACTTCATCATCTCCTCCCACCTAGAATTTTCCTCAACATCTTCTCAATCTCAACATCTTCTCAATCTCATCAACTTCAGGAAGACTCAGCGTTTGCAAGGTTCTCATCTTCCTTGGAGGGGTTAAAAGTCCCAGGCTCTCTGCCGGTTTACTTCGTCAACTCCCACGCCTGGCTGCCCTGCTGGGCACCCCCCCTTCTCCTTCACGCCGGGCCACTATCACGGCAGGCACCGGCTCTGTCTCTCTCTCTCCCTCTCCGGGGGGGGGGGGGGGGGGAATGGAGGATGGCTGCCCGAAGCCCTTGCAATGTTCTCCTCCACCCTTGGGCCCAGGCCTGGCCTACCTCTCTCTCCGGCCACATGGCTCCCCTCCCCCCCTGCCCAGCCAGATCTGGGCAGGGGGGGGTCTGCTCACTCTCCAGCGGGACTCCAAGAGGAAGTTCCCCTGGGAGATCACAGCTTTTAACCCCTGTGTTCTCAGAGGCGTATCCTGCCCTCAGTGGACAAACCAGGTGCCAATATTAAATCTGAACACTGATTGGATTGCCCACACCATCACAAAAAACTTCATTTCCTTTCAAACCACGACACAGTGATATGACATCAATATCAAATTTGATAGTGGATATGACATCAATATCAAATTTGATATCAGTGATATGACATCAATATCAAATTAGATATCAGTGATATGACATCAATATCAAATTTGATATCAGTGATATGACATCAATATCAAATTTGATATCAGTGATATGACATCAATATCAAATTTGATATCAGTGATATGACATCAATATCAAATTAGATAGCAGTGATATGACATCAATATCAAATTTGAGATCAGTGATATGACATCAATATCAAATTTGATATCAGTGATATGACATCAGTATCAAATTTGATATCAATGATATGACATCAGTATCAAATTTGATATCAGTGATATGACATCAGTATCAAATTTGAGATCAGTGATATGACATCAATATCAAATTTGATATCAATGATATGACATCAATAACAAATTTGATATTCAGTGGATATTCACTCTCTAAAAGTGTGGGAATTTTTCCCATCCAATAAGGAAAATCCAGCAAAAGAAGAGAAGGGTTTCATGGAAATCATGGAAATCCTCTTTGGAACAGGTGTGGTGTGTGCAGAGCCACCCAGGGTGGTGGCACTGGAGTGGAGGGACCCCCGTGGGGCTGGAGCTCTGCAGGGGCAGGAGGGGATCAATCTTTAGGGATTAAAATCCCACCAGGGCTCTCCAAACCCCCACAGGGCACGGAGAGGCCGCAGTCCCAGGATGGGAACCGACCCCACAGTGCTGAGAGCCAACCCCAACCCCAGGAGGGAGGGAATGTGCTGGAACCCTGGTTCCCACCCTGGGAGTTCCAGACTTTCTGTGCTGCCAGGCTCTGACCCCCAGAGAACACTGCACTGACCTGAGGCCCTGGAGAAGCTTCCAGAATGGAATGGCAGAGCTGGGATTGTGGGGGTGGAGTTTGATAGAAGTGTGGGATATCACAGGGGGGAAACTCAGAGTTTGGGGTTTGGAATACAGTAATGGATATAGAGCAAGATGGAGGGGTTAGGGTGGAGGCTGCTCCTTCTTCTTCTCCTTCTTCTTCTCCTTCTTCTTCACCTTTTCCTCTCCTTCTCTTCACCTTCTTCTTCTTCTTCACCTTCACCTTCTCCTTTTCACCTTCTCTTCACCTTCTTCTTCTCCTTCTCCTTCTTCTTCTCCTTCTTCTTCTCCTTCTTCTTCTTCTTCTCCTTCTTCTTTTCCTTCTTCTTCTTCTTATTCTCCTTCTTCTTCACCTTCTTCTCCTTGGGTTTGGGTGGTTTTGTGTAATTTCCCCATTGCAGGCACAGCTGGTTGGTTATTGGGTTAAAAGTGAAAATAATTGAGGTGTCATTCCTTAATTGGGCAGTTGATCTTTCAAAGGCCTTGGAGAGAGAGAGCTGGGGCTCCATTTTTAGTTTGTAGAGTGAAGTGCTGCAGAGCTCAGGGTTTGTGAGACTGGGACAGAGATAAGAGCTGATAAACACCTGGGTCCAACAAGAAATTCCCTCCAGCACATTTCATCCCAGAGAAAAGAAAAAAAAAAGAATCAGCATAAATGCAAAAAATTTCCTCCATTGGCTCAGGAAAAATCAGCCTTTGGGAGATCAGCAATCTGGAATGCTCAGTGCAGGGAAATCCATGCAGACAAATCCAGAGCAGCAGGAAAACAGGGGCAGGGAAAAGGGAGCTGAGCCCCCTCTGTGTGTCCCTGCCAACACCACCCACCTGGGGCTGCACAAACTGAATTCCCCAAGGAAACACCCAGAAATCCTGAAGCCAACAACAACTCTGCCATCTTTCCTTTTTTCCTACTTGGAGGAAAATGGAAGAGATGAGCGAGAGGGCCGAGCCTTGGAGGGCTGTTTGAGAATTCCCATGGCACAAACAAGTGCTGAGGGCTCCAACCACTTGAAAACCCCTGAAACTGCAGAGCTGTCCTTAGTGGTTTGGGGAGAGCTGAGCCTTTCAGCATCTATTAATACCCTGCAGGCTCTGCTTGCTAAAATATCCCCCTGGGCAGGCTATTTTTGACACTCAGCTGAGAGCAGAGCAGCAGACAGGCACTGCAGATGGTTATCTGTGGTTAAAAGTCCAGAAAATGTTGTAAAAGTGTGTAAATCCGAGGAATCTGGCCGAATTCCAGCCTCAGTAATCCCTTCTCCACTATTCCTGCTGCTGTTGCAATTGGACAACCATCCTGCCATATTTCACCCCGGCTTTGGCCGCTCTTCCCTTGGAATAGTTTGGAAGTTGTTCTGTGAGGAGCTCTGGGATGAAAAGGGCTGCAGAAATAGATGATCATTGTCATTAATTCTGGCACCCCTCAAGACCACCAGGATTTAAAATCAATTAACAGCCCTGTTCCTATTATCATTGGCATCTCCTTCCCATGCAGCCAGGACGAGTTAAACTCTCATAAAAGTTAAAAACAATCTATTTTTGGAGGTCATACAGCAAGAGCAGAGGAGAGCTGGTGAGTTCTCATTCAGCTTTTACTGACAGGAGTTTTTTGGGAAGAAAAGTTCACACCCAGAAGATTTGGAGGAGATGACATCCAGCAAAATGATTGAGCCCCGCTCACTTCACACCCTCGGCTCGTCGTGTTGTTCCCTCCAGGTTATCATGAAAATACATCAAAACAAAATCTGTTCTGAGCTTAAAATACTCCAAGGCAGAGCCTAAACCCTCTCTGGGCTGGGCTGGGTTTCTGTAGCTGTTCCCAGGTCTCTGTCAGCAGAGGAATTTTATTCTTTTCCATGGCTCAGTGCTGGGCTCTGTCAGCAGCCAGGACAGGACAGGATTAATGTTTGGGGCAGCACTTCCTGCAGGGATGGAGCATCCCCAGCCCTGAGAGCTCTGGAATTTGCATCAGCCCCAAATGCAGCTGCTGGAGCTTCCAGCAGGACTCCCTGTGCTGCATGGGAGAGGCCTCCAAGTCACCTGGAAACCTCCCCTGATTCGCAGGTAAAGCAAAACTAAAACAGTTTTGTTTGTGCTCTGACAGCACTTCTGAGACAAACCTCAGAGAAACCCAGGTGAATCCATCTCCCGACACAAAATGATAATTAATTCCAGGGACACCACCAAGAGCAGCTCTCAGCAGAGCTTGGGGAGCTCCTTTCTTATCTCCAAGCCCACAGCCAGCACCTGGCTGGGGCAGGATCTGCACATTTCCTATTGCAAGGAGAGGAGCAGCATCTGGAAGCAGCTGGAAACAATTCAGGAGCAGAGTGCAGTGGAAAGGAGTTTAAAAACCACACGGTCCCGGCGATATTTTCACAGTGCTCCAAGCCATTTACTTCCACCAGCCCGATGGTTTCAAGGCTCTCCAGCTCCAAATTGCAGCCACAGGACAAATGCCAGCAGTGGGAAAAGTCAGAGCATCAGGCCAGGGGGACAAGAGCCAAAGGCCTGGAGGAAAGGGCAGGAGATTTGGGAATGGCATCCTGCTGGACTGGAGGGGGATCAGCCCAAATCCTCCCTGCTCTGTCAGGCTCTCCCTCACAGGGGTCTCACTGTGGGAAATAATTTGCATTTTCTGCCAGTGTGGCAAAGCCCATGGGAGCCACTCAGCCCAGGCAGGCCCAGCTTTCCTCCCCACCTCTCTGGGGTGCAGAGCAGGAACCCTTTTGTGCAATAAATCAAATTTCCCTGCGGATTATCCAGACAAAGCTGGGGCTGGGAGGAGTCTGTGCAATTTGGGACCCAGGTAAAGCTTTTCTTACCCCAAAAACACCTCCAAAAGCAGATCCCAAACAGAGCAGAAGGAGCTGTGCCGCTGCACTCCAGAAAACAAAATCCCAATTCCATTTGTGCCTTGTGTTTCTCCTCGAGGAGCAGCTCCTGAAGGAACAGGACACACCTGGTTTGTGTTCACCACCCAAAAGGTTATTGAGGGTGGGTGATCTCCCAAAATGAGATTTCCCCCATCCCTGGACTCAAAATGAAGGAGAAATGAGGAGTTTGGCTGAGAGAAGGTTACCCAAAAATTCAAGCTGATGTCCTGGAGTGATTTTGGGCTCCATGTACTTGGAAAAGTCAGGGAAGTTAAAGAAGGAAAAGGCAAAGAGCAAACAAAGGATTTTGTCCTGCAGGGGTTCTGGAAATCTGAACTTGCAGATTTTTCATGGGTCTGGGCACATCTCAGCTTGAGCCACATGAAAATTAAAGAAATAAGAGAGTTATAAATAGAAAAGTTGGGTTATGTTTTAAAGGTAAAAATCCCCATCTAAAACTTTGGGTAAAAGGCCCCCAGAAGTTCAGGAATTGTTGGAAGGGTGGGAGAAGATGGGGAAGACTTGGAGCAGGAGGGACAGGAGAGCCCCACAGGGGCAGAACCTCCAGAGAGCCTGGGCTGGGTCAGAAATCCAATGTGGAGAGGGCAGAGAATTCCCCAGGGGGACTCGAGAACAGGAGCTGGAAAGAAAATCAATTTGAGATCATTGATAAGTGCAGGGAAAAGGATTTTTTGTAATAAAATAATTTATAAGTGTAGAAGTAATGCTTATCATGTGTTGTAATTAAGAAATAATTGGATTTTAATTGTGATGGAGTGAATTATAACACCTGCATTGTCTCATCTTTTACCCAAAATTGTTTTAAAAACTTTTATTCCATTTCCAGCCTCATGTAAAAGTCCCCCAGAAGTTCAGGAATTATTGGAAAGGTAGGAGAAGATGGGGAAGACTTGGAGCAGGAGGGACAGGAGAGCCCCACAAGGGCAGAACCTCCAGAGAGCCTGGATTGGGTCAGAAATCCAATGTGGAGAGGGCAGAGAATTCCCCAGAGGGACTCGAGAACAGGAGCTGGAAAGAAAATCAATTTGAGATCATTGATAAGTGCAGGGAAAGGGAGTTTCTTGTATTACAATACATTATAAGTGTAAAACTAATGCTTATCATGTGTTGTAATTAATAAATAATTGGATTTTAATTGTGATAATGTGGATTATAAGATCTGCATTGTCTCACCTTTTACATGAGGCTGAAAATGCAATAAAAGTTTTTCAAACACCTCTCATTGCCCCATCTCTGGGTCAGAACAGAGACCAATCCAACAGAAATGAACATTTTATCTCGAGGGGAGAGGGAAAATCTGGAGAGCCTGGCAAGGCAGATGGAGCTTTGGGGAGTGAAGGGATTTGGGTTGGAAATGGAGCTCACGTTAGGGCTGCGCTAATTACCAAGTGAGAAAATGAGCAAAAGGCCAGCTCAGAGTGAAAAGGGAGCCTGGCTCCTGGGAAGAAATGTTTTTCAAAATGAATGAGTGAGGCCTTGCAGAGGGAGAAGTGTTTAAAGTGAATTTATCTGTGAATGGATCAGGGGAGGAAATCTGAACAGAGCTGGCAGTCTCCGTTCCGTCATCTCTGAGGTCAAACACTTCCTGCATGAGAGATCCCAAAGTAAGCATCCAGATTTTCTCTCCTCAAAACAAAAAAAAGAAATGAGTTTCTCTCATCAATAAAAAAAAAAAGCTGAAAAATGGAAATTTTAATCAGGGTGCAGTTAAAGGAGGAGATTTGGGCTTTTCCAAGGGTGGCTCAGACAGGTCTGGTTTAAAATAAAACCTGAGCCCAAGGTCACTGGGCTGGGCCAGCTCTCTCCCAAATTTCCCATTTCTTACTTGAAATTTGCCCCAAATATTCCAATTTTTTTGCATTTTTTTTCCCTAAATTTCCACAAATTTTGGGGGTAAATTTAAAGAAAACTTTGGGGGAATTTTGGGGAAAATTTGAAGAGAAAATTGGGGAATTTTGGTAAAAAAAAGGGGAATTTCAGAGGGGAAAAACTGGGGAAGAATTTGAGGAAAAATTGGGGAAGAAAAATTGTCAAAAAGCCAAAAGATAAATAGAAAAAAAAAAATAAAATAAACCATGTCTGCGGCTGCTAAATAATGATAAACCAAAATAATAAACCAGAACCAACAAACCATGTCAGCCCCATGTCTGGGGCTGATTTTAGCACCATTTAAGCTGAAAGAAAATCAGTTTAAAAAAATTAATAAATTATTCATTTTTTCAGAAGATTGAGTTACACATCTCCGAGGTTTGTCTGAAATTTCTCTGAATCCTCAGGGACAAAGAGAGTCCTGATCCAAATCTCCTGGGCTCTGAACAAAGTGCCACGAAATTGGAGCTTGGAAGGTGGCAAAAATTGGGCTCAGACAAAAAAAAAAAGGTTGGAAAATCAAAACCTTTCCAAAACCTTTCCTGCTGCTCGATAGCAGAGATCAAAGAGGAAGGAGGGAGGAGATGTGGAGGGAATAAATCACCCAGAAAGGCAAATCCTGCTCCTTCTGCTCTGCCTTTCTGCTGGATCTGAATTCCCTCTTTTCGTCTCACCTCTCTCAGCTTCAGCCCAGGAAGGTGAATAAAACCTGGGCTTGATTTTTGGCAAGTTCAAAAATTTATCAGCTTGATTTTTGGAAGGTTTGAAATTTTATCAGCCTAATTTTTGGCATAATTGGAATTTTATCAGTTTAATTTTTGGAAAGCTGGAAAATTTGTCAGCCTAATTTTTTGAATGTTGGAAAATTTATCAGCCTAAGTTTTGGAAAGCTGGAAATTTTTTTCAGCCTAATTTTTGGAAGTTTGAAATTTTATCAGCCTAATTTTTGTCATGATGGAAATTTTATCAGCTTAAATTTTGGCAAGATAAGAAATTCATCACTTTAATTTTTGGAAAGCTGGGAATTTTATCAGTTTAATTTTTGGAAAGCTGGAAAATTTGTCAGCCTAATTTTTGGCAAGATGGAATTTTTTTTTCAGGCTAATTTTTGGAAAGCTGTAAATTTTTTTCAGCCTAATTTTTGGAATGTTGGAATTTTTTTCAGCCTCATTTTAGGCATGGTGGGAATTTTATCAGCACCAGAACTCCACACAGGTGCTCAGACTAAACTTGAGTTTCAGCAGCTTTGGAGACTGCCCCAAAAGCAGCAATAATGGCAATTTTTTGCTGATTTTTTTTTTCAGCTCCTGCCTCCCCTGTGCACCCATCCTGAGAATTCCAGGAAGGAATTCTCAAGCTGGAATTCTCAAGCTGGAATTCTCAAGCTGGAATTCTCCCCACCCTGTCCTCAGCCAGGTTCATCCCCCACGGGGTCCAAAGGATTTGGGAACAAACCCAACCACGAGGTGGGCTCTGCCAGGGATCCCAGAGCAGCCAGAATCTTCTCTCCTCTATTTTTGGGTGTTTTCTCTAAAAAACTTTCTCAATCCTGAGTGAAAAAGCTGCTCCACCGAGCCAAGGTGCTCCAAGGAGGTGAAAAACTCTGTCAGCTCTGCTTCATAATTACAGGATTTGAGCTGTGGCATCAGAAAACTCAGGTCCCTTTCGTAAAAAGAACCAGATCCTTCTATTTAGGGAAAATTCCCCCTTCCACATTTCCCCCTCCCGGGACAGACATGAAAACACCTTTGAAATATTCTTTTTTCCCCCCTGAATTCTGGTTTCTTTCCCGGGTGGAAGAGCGCTGGAGCGAGCGTAATTACATCTTGCACTGGGCAAGCCAAATATTTGATCTCATATTAAAATGTTTTCTCTGCAGCTGGTGGCAAATGTGGCTTCTGCAGCAGATGCAGAACATTTTTAAGAGCTGGGCAAAGGCAATTTTTATTTCTGTGTTTATGGGTGTGTGGGAGAGCGTGCTCAGATGGGGAATGGATTTGCAGAGGGTGGGGGGAGATGGGATTTTGGGTGGATTTTGGGAAATTTTGGGCAGATTTTGGGCAGGAATCCTGTCCTGGAGTGGTGGAAGGAGCTGGGATGGGATTCCCAGAGGAGCTGTGGCTGCTCCATCCCTGGAAGTGTCCAGGACACCCTGGGATGGTGGAAGGGGTGGGATGAGGTGATCCCCAAAATCCCTTCCCGTTAAATTCCCAAATGCTGAGAGTTTTAAACTCTCTGTACTGACAGACTCTGACCCCCACGAGAGGATCACCTTTGACCCAAAGCCCTGGAGAAGACTTCAAAAATCAACTGATAACACCAAGATCACAGGTGTGCAATTTGGTTTAAAGGGTGATATATCATGTAGTAAAAAATGTAAAGTTTTAGAATATAGGAATATGTATAAAGCAAGGTAAAGGGTTTAGAGCAGAAACCAGTCCTTCTTCTTTATCTCTTTTTATCTTCTTCACCTTCTCCTTCACTTTCTTCTTCACCTTCTTCTTCACTTATCTTATTCACAAATGTCGTCCCTCATGCTCTTATCCTTTCTCACCCACTTCTCCTTGTCTTCTACTTATTAACAGCCTTCTCCTTCTCCTTCCTCTTCCCTTTCCCCTTCACAAGTTCCAGCAGTATTTTGTAATTAGTTAAAAAAAGCCCGCATTGCAGACTTTGAGTAATTAGTTATTAGGTTAAAAGTAAAAATAATTGAAGTGTCATTTCTTGATTAGATAATCAAGGTAATCAAAAGCTGAAATAATCTCATTTAAACGCCACCCTGATCGGCAGAGGGCTGGGAACTGAGGTGTTTACAGCTCATCAGGGGAAATTCCAGTCAGGGATTGCCCTCCATTTCCCAACTGGAACCAGACAGAACCTGTGGAAAACTACCAGCAAGTGCAAGGGAGCAATGGCCACAGCTCTGGTTTGGGATCTGGATCAAGCCAGGAATTCTCTGGGTTCACACGCTGCTCCCTTCAAGCCACATCAAGGGATCCTCCTTCCAAAACTAACATCCCACATTTTTAAATTTAATTGTACCATTTTCCCCCCATTTTTGCAGCTGGTGATCCAACAGCAGCTCCAGAGGCCACCAGATGATTCAATTTTCGCTTTTCAGCCCCGATGCTTTGTTTGTTTCAAGAAGCCTGACTGAGAAATGAGTGGCCCAGGATTTGGGATCACTCCAGCATCTCCTGATGTTTCTGGGAACCACCCACATCCAGCCCACCAGGAGCTTCCAGAGGAGAGATCCCAGAGAAATCCCATCCCTGGATGGAAGAGCACCAATCAAAGAAAAGGTTGGGTTGGTTTGAGTTAGGGAAGGGAAAGCAGAGAAAAATAAACTGCAGACCAAAGTATGTTCCTGCTCCTGGTCCTCTCCCCTGGATTGAGGAAGAGATCCAAACTTTCTGCACAGTAAGGACAAGAAACATCTCTCTGCTTCCCTCAGCCCTTCCAGCTCTATTTAGTCTCGATTCAAAAATCATTGAGAAAAGGGAAAATCAAGGATTTTTGCACTGATTCCCATGATTGAGCATCCCATCCGTGTTTAGCCTGAGGAGCACTGAGCTGTGCAAATACTTTTTTGGGCTTCAGTGGCAGAAAATAAAAGGGTCCAGTAAATGGATGCAAGAGAAAAAGGTTGTAATTATTCAACCAAAATATGGAACTCAGCTTGCTTAAATAAATATCCTCCAGCCCAAAACCAGCGGGGATTTTAAATGTGTTTCATCCCAAAGCAGGGATAAAACGAGGATGTGAAGCCTGATAGCAGGAATTATATCTAAATAGAGCCAGGAGTGAGGGGGATGAAGGGATACAAACCCTAATTCCTTCAGGAAAATGCTCTGGGATGAAGGACAGAGTGAAGCACCTCTCTTCTGTGCAGGGAGAGGTTCCTGAGGGCAATTCCAGCAAAATCCAAGGAATCCTTGGAAAAGGCTGAGCCCTGGGTGGGAACCAAATCAATTTTGTTGAGGAAAAAGATAAATCCCTGTGCTGTGCTGGGTGTCCTTCAGAGCTCCTGCAGTTAAGGTGGGATTTCCAGGGAATTCTGGAATTTCAACCAGGGGCTCCAGCAGCGACCACCTGGAACTACAGAAAACCAGCTCTGCTCAAGGAGGGAGGGAGGGACGGAAGGAAATCCCCCAGATTTTGAGTTTTGGAGTTGTTTCATTCTCAATACGTCTTCAAGCACCGGGGCAGAACAAAATTTGGCTCAAAAACCAAATTTTTGATCCAAATGGCCCAAAACATGGTGAATCAAAACGATGGGATTTCTTTTCCCCAGGAAATCAGGATTTCTGCTGGGAGCTTCAGGCAGCAGCACCAGGGCTGGGACAGGATCTTCTGTCAGGAAAAGCCCCCTGGCTGGGGTGCCCTGCATTTTCCTCCATGAAATCCAAGCAGATGTGTTTTCATCCATGAAATCCAGGTGGATTCAGGGATACACAGGGGTTCTTGTCCCTCAAAAACCGAATCCCTCTCTGCACCAGTTACACCCCAAAACCACCTCAGGGCTGGGCAGCTTTCCCCACATGGAACCAGGGAATGGTTGGGGTTGAAGGAGACCTTGGAGATCATTCCATGCCCCTGCTCAAATCATGGAATCACAGAGGCCTGGAATGGTTTATGGGAAAGGAACTGAAATTTCCTCCCCTCCCAGCCCCTGCCATGGGCAGGGACACCTTCAGTGGATCAGGGAGCTCCAAACCCTGTCCAGCCTGGCCTTGGACACTTCCAGGGATGGGGGAAAAATTCCCAGGTTTCCTGGCTCCTGGAGTTTGTGTTTTGGGGAAGGAAGGGGCTGTGACCACTGAGCTTCACTGGGAGCTTGGCCTGGAGGGCTGAGCCAGAAGAGCTGGAATGTTCCCTGGAATGTTCACTGAACTCCCAATATTTTGTCTCTGGGCTGAAAAAAATGAGGGATTGAGGTGATCCCTCAGGTTTGAGCTTTTCTGTGTTTCAGGTTCTGTGCTCTTCAGTGTGAGGGTCTGGGCTCACACCAGGGGATGCTGAGCTCTGTGCCCAGAGCAGGGAGACAAAACAATTCCTGCTCCAGCTGGGCACCAAGGACAAATGATCCCAATCCCAGGCCAGGAGCACAAACCCCGTGGGCTGGAGAGAGAAAAACAAGCAGGGTGGGACTGGCTGGGCCAAAGCTGGGCTGGGCCAAAGCAGAGCTGGGATCAGCTCGCTCATTCCCATTCATTGTCCCGCCAGCTTGGCTGGGCAAAGCTGGGCTGGACAATGAACTGGGAATGGAGCAGAGCTGATCCCAGGGAGAGACCCCGTGCCCGGCCGGGCATTTTGGGGCCATTTTGGGTCATCTTGGGGGCAGCCCTGGCTGGGCTCTGGTGCTGCCCAAGGTGGGTCCATGGAGGAGATCCTTGGAATCAATCCCTGCTTTGTTCTGGGACTCTGCCCAGCCTCTGCTCCAGCTCAGCCTGCACAAGGCCTCAGAGAGACACCAGGGATGGATTTCCACAGGGCATCTGCCTTTGCTGCCAACCCTCCTCTGTCCTTCCCTTCCAAAAAGAGAAAAAAAAAAAAAAGAGAATCCATCAACAGCATTAAAAAAAAAAAAAAATTGCAACTCCCCACTCCACGTTATTGCAGAAAAGTAATTAAAATCCAACTGCTGCCTCCATCCCCCTGGGAGCAAATTTTTACTGGAAAGGAGAAGGAAAGGTGGTTGGACTGTGGAAACATTTACCAGCTGCAGGTATAATGCCGTGTCTGTTGTCAGAGGGAACATTTCATTGGTTTATTTCTGGAGGATTATTTAGAGGGTTGTGGTCTCTACGTCCAGGTCTGAAGAGAAAAAAAAAAAAAGGAAAAAAAAAAGAAAAAAACCCAGCCTCTGAGGTGTGCCTTCTTTCTGCAGAATAGTGATTTGTTACGTGTTTGTCTGAGTTAAATATAGCAGCCAGGCCCTCGGTACAGACTGGTATTTTATCCTGCTTGCTTGTGAAAAGGAGAAGAAATAAAAAGAGAAGGGGCAAAAAGTGGGAAAAAGAAGGAAAAAAAAGAGGAAAAAAGAAGGAAAAAGAAGAAAAAGAAGGAGGAAAAGAAAGGAAAGAAAGAAAAGAAGGGGGAAAGAAAGAAGGGAAGAAAAAAAAGGGGAAAAAGAAGGGGGGAAGAGAGAAGGGAAAAAAGAAGGGCAAAAAATAAAGAAAAGAGATGGGAAAAGAAAAGAAAAACGATTGGGAAAAAGAAGGGAAAACAGAAGGAAGAAGAAGAAGGAAGGAAGTAGGAAGGAAGGAGGAAGGAAGAAATAAAGAAAGAAAGAAAGGAAGAAAGAATAAAGAAAGAAAGAAAGAAAGAAAGAAAGAAAGAAGAAAGAAAGAAAGAAAGAAAGAAAGAAAGAAAGAAAGAAAGAAAGAAATTTTTATTATTGTCATTTCTAATAACAAAAAAGCACAGATATTTCTGTGAAAAAGGGAGTTCATTGATTTGTATTAAATACTTAATTATTAATAATTAATTGAATACTGAAATTTTAATGCTGCAATGAACACAAGGTTGGACTCAACAACAGAAACAAGTTTAAGGGATGAAATATTTCATGTTGAACTGTGGGGGTTGCTGGCCGCAATATTTTTTGGAAGGAGTTTACAAATTTCATTTTATTGTGGAGTTTTTGCCGTGCAGCACTGCAAGGAGCTCACATTCTCACAGCTGAGATGTATATCATATATCATATCATATATATCATATATATCATATATCATATCATATATATAATATATATCATATATAATATCATATTATTTATTATATATCATATGTTATATGTTAAATATGCAAATATATATTTATACTATATAGATAATAAATACATATTCTATATATTCTATAATTATACAATATCTAATAATTATATTTTATATTATCTATTATACATATTAGCTATTCTGTAATATATCTAATAAATATACATTCTGTATGATAAATCTATGTGTTATCTCTATATATTATATTTTTTAATGTATATATTATATATATTTACAGATGTTTTTCAGTTCCTTCCCCCCAGGTTTCCCAGGACTGAGACAGGATTGTTAGGAATTAACGTCCCTGGGAGCTTCTCTTTGCCCCTGGCTGGGGTTCCTGTGCCAGCAGGGCCGAGCTTTGGTGGCCCTGGGCAGTGTTGGGTTCAAGGCTGCACTCAGTGACCTTTCCAGGGCTTTTCCAACCCAATTCCAGTCTGATCCCGAGGGCTGGGATGGTTTTTCCCGTGCCAGACCCCCTGATCCTGATCTCCCGCCCGGCGCTGGGGCTGGGGCTGTTTCCTCCTGGGGACACGAACAGGTTAATCTGCTAATCCCGAAATGAGGGGGCTCCTTTACCCAGGAGAGCCCCTCATTCCAAAGATAACCCCTGCAAGCCCGGCCTGCGTGCTGGGCAATGTCAGAGCTCCTTGGATTTGGCAACCAGGGAATTCCAGAGGGAATTCCAGAGGCTCCTCTGGCCGGGGCTGGGCCCTGCAGTGGTGGCAGGCTGGAGCTCCTCATCCCCCCCTGCAGCCACCCCTGTCCCTGATCCTCACCCTGTTCCAGACCCTCAGCAGGGACAGGACGAGAGGAAACGGCCTCAAGGGGAGCCAGGAGAGGCTTGGATTGGAAATCAGGGGAAATTCCTGCATGGAAAGGGATGTCAGGCCTGGAAAAGGCTGCTTAGGGCAGTGTGGAGTCACCATCCCTGGAAGTGCTCAAAAAATGGGGGAATGTGGCACCTGGGGACAGGGATGAGCGTGGTGGTGGCCATGGGTTGGTGACTGGACTTGATCCTCTTAGGGATCTTTTCCAGCCTGAACCATCCTGGGATTCAGTGATTCCCTTTTCCCTCCTGTATTCCAGAAGGAACTGCAAATCCTCTGCAGAAATGCCCACATTTTCATCCCCTCCTCTGGCCCAAGACATGTTTTCTTCTGCAGCATTTACAATATTTAAAACACTGGCCTTTCCAGCTCTTCCACGATCTGGGAGGAGTTATACTGAAAATAATAATTCTACAAAAGATAAAAAAAAACCCCAAAGAACCAGCAAGAAAAGTTTAAAGAGACAAAGGACTCAGCATTGAGGAGAACACGGAATTCCTCACAGTTTTTCCCCCATCCCAGGTGGGATCCACCCTGTGGATTAGCAGGAGCTGCCATCAGAGGCACTTTAATGAAATATTAATGGCCCTGCTTTAATAGGAATTTCAGCAGGACCTAAATGAAGTCATCAGCAGGGAGATGTTGTCCCATTAAGCCCAGTGAAACCTTGAGCTGCTGTCTGGAGGAGAAGCCGTGGGCAGTTAAAGTGACCATCAATTTCAGCAGCTGATGTTCTTTACAAGTCTCTGAAGTGTGAAGTCCCAGCCTGGCTGATGTATTTCACTTTAATTTCCTCTTGGAAAACAGAGCTGTGGTTGGTGGGGAACCTCCTGCACGCTCCCACGCGGGCCAGGAGAGCCTGAGGAGCGCAGGCAAGGAGGAAATTATTTAACCCTTTCCAAAAGCTATACAATTTCTTTCAGTGAAGTCAAGAAAAACAAGCAGAGATGGTTTCTCCTTTAGTTCCTGTGCAAAAATAAACAGCAGTTGTGCATAGCTAATAACCAGGTTAGGGCCCCTTGCTAATATCTCTTCCAGCTCCTCAAAACTCCTTAAAAAAAATCTCTTTTCCCCCATTTCCCTGCACTCCAAGCGAGTTCCAAGTCAGCAGCTCGTACCCTCTGTAGGGGAAGGAGATAAGGATCGTGTAATTCCATCTGATTTGCCATTTCCAAGCTGTTCCTGTGCCACCAGACCACACAGGTACAGGGAGCCTCCTTATCTGATGGAGCTCACTCAGGGGTTTGGGTCAAACTCAAGGGTTTTGGGTCAAACTCAAAGTTTTCGGGTCAAACCCGGGGTTTTCAAGATGGTTCTGAGAAGAGCCAAGAGGATAAAACAGAGTCAAGATAACACAGCCAAAGATGTAATAATGAGAATATCCATCTAAATCAGGTTTAAAAGGGGAAAATTGCTCCCTGCTTTAACTATCCCATGGATTTAATAATGTATTTTTTATAGATAGACACTGATTATTGCAGAGAGATGGAGAAACAGCAACAGGAATGAAAACATTTTGGGGATTTTCCCTTATGTTCTTGGAAATCAATAATTTAGGAATTAATTATCATCATCAGGAGCACCCTGCTGTTTGTATTTGCCAAAAAAACCAGCAAAGGCAAATTATTTATGACCTCCTAAGAGAGGGACCAGCAAAAATCAATGGACTTTGGGGCTGGATAAATGCACTTATCAATGATTGCAGTGTTCTAAATTATTATTTTTAATAAAAAGACAGCAAGCTGGCCTCTTATAAAGTGTTATAAAGTCACACACCTGACTGAATGCCAGGAATATATTTGTAAAAAACAGAATCAGAATAAATAGAATAAAGGGAGTCAATTTTACTATTCCATCTGCAGGATCATGGGGCCTCTCAGGAGTGTTTGATGCCTTGTGCAGGCTGAGCTGGAGCAGGGGCTGGGCAGAGTCCCAGAACAAAGCAGGGATTGATTCCAAGGATCTCCTCCATGGATCCACCTTGGGCAGCACCAGAGCCCAGCCAGGGCTGCCCCCAAGATGACCCAAAATGGCCCCAAAATGCCCGGCCGGGCACGGGGTCTCTCCCTGGGATCAGCTCTGCTCCATTCCCACCTTGCAGTTCATTGTCCCAGCCCAGCTTTGGCCCAGCCAGTCCCACCCTGCTTGTTTTTCTCTCTCCAGCCCACGGGGTTTGTGCTCCTGGGCTGAGATTGGGATCATTTGTCCTTGGTGCCCAGCTGGAGCAGGAATTGTTTTGTCTCCCTGCTCTGGGCACAGAGCTCAGCATCCCCTGGTGTGAGCCCAGACCCTCACACTGAAGAGCACAGAACCTGAAACACAGAAAAGCTGAAAGGCATCATGTTGAGCCACCAATTTCCCCAATTTCCTGGGAAATCAGGCAGGGATGAGCTGAGGGGACCCTCCAGGAGTGCCACAATTGTCCCCCAGTGCTGGCAGCTCCAGAGGAATCCCCTGGAGAGGAGCAGCTCTGTTTGATTGCCAGAGCAGAGTGCTGGCAGAAACTAAACCTGGATTTATTTGGCACACGGGTTTGGATTTGCTGGTGTGAAAGGAGGGCTCTCTGCTCTGCCAGACCAACCAAGGAGAACATTTTAATGGTCTGAACATCTCCCCTCCCGGGCTGAGAGCAGCTTTTGAAGGCCAGACCCAGAGGTGGCCCAGCCACACACGGTCCCTTCTTGTCTCCTGGCCTCATCCAGGTGTGGAACAGCGTGGCCCAAGGAAATTGGGAGCAAGGGGCTCCCAAATTCTGCTTTTAGTGCTGATGCCCCTCAGAAGGAGAGACCTGAGAGGTTCCTTCAGGGGCAGCAAATGAAACGGGGTGTGGAGCTTGAAGGGTTTGGGAACACGGCTCTCGGATTTGCAGGGGTGCTGGGAAGGGAGGAGCTTTAGGGCAAAACTTGACAAGTTTGGGGATTTTCAGGTACAAACCCAAAGGAAAGCTGGGATCTGAGCCTGCCTGGCTCCTGCAGCTGAGCCAGACCAACTCCAGCTGCTGGGCATTTGGGGATGGCTCCCTGTGGGAAATCCCATCCTGCAGCTCCAGCCACCACTGCTGCCCCACACAGCTCACAGGGTGCAAAACATGCCTTAAAAACCTCCTAAATACTCCTAAAAACCTCCTAATACTGAAAATCCAGTTTATGAACTCATTATCTGCACGTAGAGAAGCCAAAGCTCTGGATCAAATCCAGTTCTCCTTTTTCCAAGCCTGGATTATTTACTGTGAATCAAGAGTCACCCTTGAAAACATCAGCTCACAACCTGCTGATCAAATGACCTGCAGGTGAATGCAAGAATGAGGGACAAACTTTCACTGGGAGTTTCTGCCTTGGGCAAAAATCTGAGCCCTCCTAGTAGGGTAAAAAATATCCAGAATTTAGGGACAAAGATGAGAAATCCTGGCCTGAGGATACAAGCAGTTCAAGCTTGGTTACTCTCGAGATTAAATCCCAGAAATAAACATTTCTGAAGCTGTGACAGGGATTAAAATTTGGATTTAAGGTCACCTAAATCTATCTAGAAATGTTTGTTCTGCTGTTCTCCTGCAGTTCTACCCTTGAAACTCCTCAGGATTTGTTCTTTGGTGAAACTCTGTCAGTCCGTGTTTTTTAAAGGATCCTGGAGTGATTCCTTGGAATATTTCCTGGACTTTGTCTCTGCTGGGGCTGTTTGTGAGCCTGGAGAACGATGTGGGTGTAGGAAAACAAAAAACGATAAAGATTTAACAACTTTCCAAAAAGTTTGTCTGCGTTGCCTCTTGCTTTTCTGAGTTTGCCTGTCCAGGGAGATGAGATGTGCATCCCATGGGATCCCTGCTCTGGGCAGCAGTGACATCCTGCAGCCCGATAGTGAAATCTGGGGGAGCATCCTGTCCCTGGAAGTGGAAAAAAAAAAAAAAAATCCAACCCCCAAAGGTGTTAAAGGCTCCCAAAAGCAGCTGAAGTGGGGAGCAGGGTGGTGGGCAGGAAGTCAGGAGCCTGGTGAAGCCTATTAAGATGGAAAAAGTGAAGTAATGCAGCACAGTGGGCTATTCAGGGCTGCAAAAAGTGGGAAAGGCCAAAAGGAGATGGAGGCAGGGAGATTGAAATTCAGATGGAAGCCGGGGGTCTCCGTGCAGCAGCTGTAGATCATGTCTGGCAAAGCAAGTGTTTATTTGGACAATAATAGCCTTGAAGCCTCCTGATAAAACCATCTCCTTGCACTTCCATCCATAATTCTGCCAGAGGTTTCCTTAAGCATTCCCTTCTTCTGGGATGTAAAGCAATCCCTGCTCCCGGCCTCGTGCGGAAGGAGGGGGGGATGAAAATGATTTCCCTTGCACAGGGAGATTTTTTAAAAAAGGGTTAAAAAAAAAAAAAAAAAAAAAAAAAAAAAAGGAAGGGTCAGTCTTTTGTTAATTTTATTTTTATCCACATCTTTAATTATTTCCTTGGAAAAACAAACGGGGAGATGGATCCTGGGCTCCTGGGGAAGGGGCGGAGGACGGCGGCTGTTTTCCGAAGGGCTCTGGCCATGTGGCTGCTGCTGGGTGCCTTTTGTCTCCCTGGTTTCCTGAGCATGGATGGAAAGCGTGGCCCTTTCAAAATCCAGCCCCCCTCGGCCTTTGTGCAGCCGATAGGAGAAAGGAACCAGCTGCAAAAAAAAAAAAAGAAAAAAAAGGAAAATTTAAAAAAAGCCTTTTCATGTCTCCCGTGCTCCCTGACCCCCCTTCAACACCTTGGGGTGCCCGCTGGGATTTCCAGGATTTCTTCAGTTACATTGCAGCAATCTCCTCCTCCTTGAACTTGGTGGCAGCTCGGGCTCGCAGGAACAGCTGCCACCAGGATTTCAGAGTGGATTTTTGGGAGAGGAAAAAAAAAAAAAAAAAAAAAAAGGGAATTCTGAGCTCTTTTTGTCTCTTCTAAGAGATTGGACTCAGCCTCACCAAAGAAAGGGAATGTGGGAATGGGTTTTGGGTAAAGACATGAGCAAATTGAAACAAGTCTGGCTTTAAAAGATTTTTCAGATATGGGAATTCATCAAGCATGTGGGTGAATATTAGAGGTAAATTCCACCCTGAGCTGAGCTGCCTTGTAAAGCACTCAGAGCCTTCAGTCCCTCCAGGCAGCAGTAAAAAAACCCAATGGGATCCCAAATCCAGATCCCCATCCCACGGAGAGGGGGCAAAGATGAAGGAAATGGAGGTACTGGATGCCAGGGAGGTGATTTGTCTTTATCTGTTCTTTATCTTTCAGTTGGGATGCCACTGGAAAAGGCCAGAAAATGCCATTTTCAGGAGAAATTGGAAAGGAGCAAAGTTACAGATTTTCCTGTGGCTGCCAAGGATGCAGTCCTTTCCTAAGGATGCCAACCCTTTAGGTTTTATTGGAATTTATGGGGTTTTTTTTAATTTCCAACAGGAATATTTATGAAAAAAAGAAGAAAATTTCTTCTTCTTTTTTAAGTCATATGGAAAAGCTTCTCCTTTTTGATGAAACCACCCAGTCAGTGCCGTTTTCTTGAGAGATGAATATAAAATCTATTTAGATGTGTTCAGAGATGGATTTAAACCTAGAAGCTGATGCTTGGCTGTGTAGTTGGACATCAAGAAAATTCAAATCCACTCTGTAACCTCTTATCAAGAGAAATAATCTCTATTTAGCTGAAACAGCTGCCCTTGGCTTGAAGGAAACGAGGCCTTCAGAACTTTCTGCTTCCTTAAAAATTTAATAATCTCCCTGATTTTTCACTCCTGGATTTGAGCTCCTTCAGCAGCTGCTGCTCCTTTGGTGAGGAGTTTTGGTGATGGAAAAGCTTCTCCTTTTTGATGAAACCACCCAGTCAGTGCCATTTTCTTGAGAGATGAATATAAAATCGATTTAGATGTGCTCAGAGATGGATTTAAACCTAGAAGCTGATGCTTGGCTGTGCAGATGGACATCAAGAAAATTCAAAACGAGGCCTTCAGAACTTTCTGCTTCCTTAAAAATTTAATAATCTCCCTGATTTTTCACTCCTGGATTTGGGCTCCTTCAGCAGCTGCTGCTCTCCTTTGGTGAGGAGTTTTGGTGATGTTTCTGTGGAGTTTCAGCCCTTTCTGACAATCCTTGACAGGTCCCTCTCCAAGGCTCTTTCTCAGGGTCTCTGGAGGTTTTTTGCACCTTTTTTCCCCGCAGATTTTTTTTTTTTTTTTCCCTTTCCCACACATCTGTTTTCCAATCTGGAGCTCAGAATGGGATCAATCTGCCCAACACTCACCAGGAATGTACATCATAAAAAAGACAGAGGCCACATTGCAGGCGAGCCGTCAGCGCGGCGCGGTCACGGCTGCACAAAACGTCGGCCTGGGCTGCCGAGAGCTCGGCTTCCTTGGGGCTCTTGATCAGCTCCTGCTCCCAAAATGGACCCCCCAAAATAAAACCTGTGGGCAGTGATGGTCCACGCTCAGAGAATATCACGGAGGTTGTTGTGATTGTGCACTTTAAATACAGAAGTTGAGGGTAAAAATCTGTCCAGGGCAAGGATTTGGACTTGGATCAGCTCAGGGTATTCTGGGATTCTGTGGAAAAGGGTAAAAGTAGGAAGGCTTTGGGAGGATATCAATAAATATACTTTCTCTTTATTTATTAGCTGATTTATCATATTTTTGATTAATGAGGGACTCAAAATTCATCAGAGATCTCTTGGGACAGCAACTTCTGTGCAGGTTTGGCTTTGGTAATATTTCATACTTTGGGTCTGGCCACTCTGCTGGGTCTGTTGGTGTTTCCCACGTGTTTTATTCCTGAGTTTTGGCAAGGACAGGGCAGCGCTGTGGGGTTGTGTTTAGTCTGTGGGGTAGGGCTGGGATCCTTCCCTGGAAACGGAATAGGACAGGAACAGGAAAGTGACCGGAAAGGACAGTGAAGGCAAGGAAAGGGCAAGGACAGGAAAGGAAAGGCCCGAAACGTGCACGGACATGACCGGCACAGGAAAGGCACGTAACGTACAACGGCACATGCAAATGCCATTCACGGACCGTGACCGGCCAAGGACAATGGACAGTCAAACGGTCCCTGCCCTTCCCTGCCCTTCACCTGTCCCTTCCCTTCCCTTCCCTTCCTTCCCTTCCCTGCCCTTCCCTTCCCTTCCCTTCCCTTCCCTTCCTCTTCCTTCCTTCCCTTCCCTGTAAATATTTCCCTGTAAATATTTCCCTGTAATATTTCCCTGTAAATATTTCTGGCCCCTTGGAAATTTATCCTGTAGGTGAAACACAAACATACTCAGAGCAAAGACTAAAAATTCACTTCGTGTTTCTCCCACCACAGGATCCCCCTGGTTTTGCTGCTGATGAAAATATTTCACCTAAAAGCAGCAGAATGCCCTTCCCTTGTCTAATCAGCTGCTGTTTTATATCAAACCAGTGATTCAATCTAAATAATTGTCCATTTTTCATGTTGAGCTGTTGCCATTTGTCCTGCAATCGTCAGGGGTTTGACTCTGAGGCACCAAATTTGAATTTCCATCTATTCGATGCTTCCAAAACTCATTTTTTTACCAATCATGGAAACAAGAGATCAAATCAGCTGCTGAATATCAATGAAAGAAAACAGAATTTTAATGGAAAGATCCAATTCTCAGGCCTGAATTTCTCAGGGTGGAAGCAGACAGAAAATTGATGTCACTCCTGTCCAGGAACTGGCCAAACCCAGAAGGAATCAAAGAGTTTTCTTAGGAACCCAAACTGAACCAGAGACAAATAATCTGCAATTTTCACCTTCACATCATTCGTGGAGGGTGGATTTGGCCTTTCCAAATTACAGCAAAGCTTCGAGAGCCTACATGGAATAATTCAGGGAAGAAATTGGGCCCAACCATCACGGGAGCAGTGAGAAAACAAACACCAGTGGATTAACATAATTGCTTAATCAACAGCATTCACTGAAGGGCTTGCAAGTGTGTGGAATTAATCATCTCATTGTGAGGAGCATTATGAGTAATGAGCATAATGAGAACTTTGCACAGCTGGCAACTATTTTAATCCATTAACCAGCAAAATAAATAGGTCTAGAAAAACAACATTTCGTCTTATTTTTTACTGCATAACCAGGCTTGATGGGGAATATTGGGGTTAATGAGAGGAATTAAAGGGAGAATCATCTTCCAAACCTCCTTCCTGCCCAGCTATGAATGACAACTCCCTCCACAAGAAAATTCCCCTCAGCCACACTGAATAGATTCTACGTTTTCCCAGGATTTTCACTGGGAATGCTGCAAGAAATATTCTGGATGTTGACAGCCTCCAGCCAGATCCTTTAATTAGGCCTGAGGATGGTGGTCCAGGTCACTGCCAAGGGCTGGGGACCATCTCTACTTCCCTGTGTTAATCCAGGTACAAAGCTGGTGGTCTCCACCTTGACCCTCCTGAGAAGGTGACTCTGGAATGTTTCAGGCATTGAGGAGCAGCTTGTGGGGATAAGAAAATCCCAGGAAAAAACGAAAAAATAGGATTCCAACTGCCTGGGGAGATGAACATTTGAAAATGATTCGTTTTGTTTTTGTGCCCAAGTTTTGGGGTCAGTTTGGGTGCCACAAGCCCTCCTGTCACCCCAGCTGGGCCTGGGGAGGTCCTGCCTGCTTTGACTGAGCCCAGAGGGCTGGGATTTATTGTGCTGCTTTCCAAAGGCTGACGTCTTCCAAGGAAATGTTTATCCACAGCCATGGCTGACCTGTGATGACTCAATCCAACCAACTTCCAGCCAGGGATTTGGGAGACAAAGTGCTCCCTCCTGGCTCCAGCCAATCCATCTCTGCTCCAGTGCAAGGGGAGAACCGGGCAACAGCCCCTTCCCTCTTCCAGCTGGCCAAAGATTCCTTAGGAACAGCAAATCTGGGGATGTGTAAAGTATCTGTAAGGTTGTTTTTTCAAGCATGATCTTCTCCTTTAAGAGCAGGGAAATGAAGAGAGGGCGTTAAATAAAGCAAATAATCCTCAGCGTGTTCTGAGGTTTGGCAAAGAGAGCCGAGGGAAGCTCCTTATCTGTGGCCATCCTCCTCCAAATCCAGGCTGTCTCCTCCCTGCACTGGGCTAAATACTGCAAAAATCCCCTCAGAACTGATAAGGGAAATGTCAGCAGGCTTTTCCCCCCTTCCTGAAGTGGGATGTTCAGACAGGGATGTGATCCAGCCTGGAAGTGCTTGAGGGAAAGTACTTAATGCACGAGCTTTGAAAGAAAACAGAATTACAGCGTGATGGCCACAGAGTCCTTCTTTGGCTGATGAAATCAGGAAGGAGGAAAGGAGTTTTCTTATTGGGGAACAGCTGGCAAAAATAATAGAAAATAAATACCCAGATAACCAGAAGACAGGAAATCTTTCTCAGTAACCAATATAAACTCTTAATAAAAATATTAATTTTAAAGAATCTTTCCACTATTTCTCCTGTTGGAGACAGGATATTTTCTCAGGACACATTTATGGCTATTATGATTAATCTTCATAAAGATTTGGATAAGAAAATCACCGGGAGAATAAGTTTGAGCTTATGGGCTTAATATTGTCAACAAATGGGCTTCAGCGTTTTAAAACCAGCATAAAATGAAGGAAAGAAGAGAGCTGGCAGAGTTAGTTTCCTCCAGGCTGGAAAAGCTCTCTCAGGCTGGACAGGCAAGGCCGGATTTTTCCCCCCATGAAGGTTTTAATTAAACGAGGATGTCTCCCCTAAATATTCAGAATTGCAAGCCAGACTCTTTCAGTAGGAGGGCATCAAGTAAGTGGTGAAAGGAGATCACCAGGGGCATGAAAACTCTGGGTATTGGGCAGGGTAAAGATTTCTTGGTTAAGGTAAAAGCTTTTCCTGGTATTCCTAAAAAATCTGAGGCAAAAATACCTTCAGTTTACAGAAGAGCTTGCTATCAGCAAGGATTTTGAGTATTTTACTTTGAAAAGAGGCCAGCTGAGGTAAACCTTGTTTACAGCCCAGTGGTTTACCCTGTCCAACAAAAAGGAAAATGCCAGGGAGCCACATGACAAACCTGGCATTTGTTGTGTCTTTTTTCCCTTTTCTAAGAGACTGCACACTTGTAAAGGAGCATCATCCAAGCGTTGCCTATGGTGGGGAATAAGGTCTAAAAACTGAGCTCAGATCTTTTTATCTCAGTTGTTGGGTCTCCCACTTTCTCCAAGCCCAGGTTGGCACCTCCACGGCCACCAGGACTCTCAGTGCAAGCTGTGCCAGAGAACCAAGTCAGATCCCAGAGGAACTGGGAAACGAAGGCTCAGAAAGTCTCTGATTTTACTCAGAGGCCCCAAAACTGCTTTTTTTTTTGGAAAGAGAAAACTCCAAAACTTCTTTCCTTCTGCTGGGCCAAACCATGGAGCAGTCCATGGATGGATCTGGAGGCTGCAGGACCAGGTTCAAACTCCTTTGGTTTCTGTAAATTCCCAGTGTTCCTTCCTTTCCCAGACCCAGTTAATTGGGATCAGCACATCCATGACAGGAATCACTGCCAGGACTGGGATCTCTCCCTCAGATCTTCCTGCAAGGCTGAGATGTGTTCAGGATCTAGTTGTGCTCGGATAACCAGGAAGGGGCTGAGCTCTCCCAGTTCCTGCTGTGATCCAGACTTGATCTCTCTTCCCATCCCAAATCCTCGTGCTCCGCTTTAGTCCCGTTTGACTCTGGGACCCTGGGTTTGGGACATCCCTAAAGGCATTTAGGGATTCACTACAGGGGGCCTGTTCCAGTATCCCCAAACACACCTCAGGACATGTTTTGGAGACAGAAAACCCCTGGGAGTTGTTGGTGGAGCAACTTGAGTAAATTGTGCGTTTATTGAAGTTTTCTCTTTTAAAAAAACCCAATTATCAAGATTTTCTCAAATCCCCGATTCGAGCTGATTTTGGGGTGGCTCCCAAAGGAACCTTTACCCCGTGGCCCATCCCAAAGGTGCCCCTGAGTGCTCAGGAGCCTCTGGCAGATGTGTTTATCCCAGCCCAAGCACGCAGAACTTCCCTCCCGCCGGATCCCTGGCGCGGAGCTTTCTGCACGGCTGCCCTCCCGCCTAAACCTCTGGAATAAAAACCCTTCCCAGCGTTTTTTGCCCCCTTCCTTTTGTTTCTTTCCCCCTTCCTCCACCAGGATTTGGGGCTTTATCTCAGTGCCTGCTGAGGCCTCTCAGAAGGCTCCTTCTGGCCCCCGTTCCCGTCGGTTCAAACACGTCCCTGCCGAGCCTTTGAGCTGAAGGCGGAGATGAAGTCAACAAGTAAAATATGAAAATAAATAAAACTCCAGTTCAAACAAACCACTCGCCTCAGTAAATAGCTCCCGGCCCCCTTTCAGGGCTGGCCAGCAAATCATCTGGGCTATCTTGTTTTCCAACAGCTCGAGGGCCTTCAAAGCTTACCTTGTTTTGGAGCACTTAATTCAGCTCGGGGAGAAGTGGTTCAGATATTGTTGTGTATCGATGATTCATGATGGCTCTGCTGCAAAATGAAAGCTAAGGAGTCTAATCAATAAAATTATTGAGTGGCTTTGAACTAGTTCCAGGTCAATTTTTCTTGGCAATTTTTGCACTTCCTGAATTATACCGACCCAAAGCATGAATAATGATCTAAAATTACACAATATACAGAAACCATCTGTTAGATAGACACGGGCTGGGTGATGTCATCGGGCTACTCCTAATCTGGAGCCCTGGATGCTGCCAGTGGTGATGTCACGGGCTTGGCAACCCAAGGGTTGGGTTGGTAAAGCACCAGCAGCAACGTGATTTTCTCCTGGTTCTTGTGGAAAGAATTGATTGGTGCTCATTATCTCCAGGAGGGATGGAAGGGCTGTGGGGTGCCATAATTTATCCTACCTGGAAGAGGGTGTGGATGGAACCAGAATCCACTGAGAGCCATGGAGGGAGCAGAGCCAAAATGTCTTGGACTTGCCCGATGTTCTCCCTCCCAGACCCCCTCCTGAGCTCCCAGGCCCTCAGAGCAGCTGGATTTAACTGGCCAGGAGGTGCAGACCTGCCAGATGTGTCCAGGAGCAGCTGCCAGCTCCAGATGGGGGCCTGGATGCTCTGCTTCAATTCCAGTGAAAGCTGCACCAGGCCTCGTGCACGGGATCGAGTCCAGCCCTGCTGAGAATTACAGCAAAATTCCATATTCCATAGTCCATATTCCTTAATTCCATATTCCATAGTCCATAGTCCATATTCCCTAATTCCATAGTCCATAGTCCATATTCCTTAATTCCATATTCCATAGTCCATATTCCCTATTCCATATTCCATATTCTGAAATTCCATATTCCCTATTCCATATTCCATACTCCATATTTCCTATTCCATATTCCATAGTTCATATTCTGAAATTCCATATCCCCTATTTCATATTTCATATTCCATATTCCCTATTATATATTCCATATTCTATATTCCATATTCCATATTATATGTTCCACACTCCATACTCCATATTTCATATTCCATACTCCATATTCCGTATTCCCTATTCCCTATTCCATTCCCAGTTTGAATGCCATGAGCACTCCAGATTGGAATTCTTTCCCCATCCCGGTGGTAACACAGGGTGAGCTGGAGCAAAGCAGATCTGCCAGGAGTTTTGTCCATATCCACCGTGCCAAGGAAGGATTAAGGACTTCCACAGGGGGCAGGATCTTGGAATAACTCCTCCATGGAACAGCCCAGCCTCTCTCAAGGGCTGAGGGTTGAAGTTTCTGTCCCTTCCCCCTGCTGTTGTTACCACCTTGACCTGTGGGAATGTGTTTATTCCAAATGTTCTTCCTTCCCGAAAGTCTGGGATGGCGTCTCCCATCACCCCCTGGGCTCGGTCGAACAACAGTGAACAAAAATTCAGGGTTTTGTCCCATCTTTGCCATAATTAAACAGAAACCCAACTTCTGTCTGACTTCTAGAGGAGAGCTTCGAATCTTCAGAGCATAAAGAACCATTAGTGGGTGGTGTTTCACCAAGGCTTGAAGAGATCTGAGTCTCATTTCAACTTTGTATAAAATTTCACTTAATTCCTGCTTGTTTGCCAGGATGTGTAATTTGATTGCTCTAAGCGAGTGAAAATGTATTTCTCGTTGGATGGAAATCTATAAACAATCTGGAAGTTTCTTATTTTAACATCATTTTCACTCTGCCTTCAGGGCTCTGTACCATAATCAAATGTTAGTTTTTCTTTCTAAATGCAGTCGTCCTATGCACATCCCTGGAAAGGAAAATTCAGCCATGAAACCCCAAAATTCTGCTTTTCAACCCCAAATAGCCACTTCTGACTTGCAAGGACAACTTCACATCAGCTCAAACCCAATAAATTTCCCACAAAATGCTGATTGTGAGATGAAGAAAAATCTGGAAGTGTTTTCAGATAGGTTGAGTCAGAAATCATGGAATCATTTAGCTGGAAAAGACCTCGAAGAGGGAGTCAAATTGCTGAAAAATCAAATAGGAGTGAAGGCAGAATTCTGTGTGCAGCACCTGGAGTGAGGAGATTTTGGAAATCTCTCCCTTTTCTGTTTTGTCTGTCAAAATCTTCTGTATTTCAGCCCTTTCAAGGGCCAAAAAGGCTCTCAGATGATAAAAACACATAATTTAATATGGAGCAAATGTGAATTTAATCAGCTTTATGTACAGACATTCTGTCCTCTGAGAGGGCAAATGTCAGAACATGTGGGGGATTTCTGCAGTGTTTTAAGGCAGCAGTTTTGGTGAGGGGAGAATCCAAATGGATCCCCTGATCCTGTGTTTGGAGATATCTCCAAATTAGCCATTAACTACTGCTGATTAATTAGCCATTATTAATTAGCCATTAACACCACTCTTAGAGCCAGCCTTGATATTTCCCATTTTAGAGGGCAAGGAAGAATTAAAAAGCTCACTCTCGGACCAGAACAAAAGCAGGGCTGTGCCTTCCTCCCCGAAGGAATCGCGATGTGGAATTTCTCAGCCAGCCCAGGAGTGAATTCCCCATTTTTGAGCTCCTGCTGAAGCCCAGGAGCACCCAAGCCCCGGGCTGGCCACTGAATCGAGGCTTTTGTCGGAGCCCTGCTGCTGGAAATCTCTGCCCCAGCTGCCCCCGTGCTCCCTCACCATGGCAGCAGCACAGGCGATCCCTGCCCGGTGTTTTCCTTGGCAATCCATCAAAGGAGCCGGGAATGAGCCGGGTTTGGGGCAGGAGAGGCGGCCCCGGCTGCCCCAGACCCGGCAGGCTCTGCTCTGGGAAGGACCAGCCTTGGGCAGCCAGGGTTTTCTCTCTTTTCCATGATATTCCAGATTTTTTTCCGTGATATTCATAGCAGGAATGTGTTTCCGTGGTGTTACAGAAGAGTTTTTGCCATGAATCCTGCAAAAAGAAAAAGAGGGATTTTCTGTGTCGTTTTCCACTTGGGCAATGAAAAATGCTTGGGGAAAAAAATTCCTGGGTTTTGCTTCTAGAGCTGCCCAGAGCCCACATTCCCAGATTTCCACCCAATTCCTATCACAGGATCAGTGCAGGAATCCACTGATAGAAATCCAAAGTTTTCCTTTCAGAACTCACATTCCCAGATTTCCACCCAATTCCTATCCGGTCAGTGCAGGATCCAGTAGAATCAGTTTTCAGACTCAATTCCGTTCACCATCCTCACGGATCAGTGAAATCCAAAGTTTTCCTATCAGAACTCACATTCCCAGATTTCCACCCAATTCCTGTCACAGGATCAGTGCAGGAATCCACTGATAGAAATCCAAAGTTTTCCTTTCAGAGCTCACATTCCCTGATTTCCACCCAACTCCTATCAGAGAATAAGTCAAGGGAATCCCACTGATGTAAATTCCAAAGAATTTTCCCTCCAGAGCTCACATTCCCAGATTTCCACCCAGTTCCTATCACAGGATCAGTGCAGGGACCCCACTGATGGAAATCCCAAGGAGTTTTTCCCTCCAGAGCTCAAAGTTCCTGATTTCTCCCCAATTCCTGCCCAGGGGAATCTCACTGGTAGAGACAACCATGGGATAACAAATCCTGCCCAGCACCTCTTGAATCCAAGGGAATTGTGACAAATGAAAACGTTTCCAGAACAATTTCCCCTGACTTGGGAAGTCAGGGAATTCCCTGAATTCCCACTTTTACAGGTTGCTTTGGCTCGGATGAGATTTCTGGGAAGGTTTCTCCCGTGATTTCTATGGAATAACCAAACTGTGCCAATGCTTTTGTGTTCTCTCTGCAAGGAAACCAGGTTGGAAAAGGACCTGGAAATATCTGGGGAGGGGGCCCAGATATTTCTGAAAATCTGGGAATTCTGAAAGTCCTGCTTTAACAGCAGTAGAATAATAAATTCCCTGCAAAAATGCCATGATTTTTAGGGATGCTGTCAAGTTATTAAGGCCCCAAATTTAGGTTTTCTAACAGGAAAGGAGAAAAGCAAAATGGGGTTATTTACAAGGTAAAATTGTGACTTTTATCAAATATTTAAAGTCATATCTACAACGGCTTCTCCTGCCCTCTCCTGAGAGGGAATAAACCCTTTTTGTTCGGTGGGGTTGCTCAGGCAGGCGAAATTTAAATTTTATAAATTTGGCCCCAGTGTTTCAGTGCTAGGCTGGAGTGAATTTTATCCCAAAAAAGAAGTTACAAATAATAATTCAGAATGTCTGAATGCCAACATCTGCATAATGCTGATATCCTCAGCACCAACACAGTCCTGGCTGCTAAAATGCTGCCCAGATAATCAGATATTGATTAATTAAAACAACCCCTCCTCTGCCAAGCAAAGATCACTTCACTCCTAACAGACACAGCTCCATTATTCTCTTTTTTTTTTCCCCTTCCTCTTCTCAAAGAACTTTTGCCACTCTTGACTTTTACCACCCAGAAAAACGGGTGAAAACGCTCATCTTAATTTCCCTTTTTTTTTCTTTTTTTTTGGGAGGAGGAGGAGGGGAGACAAATCTCCATCTCGAAATCTGCAGCCCAGTCGGGACTTCAAATGCTTCACTTATCTGCTCTTGTAAACTCGGGGCTGCGGAGTAATGCTGGCCAGACAAGTCATAAATCATGAGCAGAGACAGGTGCAATAAATACCAGTGTCAGAAAGTTACAAAGTAAAATTATATTGTTTTGACAAGATGTCCAGATGCGTTGACAACGGGGCGAGTAAATGGGCTCGCTCTGAGGGGCTCTGTTAGTGCAGGGGAGGGAGGGAAAACCCAAAAAGACCCAAGAAAAATAACCCAAAAGCTTAAAGGCTTATCAGGAGAACGATGTAACTACTGCAAAACACCCAGGAGTACATTCATTTTCTGGGGGACTCTTCCTCTTCTTTCCTCAGTGCTCCATTGAGGGCATCTCTGGAAAAGAACTAAAAAAAATTAAAAAAAAAAAAAAATAAAAAAACCAAAACATTTTTTGGGTTTTTCTTGGCAGTTTCAGGGTAAATGGTGATTGACAAAGAATAATTCTCTTTTTTTTTGCATCGTGCCCACTTAGAAACTGCCTGGCTGCATTTCCCCTGCTTGCAGCAGCATTGGAGCAGCTCTGATGTGTTTAACGCTCCTGCTCCTCCTCACGTGAGGTTTTACACCAAAAATCTGGGACAGGAGCCCCAGTTCAGCTCTTCCTCTTCAGCTCTGACATCTGCACAAGTGTCCTCCTGAACAGGCTTAAATTTGGTGTTCACCTGGGGCTCCTGTGATTTTCTGAATTAGGCCAGAAGGTTCAGCAATTTCCAGCTGCGGGTTTTGAGCAATTTGTGCAAGATCAGAGAGAGGTTAAGACAGAAGGAGCAACTTTCAACCCAACCAACTTCCCCAGCCACGAGCCCACCCCTAATTCCTTCTTTGTACACAATCCTCCAGGATTCTGGTTTTTTAGTTTTTTAATTTACTTCCATGCATTTTTTAGATCTTTTTTGTGACGTTTCCAGCAGAATAAACTTGCTGAATTTGAGTTTTGGGATTAACCTCAGGCCATGCCTGGATTTTATTTTTTTTTTTAATTTTTCTTTTTCTGCCTGGATTTTAAATCCTCAGGAGCAGAATTCTGTCTGGGGAAGGGGTGAGCACTAAAAGTCTTCCCTGTAGTGTGACAATGAATGGAAATAATGCAGGGATCCCTCAGTAAATGAGATTTGAGTGTGCTGTGTCTCTGAACCACCAGAGCCAGCCCTCCTCAGAAATTTGGTGCGTTAAACCATGGGAATCATGGAATGGTTTGGGCTGGAAGGGACCTTCACACTCATTTTTTTCCACCCCCTGCCATGGGCAGGAGCATCTTCAGCTATTCCAGGATGCTCCAAGCTGGCCTTGGACCTCCAGGGATTTTTGTACCAGATTTTTTTCACCTTTGCTCCATTGCCATGCTTTCCCAATTTTCCAAATTTCGCCATTTTCCCCCCACAAATCAGCCCCAGAATCTTAACGTGGAAAGAAATCTGGGTGTTTTTTCCCAGGTGAGACTCTGACAATGTTTGGGAGAAAGCTGGAGGATGTTTTGGCTCCCAGAGCAGGCTGTTCCATGGATGCTGCTGGATTTGGAGCTTTGGGCTGCCAGGCCAGGCATCAGCACCCTGTAAAAAAACCCAATATGTTTCTGCTGAAAGGAATGTGCTACCATAAATGAAGGCACTTGAAGGTCAAAGGTCACCAGGAGTAATTAGCCCAGGCCATTAAAGGAAGAATAAAAATCATGTTTTACAAGCTGATAGAAAAGAAAGTTGAAAATACGCCTTGGAGAGAAAAAAAAAATAAATAAAAATAAACCCAACAGAAGTGCAGCAGCACATGGTGGGGTGGGTGTTGTTCCTGTGCAGTTGGGACATGCTCACATATATTTTCTTTATGAAAATCTGCTCCTGGCTCACTCTGGACACGAGTTCTGCTGCAAACTTGGGGGAAAGTCAATTCTCCTGTGCCGTGTGTAATGTTTTAAAAGCTACCTTCAAATTGCTCCAGCCTTTTTATCATCCCGTTATCTCCTTCCTCCATCTCCAAACCTGCCTGACGTTGGAAAAATACACAGAGTTTGACAGCCAGGCCGGAGTGAAATGCAAAGCTGTCCTTGGAAAGTGCTGGCCATTTCCCAGCAGCTCTGGGGAGAGCTGCAGGGAGGCTGTGCGAGCACAAAGAGCCCCCCAGGCCAGGGCCCTGATGGATGAGTGACCCTTCAAAGAGCCCCCCAGGGCTCTGCCCTGGCCCCTTTTGCTTCAGTGGAATCAAAAGTGTTCAAGGCAACGCTGAAGTTGTTAAATTGGGGGAAATGGGGAGAGATTTTTGGCACAAATAGGAGAAAAATCCAGATGGAGGCGATGCTGCAGTTCCACGTTGGTCAGTGGTTCTTTGGGGTTGTGCAGAAGAATTTAAACATGGAAAAGAGCATTATTTTTATTTAGATTTTTTTTCCCCCTTAGATATTGTGGTTGTCCCATCCCTGGAAGTGTCCCAGGCCAGGCTGGGTGGGTTTGGAGCGTCCTGGGATGGTGGAAGGTGTCCCTGACCAGGGCAGGGGATGAGATGGATTTTAGGGTCCTTTCCAACCCAAACCTGTGGTTCTCTGAACTCAGTAATGAAGGAAACTACTGATACCAGTCATTAAGGAAATTCCAAGAGGTTAATCAGTAATATCAGCAATTAAGGAAATTCCAAGAGGTTTTTCAGGACATTCCCTGGGTCAGGGTTGTCAGGGATATCCAAAGCAGTTTTGTTCCAAAGGATTCCAAGCACTGGGAATAACCCTGCCTTCACCAGTGACATCCTGGAAACCTCAGTAAAAAATTAAAAAAAGATATTTTGGTCCCCCAAATCCTGTCACAAAGAGCTCTGAACTGAAACAGTTATAACCAAAAAATAGTTAAAACCAAAAAATAGTTAAAACCAAAAAATAGTTAAAATAAAAAATAGTTAAAATAAAAAAATAGTTATAACCAAAAAATACTTATAACCAAAATTAAAAAGAAGAGTATAACCAAAAATAGTTAAAACCAAAAAATAGTTATAACCAAAAAATAATTATAACCAAAAAATAGGTATAACCAAAAAATAGTTATAACCAAAAATAGTTAAAATAAAAAAATAGTTATAACCAAAAAATACTTATAACAAAAAAATAGTTTAAAAAAAAAGAGTATAACCAAAAAATAGTTAAAACCAAAAAATAATTACAACCAAAAAATAGTTAAAATCAAAAAATAGTTAAAATAAAAAAATAGCTATAAGCAAAAAATAGTTAAAATAAAAATATAACTATAAGCAAAAGTAGTTAAAATAAAAAACTAGTTATAACCAAAAAAATAGTTAAAACCAAAAATAGGCACAACCAAAAAATAGTTATAACCAAAAAATAGTTAAAATAGGTATAACCAAAAAAAAAAATTATAACCAAAAAATAGGTATAACCAAAAAATAGGTATAACCAAAAAATAGTTATAACTAAAAAATAGATAAAACCAAAAAATAGTTAAAACCAAAAAATAGGTATAACCAAAAAATAGGTATAACCAAAAATAGTTAAAATAAAAAACTAGTTATAACCAAAAAATAGTTAAAACCAAAAATAGGCACAACCAAAAAATAGTTATAACCAAAAAATAGTTAAAATAGTTAAAACAGATATAACCAAAAAAAAAATTATAACCAAAAAATAGGTATAACCAAAAAATAGTTATAACTAAAAAATAGATAAAACCAAAAAATAGTTAAAACCAAAATATAGTAATAACCAAAAATCCCCTCCAAGTTATCTCCAGGCATTTCAGGAACCAACTTCCAACAATTTGCTTTTCAGCCGCTTCCTCCTCAGCCCATCCCAAACCAGCGAGTGCCCACGGGCTCCCTGCGGCTGCTGCTGGCTGTGGAGAGGGGCTCCCTGTGATAACACCTCCTGCTAATCAGCTCCCAGATGGTTTCCAGCTCTTCCTGAGCCCCCAGTGCTGCAGAGGAGCCCTGTCAGCAGCAATTACCGCCAGGTCCTTGCAGAAGAAAAGGGACCTGTTCCAAGGATTTGCCTCTCTGGTGCTCCCAGATCCTCCTTCCGAATGAGGAATGCCGCCCCGTGACCCACAGGGACGTGGCACTCCTGGAGCATCGTTTGGGCCTTGGTGCCCCAGGAGCAGGAGGTGGGAAATGGATCTGCTGCCTTGGCATGGAGCAGCAGGAGCTGGGGAATGAAGAACTCGGGAGCTGCTCGGCCCTTTCGTGCAGACTGAGCTGCTCAAAGGCTCTTCCACGGGTTCAGAAGGAGACTAAAAGTGCAGATTTTGATAAAATGCTGTTTTCAGCAGGTTCTGGTGAAATTCCTCCGTCTTTAGAGGTACAGATTTTGATACCATGCTGGTTTCAACATTTTTTTGTGAAATCTCTGGTTTAGAAGTGCAGATTTTGATACCATGCTGGTTTCAACATTTTCTGGTGAAATCCTTGGTTAGAAGTGCAGATTTTGATACCATGCTGGTTTCAACATTGTCTGGTGAAATCTCTGCCTTGGACTGTCCCAGTTTCATGCCAGGATTGGTTTCCCTTCACCAGGGATTCCTCCATGATCAGATATTTCCAGAGCTGTGTCTCCACTTTGAGCTGCTCCATCCTGCATTCCTAGTCTTGGTTTAAGTGGCAGAACCCTTTTTTTGCTTTTTTCCCCCTCACTTTTCCCTCCAGGCCATTCAATGACCCCCCATCCCCACCTCACCTCCAGCACCCCTTTTTTCCTGGGGGTGCTCCCAGACTCCTGCAGACCCCACAAATCCCCGGGAAGCCGCATCCCCAAGCCTGCAATTCCCCACAGGACACTTAGACATTTGCTTTTAATCTGGGCCCCGAGTTTGTAATGAATTCTGTAAACATAATCACGAGGCCTTTCCTAGAGGGAAGCCCTCCCAAATCCCAGCCATTTCTGCTGACACTTTTGACTCTGGGCTTGATCTTTGCCCAGGTTGCCAAATAAAAAGGGCAGAGGGCAGAGTTCAAAAGCGGCCGTTTACCCCTCGGATTATTGAAAATCAAACCCCGGCGGAAACGCTCCGGAGGAATTGGAGGAAACTCCTGCCCCCTGCTCCCCCAGGAAGGATGTCATTAGATTGTTTTCTAAGGTTGGGTCTGTTTATAGAAATAAACACTTGAGTGAAAACAGGCATGAAATGCTAGAAAGGCAGAAATGCACGGGGGCTGCTCCAGCGCCACAAGCACGGCTGGGGATGAGCACTCCCCCAAGTTCAAGCCCCTCTTCTCCACCAAAATCTCTTTTTTTACACTTAATTTGTCAATGATTTACCTGGGCACTGATGGACATACCCATGTCTGTCTTTGAGGATGCTTAATATGGATTATTTTTAATTTCAGCTGATTTCTCTCTGTTTCCTCAAGGCCCTGCACAACCCAACACAACAATAAGACAATTCCCATGTCTTCTTTTCAGACCTAATTATTTACTGCAGATTTTAATGACCAGATATCAGTAATTAGTGTTATCAGCTCCCATTCAAGGCACCTGAAGTGAAGCTTTCCAAATCACAACTCTCCCAAAATTGTTCAAAGTGATGAATTTATGCTCCCAAACCTCATTTCCCTGCTTGGTTTGAGCTCCAAGCTTTTCCAAACAGACTTTTTATGTCTTCACCTGGGACTGAAAAGAGCTGGAAGATCCTGGAATGAATCTCATTTCTTACCTTCACCTCTCCAATTTATTTTTTCTCACTGCATTTTTCCCCTCACTCCCACGTGTCCCAGTTCCATTCACTTGCCATTCATTGACCAACACAAAGCTTATTTTTTGCAATTTTTAAATTTAATTGATTTTCCAACAACTTCCTGATTTTTTTTTCCTTTTCTCTTCCTTCCTTTCCCTGTTTTTTCCCATCTGTGATGTGCAGCCACCACTTTGGATTTCTGGCACTTCCCAGCCCATTTCTGCAGCGCTCCCCTCTCCTCACGCTCATGGTTTTAGCTCTGGGTGTTGTTCCCTCCTCTCTTCCTGCTCATATTTAGAAGCAGGAATAGACTGAATAATTCTAAGTGGACAATAAACCAAAAAAAAAACCCCAAACCCCTGGCATTACATAGACACAGGAGCACATGGGGGAGTCCATAAATCATTCTTCCTGCCACATCTGTTTTTATTTTGAAGTTTATCAGCGCGCTCGGTCGCAACGGGGATTTTGGGGGATAGGGGAAGGAGGAGGAGGGCCCCGCCGCAATATTAATCTCCCCAAGTGCCTTCCAGAACATCAGAGAACGAGGGGAAAGAAAGGCTTTTAGCTGGTCTCTGCTTTTCCTTCCTCAAGGCTGCAGATAAAGCTTGGCTGCCCACGGCGCGCGGGGCTGAAAAGGGCAATTCATGGATGCCGTTATCAGCGCTCCGCCGGGAGAGCCCTCGCGGGGACCTGGCGCGGGTGGCAGATAAGACAAGCCCCACACTGATACCTGCCCAGACAAAAACGGGCTGTGCCCCCCTCTGCCTGCCCCCACGGGGAGTGTGTGTGGGCATCCTGAGAGAGATACCTGTGTGTGTCCTTGGGGGTGCTTAGTATTGATTATTTTATATTTCAACTGATTTCTCTCTGTTACCTCAAGGCCTTGCACGATCCACAACAATAAGACAGCTTCCATGTCCTCTTTGCAGACCTAATAATTCTATGCAGATTTTAATGACCAGTGAAAATGGGTGAAAATGGGTGAAAAGGGCAATTCATGGACGCCGTTATCAGCGCTCCGCCGGGAAAGCCCTCGCGGGGACCTGGCGCGGGTGGCAGATAAGACAAGCCCCACACTGATACCTGCCCAGACAAAAACGGGCTGTGCCCCTCTCTGCCCCACGGGGAAAATGTGTGTGCATCTCAGGAGAGACACTGGCAGCAAGGTTTGGTCTGTTGGAGGACAGAGGGAAGGGGGCACGGATTGCTGGAGCCTTTCCCAGAGCTTGGAGTGACCTCGGGAAGGTCCTGGAATGGATCTCGTTTCTTATCTTCACATCTCCAATTTATTTTTTCTCACTGCATTTTCCCCCTCGCCCCCACACGTCCCAGTTCCATTCACTTGTTGTTCATTGACCAACACAGAGCTTCTTTTTTGCAATTTTTTAATTTAATTGATTTTCCAACAACTTCCTGATCCCTCCCCGCTGATACAGCTGAGGTTTGCTCGGCATCTTCTTCCATCCTGCTCTGAGGCTGATAACTCACGCCAGGTTTGGGTTTCCAGGAGCTCCAGAGGGATTTGTGCAGATCAGTCCCAGCACGCTCTGTCTTCCTTCTTTTCTCATTTTCAAGGCCTCTCACAGCAGAAATGTTTGTGAACCAGTCTCAAAAGGAACGGCACCAGAATGCTCTTTTCCACATGGAATCCTCGGTTTTGGAAGTGCATTTCAGACACTTGGGAATTCTGGTAAATTTGAGTGTCTCCCTGCAAAGGCCAGAGTAATGGAGGAATACAAAAAAAAGAACTTTTTTTTTTTTTTTAAATTGCACTGAAAAAAAATTTGGGGTTTTCTTTTCTTCAAAGTCTTTAAAATGCTCTCAGGTGCCCAATCTCTGAGTCAGAGAAAAGTATAATCTGACAAAGAGTTATTTTTTATTTTCATCACATATTAAAAACTTCCTCTGTTTTTCCTGTGAGGCCCTGGCCCTGGCTGCCCATTTTTAGGCACTCTGACAACAAAACGTCACCTCTGAAGCTTCCCTGTGCTATTAAAGTTTGAATCCTTCCCCGAGTGATCTCAGTCAATATCTTTATTATCTCATTGCCACAATATTTCCCTCTTCCCCCAGAAACATCCATTTATTATAATTCCTGACTAAAGCTCAGTTTTGAGCCTGTTCTCCATCTCAAGTAGGTCCAATCCTAAAACCCATTTATTTCTCCCATCATTTTGGGACAGGAGAAATCCCTCACTTCCATCTTTGGTTGGGAAGATGGGGATGTTTGGATGATTTAAATCCCCACCTGATGAGCCCAAACTGGTGTCCAGGGCTGGGAAGGGCTGGGCAGCCCTCACACCGAGGGTCTGGGATGTGTTGGGAGTGTCATATTTAGGAACACCGGGACTTTTATTCCCCCTGGGGTGTCAAACAGGATTAGAGGCATTGAAGTGACCTAAAAACAGAAAAAAAAAAAGGGAATAAAAAGCAGTTTTATTTATTGAAGGGCCTTCAGGTACATTTAGGGCAGACAAAGCCCACCCAAAATGGATCAAGGGGTCACAGGTTTTGACACTTTTATAAGTTTGGTCCATTTGCACATTGGGGGTTCATCTGCCAATTCCAGCTCCAGCTGATGAAGGCATTGACCCCAAGTTTGCTGCCCCAGCTCCCTTCTGTTCCCATCTCTGGCCCTGAGGCAGTGAGGTGCCCTTGGCTGCCAGGCCTGGAGAGGAATTGCTGTGTCTGCCCAAAGTGGGGAAGCAGCAGCTCCCAGTGCACGTGGAGTTTGGAGTTACACACTAAAGAATTACAGGGTTACCAACAGATGAAAAATAGAAAAGCAAAAATCCCGAGGCATCAAGGGGATCAGTGAGCTCTGAGGTGTGCCACAAGCAGGGATTTTGGGACACACAGATGTCCCCTCCTTCCCACGGTGCAGTGGCTGAGCTCCCAATCCAGCCCTGTGGGTGAAGGACAATTTTTGCCTGGAAAGGGACGCCCTGATTGCAGCCAGGAGGGGACTGGGGCAGGAGCTGCCCCTTCCCAGCACTCCAGCCCCAAGCCCAGCCTGACCAGAGCCACTCCTGCATCCATCCTTGGCTGGCTTTGGGTTGGAATTACTTGGGGTTTGGAAAAAAATCAGGCAAAAAAAGCCGAGTTCCATCTGTCAGCTCACTGTCACAAGGATTTTCCTGCTTAGAGGGCTCTTCTCTGCAAAGCTGATTGCAGGTTTTTTTGGCCTGTAAATCAATCCGTGTGCAAAGACAACCAAAGTTTGAACAAAATCGAGTTCAGGTGGAACCCAGAATATTGTATTCTGCTTCAGATCTGTGACCGAGTGAACAAAAAACAAAGCACAAAAATGGCACCAAAACCGATCCAACACTGAGCTGGAATTCCTGGAAAGGCATCAGGACTGTGGCTATTTTGCCCCAATTAATTTGTCCAACATCCATGTGCTCTCCTTCTCCTCTCCAGCTGCCTTTTGTGCAGCAAATCCCTGCAATCCCCTTTCCAAAGTGCTGTTTACACAGCCCATGTTGACTTAGCACTTGAATTGCTCGTCTCATTTCCCTGATTCATGGGCCAGGAGGATGCTGCTCCCTTGATTTGTAGCCCAATTGATATTTTGCTTGCCCCGGGGCTACCACGACTGCTGGGGCCTGCTTTCCATGGAGTGATTAGTCCTGACAGCTGCAGCACACAATTACCTTGCCAAGCTCCCCTGAAATGCTTGGGCTGGACCAGTCCTTCCCCAAGGAAATCCTGGATGTGGGGCTGGAAAGCTGAGCTCCAAAAGATGGGCTGGGAGATGTGGGCAAAGGCAGGAAATGAAAGTTAAACCAGGCAGAGATCTGCTTTAATCAAACCCTGTGCACTAATTCTATTTATTGCTGGTTTGATTCTATTTATTCCTAATTTATTTCTCTCTGTTGTCAATTTCTTTCTCTTTATTAACAATTTTTTTCGGAATTCCACTCAATAATGAAAATCCATTCCCCAAAATTATTCCCTTCGGTTGTATCAGCCCAAAATTCCTTCAGCACTTGTTTACCATCACCAACTCTGGCTTCTTCCCATTCATTCCCTGACTTTCAGAGGAGTTCCATCATTTCACTTTCCTCCTGTCAGTCAGACTTTTCTTTCAGCTGCTTTAAATAATCAGCTGCCTCCAGCTCCCAAACTCTGTGGTTTGGTTGGTTGGGGTTGGTTTTTTTTTAACAGATAACATTAACAAAGCTCTCCTGAGGAGCTGTTTACTGGAAACAGAGCAAATATCATGTTCCTTGTGCAGACTACAAATGGCTAAAATAAAAATAAACAGAATTTCCTGGGACAGGATGCTGGAGAGGGGATTGATTCCGTCATGAAAACATCCCAACAGGTTCCTTGCACATCAAGAAGGTGCTTTCAAAGGAGAAAATGGTGTCTGCAAAAGTTAATAATCACCCACCGATCATTTAGGAAAATCACAAACTCCGTAGACTTTTAGAATTCCCAACCATTCTCAAGAGAAAACAAAAGGAACTCCTGATGGGATCAGGTCCATTTCCCTGGGAGAGGGCTGCTGGTTTTACCTGGGATGGGGGATGGTGGAGAATGGTGGGGTCAGGATAAGCAAACCTGGAGCAGGGAGTCTCCAGATCCCCAAAACTGATACATGGCACAAACTGGAATTTCCAGATCCTCCCAAATTCCCCATTTTAACGTCACCCCTAAAATTTATTTTAGACAAAAAAAGGTTTTGCCTCCATAATCCACCGAAGGTTCGGGAGATGCAAATGACAATGCAGAAGAGCAGAATACACATTTTGACTCTTTTTTGTGTAGCTAAATCCATAAAGATCCATCCTTTAACCCCCATTTTTCCCACATGGGCTGGCAAGAGCTCTTGGAGCAGCAGTAGGAGGAGAGGGAGCTTTACGGGAGGGGGCCTAGAGGCAAATCTCTTAATTAACTGTTACCAAAAGCCCTGAGCCATATGGCCACCATAAAAAGGGGATTTTTATACACTGCCCCATTTTATGTCATCAGTTGCGAGCCGTGGATTCACTCTCACCCCCAGTCAGCCAGGGCTGCGCAGGAGAAAAGCTCTGAAGTGAAAACACGGCCCATCTGTTGGCGATAGGGCCGAGCCGCGTATTCTCCCCGTACATTTCTACATTTCCTGCATTGCATACGATCTCAAATATTTGCTCTTGGAACTGCAAGGTGTCCTACTGTCATAACAGTCAAGTTATTCATTAAGCTGTCAGCACCTCGGCGCATTGCTCCCACGCGGGGTCCAGCTCTGATTTTTCCATTCCCCCTCGGAGCACCCCCTCACTCATCGCCGCGCGCGGTTCCCCTCAGAACGGGTGCAACTGAGATCCTCATGTCAACAGATGTAAACCAAAGCCCTACCTTTTCCAGCGCCACGCTTCCAGCCCCCCGATTTCCGAGGGCACTAATGGATTTCGAGGGCCGGCTCGAATTTGCCAGGGTTTTGTTGCTATCGATGTGATGCAGTTCTTGGCGCGCACTTCTGAGCCCGCGGCCGTGAAGGCTTAAAAGCTGAGAAGTCGAGCAAAACAAGGATCTACCAAAAGCAACCCCGTGATTGATTCCCAGCGCCGGTGTTTGGGAGTGAAGCTGAGCAGATGGTTTACAACAGCAAAGCCAAGGCACCGAGCTCGCAGAGCTTTGCCTAAAATTGGGCTTTTGTGCTAAGCCTGACCCGCGGGCTGCCCACCTCCGGCACGGGGGGAGTTTGTGTTTGTTGCCACTCCGGTGGAATAAATAAAACAGGTCTGCTGAGGGTGACTTCGTGCTGCTTGGTTTCTGAATTCACCCTTTTTGTGTGTTTTGCAGGAGCCTGAAATGGAAAGCTGCCTTGTTCCTAAGACAAAGCATCATACCTGGCTTTTTCTTTGTGAGTTGGGGTGATTAGGGATGACTGCACTCTGGGGAGAGAGCAGCTGATGGGGGATTCACTTCTCTAATCTTGGCTTAGGTAGAAAGTTCAAATTCACAGAATTTTATTGATTTTCAAAGGTGCCTTTGACCCCTCATACCATCCTGTCACTGCCCTCAGAGCAGGGATGTCACTGACCATGGGAAAGGACAATCCACGTGTCCCCAGCACAGCAGAGGAGGGAAGGGGCAAAAATGCTACACCCAAAAGCCCTGTCTGTAGTTAGACTCTCCTCTAGCTGGGCTGTTTGAACCATTTCTCTCTCTTCCCCTGAATTTTTCTCTGTTTGTCCCCCAGTTTTTGCCCTTTTCCCACTGCTGGGTTCAGACTGATGAGGCACAGAGGGATGGACAAGCCACAGACATCCAAGCAATGTCACCCTTTGACTGTCATTGCTCTGGGGTTTAACTCGGGCCTTGCTACACTTCAGGGCCCTGCAGTTGGACCTGAGGGCCATTTTAGCTCTCTTCCCACTATTTAAATAAATACTATTGAAGTATTCTATCCCAGAATGCAGAATTTGGGTAAATTCTGTGCTCTATTTGCATCCAGCCACGGCGATTGGGCACATCAAGAGGGACACAGCTGCAAGCAGGGGCTGCTTTACCATGGCCAGGGTGGCTCTCGAGGCATCAACCGTCCCTCCAGCTCCTGTTCCAACACCTTTCCTTTTTCCTTTCCTTTTTCCTTTCCTTTCCCCCGAACCTCCCTTGCCTGAACTTCCCATCCCATCCCATCCCATCCCATCCCATCCCATCCCATCCCATCCCATCCCATCCCATCCCATCCCATCCCATCCCATCCCATCCCATCCCATCCCATCCCATCCCATCCCATCCCATCCCATCCCATCCCATCCCATCCCATCCCATCCCATCCCATCCCATCCCATCCCATCCCGTTGCGTTCCCAGCCCTGCCCGGCAGGTGGCAGCGTGGAACCGCTCACCTTTTTTCTGCAGAAAACCCAAGTTTTCGCTCAATTTCGAGCGATTTTCATCGATTTGAGGGAAAAGGGAGGGGAGCAGGCTCCGGGCAGCCGGGAGTGGTGTCTTTAAGGAAGGGGAGAGGGGTAAAGGGGTATCAGCGCTGCTGGGCATGGCTCTGTCCCAAGACAGCTCCACAGCCAAGGCTCTGTCCCTGATTTTCTGCTTTTGGAAAAGGCTGTGCCTGGATTTCGCTGTCGGGAGGTTGTCACTGTGACCTGAGATCCCAGAGGGATAGGGAAAATTTGGTATTGGTGGTGGTGACACAGCTCCTCTGGCTACAGCCATGTCCTCCTCATGGGTACCAGGGATGGATCCTGAACATCCTCCCCCAAACTCACCCAGTTCAGGGCAACCAACTTCTCTGGAAGAGCTGGACTGGCAGTTCCTGTGTTCCATGGGAATTCTGTACATCCCACGTGTTCTGTGCCCAAAACACCACAGGCCTTTTGGAATGAGATGGTCTTTAGGTCCCTTCCAACCCAAACCATCCCACAACCCCATGGATTCAAGTTCCTCTCCCCGGGAAGAACAGCAGAATCCCTCCCTGAGTCCTGTGCCCATCTCCCAGGAGGGAATGGATGTGCTGTCCATGCTGGGAGGAGGAGGAGAAGGAGGAGGAGGGTGTGGAAGGCTTTACAGGAGCCTGTCTGCACCTGGAGCTGTTTCACTCTCAGCACCCATTCCTGGAGAAACACCCCCTCTCACTCAGCACCAATCTGCTCTAAGCCAGGCCTAAATAAATCGGGGCTGTTATATCTCTCTCCGTAGCCAGGCAGGTTTTTTTTCCCCCTCAATGTTCTCTCCGGGCCTGTTTTTATTTCTTTCATCGCCATCAAACGCCGGCTCCTGCAGCTCTCGGTGCTGAGCCCTGCACAGGTTGGAGTGAGCAGGGCATGTTTGCTCTGACAGGAACTCTCAGCTGGCTCGTTAGAGCCTTCAGCAGGTGGGGCAGCCCCGAGCAGTTCATCCATCTAAATACAGACGTTATTAGGGCTGACCTTGCTCTGCAGCACCCCCTCCCCAGCCCGACCTGCTGTGGGGTTTAATAAATGGATCCCAGCCTTGCAGGGAGCAGCCCCACGCTGGGCAGGCAGATAAGAGCAATGTCATGTCAAACATTCCACAGGAGCCTGGCAAGTGGCTGTGGGGGGAAGCAAATCCTGGGAAAAAACAGCTGATTTAATCATCCTCATAGCAGAGCAGTTCTGGGGAGAATCAGGTTTAAAAGCTGGAGCTGGTGCAGGGTTTGAATAATGATTTTCTAATTTTAGCTTCGTCAGGGTGTTCTGCTCAGTCCTGTGCCCCTGGGTTGGGTTTGTGGCGTGTGTGGACGTGGATTGTCCTCACCCATTAAAGGGAGAAAAGATCAGATCTGGTGACAGTGGCTTTGTTTTCTCTGGACAGAATTAATCCCCATGGTAGGAAAGAGTCAGCAGCTCTCCAGAAAAAAAGAACAATCTTTTTCATAATTCCCAGCTCCCTTTCGTTTGGGGGTGGCTGGAACTCCTCTGACGTTTGGAAATGTTGGAATGGATGTGAAGCGAGGGGAGGTTTCCCAGTTTAGGCAGAGGTTGTTTTACAGCTCAATCTGTTCTGCTCCTGAGCACCAAGGCAATAAATGCCCCAAATTGAAACAGGAGGGACTCCACCACCCAGGGGAAAAAAACGTTCTCTGTTTTTCCTAACATTTTCAAGTTAATTTCATTCTTAAGCATCAAGACAAGAAAAATAGCTTTTGATTATGTTTTATCTCTCTGATTGGATCCAAGGCTGACCTAAAATGAGACTTTTTGGAGAAAAGTTCTGAGTAACAATATTGGCTCAGGCCATCAGACATCCTTGGGTCATTAGGACTGATTAAGGAAGAGCAAAGACTCTGATTTGCTTCTCTGCCCCTGGAATCAGCACAGAGCCTTCTCTCCACGGAGAAACCTTCTCAGACTCTGTTAAAACCCCCTGAAACGCTGTCCCACTGAGCTCTGTTCCAAGCCCATTGTCCTGACGTGGTCGTTCCGGGGTGACTCACCAAGACCTGGAAGCCACCAGGAACAATCTCCCAGCCAGAGCTGGAAAATCTCTGTGATAACTCCGAGACGCGTCAGGAAAACGTGGTCCCGTTTCTTGGAAGGGCCTGATTGCACAAACCCGTGGTGGGATTAGTAAGAGGAGCTGCTTTGGGCTGGGTTTGTTCTGTCTGAGCCACAGTGGTGCTCAGAGCAGAGGCTGGGGGTGAGGCTGGCAGGGAATGAATGGTGTGAGTGTGAATTTTAATTGCCCCTCTCAGCCTCGAACAAATTCTGGGCTCATTATCTGCTCCAGTACAAACCTGCTCTTTCATCACCTCACCGAGGCTCACAAGCTGAGTCACATTAAAAAGGAGGGATTTTCCTGCAGTTTTGGGACATTTTTGCCGCTTCTTCTCCCTTGGAGGTCAAAGCCAAGAACTTCCCAACCTGAGATTTCTCCTCTGAGCAGAACAAGAAATATTAAACAGCGACAAGCTGCCACCAAACAGAGAGGGTTTCTTATCAGTCAACGAGTAAAATCACAACGGTTTCCAGGGTTTGCTTTCCCTTCCAGTTCTTTATCTGAGCTCCACACGTGGTAAAAGTGAAGCAGCTCCGTGAATTCCAGGAGCAGCAGCAGGGCTGAGCCAGCAGCTCTCGGCTCTGTTGCTCTTTGCCTTTCAACAGCTCCACTCCTCCTCTGGGCTGCAGTCACACCGACACAGGCCAGGTTCAGCTTTAGGAAAACAGCAGCAAAACGTGGTGTCAGAGCCTCAGACAGTGTCCTGTTGTCTGCAGGGAGAGCAGAGCACCCATCCCTCCACCTGTGGGGTGGAAAACCCACCCTGGCCCACAAAAGGAGCCCTTGTGGTCGTGAGCAGACCTGGATTTCCTTCAGGCTGTCTGCAAATGCAGCCCTGAAGAGATGGATGGAGCAGGGGAGCACCAACACCCCCACTGCAGACAACGTTTCTAGAACTTCCAGCAGAACGGGGTGGAGCTGGGTGAAAATGGTTTGATCAGAGCTATTTTGAAGAAAAACGTGAAGTTTGGAGATTTTTCCTGATTATACTCACCTCGATTTTGATTAATTAATCATTGGCTTGCTCAGTGTGTGTGTGTACACTGGGAATACTCAGAAAACTTGGGTTTGATATTTGACACTTGAACACTTTGATGTGACCTGGGCTTCCCAAAGCTTCTCGGAATCCTCCTTAAAATACAGCTGAGCAAGCCTGAGATGCTGAGCATTGTTTTATCCCCAAAAAGGACCTTTTGCTGTATCGATTTGCATCCAAATATTTCGGTAATGAGCCCATGCAGAAGGTCTGTGCTTGGCTTGGCAGAGAAGGGAAAATCCAGTTACTTATGGCTCTGCTGAGCAGTGCTAATTGCAGCCTGTGCTGGTGGGGTGTGCACATGTGAGTCATGTATGGATCACCCCTTTTCCTTTGGAAGGAGCACAGGAGGAATTTTAACTGCAGGGATGAACAGAAAGGACCCAGAGTTAATGGTTCACCGAGGAATAAATAGTTCCTCTTCTTGACACCCGCCCGCCCAGCGCCAGACCTCAGCTGGGCTGAACCAGTAAATCATTAACTTTAATAGGGATTTGCCAGTTTACACCTCGGCAGGATCTGGCTCCCATATTTCAACAACAATTCTGCTCAGACAGAGCCAGCCCATCAGGCAAGGGGGCCTGGCCGCGGGGCAGCGCGGCCACACAGCTGCTGCCCCGCTTGGGACGCTGCAAACACACGGCTCAGGCAGCCCAAATGCAACTTTCCAATCATACATCAGCCCCTCGGAGAAGCAGACTGTTGTGCCCACAGAGCTACTGTATTTTTGTAATGAATCAGACAGGAATAGTGCTTAAACTGCTTACCGCTGCTTTAATTTACAGCCTGCGGTAATGCAGTGACAGTAATGTTGTCATCGTTTGCTCTCTTCCTCTGTGGCATCAAGCCCAGGCTTCCACGTTCTCCTTTTTGGGATGGTTTCAAGCTCAGTCTTACCCCCACCCACTCAACCCACCCCGATGAAATGAGATGTTGTCTAAAATTAAATAAATAAAGGAAGCCTCTCTTGATAGCTCCAGGATCTGCTGGGTTTTCGCTTCTGCCTTTAATGCGCTTTTCACCCAGGGAACAGAATGAAAATGCATTTTCTCTGGTAGGAACTGGCATGTTCGAGCTGGTGTCAGAATTCAGGAACATGACAAGCAAAATACAGCTGGACTGGAGGCCTCCACCACACATGGAGGAGGAAATATTGCATTCCCATGCTGTTTTCATGCATGCGAGCGAGCAGCCACATTACAAACCCTGAAAAACATTGTGAGAACACTTGACATTTCCCAGATGGGCGCGTGGTTGAGACTCCCCCATCTGCCTCCACTCTCTCCCCGGGAGTTTAACCCCTTGGAGCTCCTGCAGGGAAGCTGCAGTTCCTCGTCCTCGCCCCTGGAAGCCCCATGGGGTGGTGGTGGAGGGCAGGTGACACCCAAGTCTCGGTGGGAAATGTGGTCAAGGATGTGCTGGTGGTGCTCTGTCCTCGTTTTACGGAGAGCCAAGTTCTGCACAAACCTCACTCGGGGTTGGTTTGGGACCAAAATCAGCAGCTGCTCCTCAGCTCCGTCGTTTTTAATCCTGACAACATCGCGGCCTTGCTGGTTTTAAACTCTTCTCTGAGACCTCTCAGGCTTAAGCTCAATGTTTGTTCCAATAATTCCACGAAAATCTGTGAACTCATTTTACCTGCAGAGCAGAGCAGCTGGGGAACAAACCCAGCTGGATTTTTTGGGGGCATTTCAGGTGCAAACCTGGTTGGGGTGTGACCAGTGTGGAACACCATGCTGGAGGTTTCATCCTTGGTAGAGCCCTGAAAGGCGTTATTCAAAATTATCCCCTTGCTGATTACTCCTTGATTTTGTCATAATCCTTCCTAAATTACCACATCTTGTAGGCCTCCTGGCAGTTTTTTAGTTGGATAATTTTTTAAGGCAGACAGTTCTAAAGCAGACAATATTAAGGCAGACAATTTTTTAATGCTGGCAATTTTTTAAGACTGACAAATTTTTGAGACCGAGGGATTTTTTAAGACAGATTGACAAACTTTTAAGGCTGACAGTTTTTTTAAGACAGACACAATTTGGTTCACTATTAACTGTCTGAGAAAACAGCCTTTATTTCTCAGTGCCAGGCTGGATTTTATTCAGCAGGTCAGCGAACCCAAGAGCACAAAAGCAAGTCCCTTTAAAATCAGAGCCAAACGCTTCCTCAGGAGTCTCCCACTGTTCCACAACTGAACAATGTCTGGCCCAGAGGCTCAGATGCCAAGGTCTACCCTGATATAAAACTAATCTACCATCCAAAAACCCACTGGATGCAAATCAGAGCTCTAACTACGTCCTTCCTCTTTTTCTTCCTTTCTTGCTTCCCTCTTGATCTCTTCTCGTTCTCTCCCCGCAACTCCTTTATCAAAAATAACTCGGGGAAGGAAAAATAAACACTGGAAGACACTCAGCCATGTGTGCAAGCCAGGCCTGTCCCCCTGGCCTGCTCCTGCAGCCTGAAAGGAGCTGGAGCTCCACTTTTGGAGGCAGCCTGTGAAACCTCAGCCAGTTCTGCTCACAGCTGGCCCTGCCTGGCCGGTCCCAGACAAAAGACTTCCGTCTTTATCTGGCGCTTATTGAGACATCTCATTCAACTGGAGATAAAAGGGAAGGAGATGTGCTTTGAAATCGAACCATTAGGGCGGCACAGACATCAGCATGCAAATGCCACACGCAAATGGCTTCGGGATGGAGCTCAGGATGGAGAGGATCAGCCCCCGGTGCCAACAGGGGTTTGGGATGGAGCTCAGGATGGAGAGGATCAGCCCCCGGTGCCAACAGGGGTTTGGGATGGAGCTCAGGAGGGAGAGGATCAGCCCCTGGTGCCAACAGGGGTTTGGGATGGAGCTCAGGAGGGAGAGGATCAGCCCCCGGTGCAACAGGGGTTTGGGATGGAGCTCAGGAGGGAGAGGATCAGCCCCTGGTGCCAACAGGGGTTTGGGATGGAGCTCAGGAGGGAGAGGATCAGCCCCTGGTGCCAACAGGGGTTTGGGATGGAGCTCAGGAGGGAGAGGATCAGCCCCCGGTACCAACAGGGGTTTGCCTGCACAGGGACCCAGCAAAGCCTTGGGGGAGTTTGGGGCTGTGTTTGTTGAGGGAAGGAGGTGGGAGCTGGTTATGGAAGCAATCCTGGAAATAAATGACAATGGGGTGGATTGTTCCTGAGGAGCCCCTTGGGTTATTCACCAAAATAACTCCACCGAGCCATGGAGAATTCCGTTTTCCAATTTCCTCCTGGTCTCCCACCTTGGAAATTCTCACAGGGCTTCATGAGCCACTCCCTGTGTTTGTCACTCGTCACTGAATGGCGGAACCACGGAATTTTAGGGTTGGAAGGGACCTGTGGAGATGACCCAGCCCAACCCTCCCCTGAGTGTCCTGGGCAGTGCTGGACATGCCCAGCCCTGGTTTGCTGTGGGAGCGACTGTGTCACACCTGAGATTGCTCCTGGAAGTGTTTGGTACTCCCAGCAAAAAGCAAATTTATTTTTCTCACTCTCTATAACAGGGCAGTGTTGCCAAACCCTCAGAGATCCCTGGTGTGACCAGCTTTACTGTATTTTTATATTGACTCGATTTTAAAGGCTGATCCAGCAGAGGAGGATGAGGATTCAGCTGAAATGACAGCAAAAGAGAGGCTTTGCTGAGGATGCTGGAGGCAGTGAGGCTCTGAGCTTGGCCAGGTCCTCCCGGGGTCACCTGGAGGGTCCCTGGTGACATCCCTGAGCTTTGGGATCTGCAATTACCTGCAGAGACTAAGCTTGGCTTAGCAAACACCTTGGGGCCGCCCAGAAACCCCTGTCTGCAGGCAGAGCTGCTGAACAACCCTCGATAAACATTTTATTCTGATTTTATTCACCGCTTGGGTCCCTCAGGCCGGACACACCTCGCTGGGCTTTTCAGGGAAGAATGGAGCGTTTGAAATCTGCATCGGGAGGAACCTTGCCCTGCCTGATGGCTTTCCACCCACCGAGAAACGACCACTTAATAACGTGCAAATCTCTGGTTAAAGAATTACCGAGATTAGCCTGAAGCCTGACACTCATCCCGCAGGAGGGAGCTCACCGAGATGCTGTTGACAAAGGGAAACTTTGTTAAAGCGTGTTTAGTTCAGCTCTGCTATTGCAAGGATCCCTAAGCTGCTTTGTTTTATGAGATTTAGGGCAGAGGATTTTCTTCAAGCAAAGGGCAAAGGATTTTCTTAAAAAAGCATATTCCCCCTAGAAGGGTGCAGGGTCTCGTGGGATCTGGGGATTAGGTGTTCATTTCCTATACAAAAGCTCCATAATTGTCTAAAGGATGCCTGGATCTGAACCAGCTCCAAGTGAAACATCAAGTGCAGTGCCTGAAAAAGAGGGAAAAAAGAATAATTTTATTTCATGTTGCCTGCTCTAGGAGTTCTGTACATGGATCTGAACCACCATGTGAAACATCAAATGCAGTGTCTGAAAATGGGGAAAAAAAGAATAATTTCAGTTCATGTTACCTGCACTAGGAGTTTGTACATGGATCTGAATCATTAAGTGAAACATCAAGTGCAGTGCCTGAAAAAGATGTAAAAAAGAATAATTTCCATTCATGTTACCTGCACTAGGAGTTCTGTCCCTGGATCTGAACCAGCTCCATGTGAAACATCAAGTGCAGTGCTTGAGAAAAAGGTAAAAAGATGTTTCTGGAGCAGGAGCTCTCAGAAGGCACCAGCAGAAGTTGCGGTTGGTTGTGGAAAAGGTTTTACAGTGACTTCTGTGAGCCAGAGAGGAGTTGGATTAGAGGATCCATGTTCAGCCCTGGAAGAATTTCCTACCAAGGTCACTGACACAGAAACCAAGAGAGAAAGGAGGAGAAATAAGAGAAACTGCAGCTGCCTGTTCCAATGAGCTCTTGGTTTGTGTTTGTGACCAATGAGTGTAAACTGATGAGTTTGGTAAGAACAGATAAAAAGCATTCATGTTGAAATAAAACCAGGTTTGAAGCCTTCTGAAAATGAGTGTGCTGCTTGGTGTTGTCTCTGTCTCTATCCAGTGGTTGGTGCCATCCAAGATTGTTCATCCCTCAACACAAAATCAGTGAATTTGACATGTCCCTTGATATTTGATAGGTTTCCCTCCCAGGACCATCCCTGATTTAGGTGCAGCCGATGTTTTATGCAATCACATCTCTCACATCTCTGATCTTCTCCATTTATAGCTTGGAAGATTTGATTTGATTTGATTTGATTTATTTAATTAATTTTATTTCTTGAAGAGCCCTCAAAGGCCTCACCCTGGCAGTACCTGGATGGCTCCAAGATGGAAGCCAAAGAGGGCTTGGTCACGAGATCTCACATTTTTACAAGTTTTAGTCCATTTGCACACAGGAGCCAACTGTCCAACTTTCTCTTTTCTTGACTAAAACATTCCATGGGGATCCCAGCCCTGCAGACACTTCCCCAAAATCCTCTCCCTCTGATCTGATTTTCTGTTACTTCTCCTCCTGGTGAGCCTCTTGCTGCTCCTAAATATTTCTTTGATTCCAGAGTGAAAATATTTCGGGCTGAACAGTTTGGGTGCCCAAAATTCTGACAATTTCACTGAGGAAAAACCAAACCCTCATCCTTCAGGTTCTGATTAAAATCCACTGATTTCAGAATATGTTTCCTCTCAGCAGTTTGTGCACAGTAAAATATTTTCACTTTGTTCATCTTGTCTGTTTCAGTTCTCACAGTGATTAGTGCTGTTAAAATGAAATATAATAATAATAATAATTATTGTTATTATAGCCGTGATAACACTTTATTTAAATTACCATTTTAATTGCCTCTCAACAATTAAAATGTGTAATTTTTCCTCCTCTTAACCTTCGAGGAACTGTCCCAGTTTTGTCTGGGATCCCCTCTGAACCCCCTGGAGTCTTTGCAGCAGTTTTTATCGTCAGGGAGACGTCAACCCTCTCTCAGCTGTGTGTGCACAGGGAGAAATGTGCAATTCTTCCCCGTCCCTTTGCCATCCACATGAATTTTACCACTAAAACCAACAAATATCCCCAGTTTAAACACTGCAACAGTTGTACTTTCACACCCACACAGCGAGAACAACCCACAGCTCCACACGTACCCCTGACCAGGAAAGTTTAGACTTCAAAAATGGCTTTTCTTCTCTATTTTTTTTTTAATTTTTTTTTCCCCCCCTCCTAAACCCTTCACGGGGATTGCCTCTTTGTAAAGTGTATAGTCTGGGCTTGGTTTTGGGTGGCTACTCCCTCTATCCCAGGGATTCTCGTGACCATATGGAGCATCCTTGCCTGACTGCACTTCACACAAACGCTGCCCAGCGGGGTGTGGGCTGGGATATGGGGTGTTTGTTGCTGCTGCTTGCTTTTGTACAAGGATTGCTCTGCACAGGGGGTTTTTAGGGTGTTCTGTGGGTTTTATCATCTTACCCCCCACCAAGTCACGTTGCTCTATGAGGTGAGGCTGGATGGCTCCACAGAGAATCTTTAATTCTCAGGTTATGTGCTCCACAAGAGCATAAAACAATTTTTAAAGGGTTTTTTCATGCATTTCTCTGTAAGAAGCACTGTTCTCTCCTGACTTGCAGCACCTCAGATATTTCCTTGTTCAACAACAGTAACTTTTATGAAATTAAGGCTGAAAATTAATGTGTCTGGTTTTCCTAATCGTGCTGGTGTTACCAAACTTCTCTGAGCTGAAATTGCTGTCAGTGAAACCTGAATTGGAGCCAGTCATGATGCTTTGAGCTGGGGTTTTCAAATAAAATATAAATAAGTCTGTAGGTTTTGAAATAAAATAAAACAAGACAGGCTTGTCTTTCCTTCTCTGTTATTGATCTTGCAGGGGTTTGGTGCAGGTGACCAAGAAGATAATGAATAATGGTTTTACAAACCATCCTTGAAATACCCAGTGCACTGAGGCACTCTGGAAAAGGAACCACGGGGACAATCCTGGGAAACAAAGGGGCTGGCTCCCAGCAATTCTGCCTTTAATTACCCTGAACCCTCTGATTAAGGCCAGGAGCTCTCCCCTTAATCCTGACTTGCTCCTGCTGACCCTGCTGGGCTTTGAGACCCCGTCCCCGTTCTCCCAGGAATCCCGGCCGCTCCCGGGCAGCTCCTTCCTGGGGCCACCTCGGTGTCCCTGGGAGCATCCTCCAGGCTGCCCTGCCTTAATTGAGTTGCTGACATTCCCCGCTCCGTCCCTGTCTGCTGCCTTGCCACAGAACAAAGCAACAGCCCCTTCCCATTAAGGGCGGTAATAACTTAATTAAAACCAAGTCGGCCGCGCCGCGGGATCCAGTTTGTCATCAGGAGGCCTTCCCTGCCTTCCCCCTCTGGTTTTTGATAATCTATGCCAGATATTTAATCACTGGATACCCCGGTATAAAGCTCCCAGCCTCCATAACCAGCAGAAAGCTTGTCAAAATAAATTTTAACTTCTGACCGTGGTGGAAGCCCAACTAGGAGGTATTAAGAGAATCAGAGCTGTCAATCAGGGCTTGGGCTCTCCGTTTATATTATTAATTCCAACTCTGGTGGCATGGGCTTGGGATAACAACCATCCTAAGCTGCGTTGGTCCAAAAAACACAAACCAAGAGTGGAATATATTTCGTGCCGAGGTGACGTTACTGAGTGTCCAGAGGAACTTTTTTTGTCTTTGAAAGGTGATGTTTTATTAGATTATTCTCATTGCCAAAAGACACAGCTACTGTCTGGCTTCGCTTGCTGAGGGGTTTTTTTCTCAATGTAAAGATTTATTCTTCACACCAAAGCAGCTTAATAAGGAAAAAAAGCGAAGAAATTGTTGTTTGTTTGTTTGTTTCTGGGAATTTAATTAATGCAGCATGTTCAGATGGAGACTGAACATTCTGTGGTGGGTTATGGAGTGAAAGTGGCCTCACAGATTGAAATCCAGCTCGGAGCCCATGGGTTGGAGGTATTGTTACAATGCAAGCCAGAGGGAAGGATTCCAGGGAGAAAGGGGAGAAGTGTGATAATTGAGAACAATAACATGCCCAGGACCTCCAGGAGCTGGTGGCCTCAATAAAAGGAGACAATGCCATGTTGTTGCATAACCCAAATTTCAAATTCAATTTCAGCTGGAGTGATGCAGGGCTTTGTGCTTTTTCTCTGCTCACTGGCTTTGCTCTGTTCATTTCTGAGGCCATCGGAATGAAAAGGTGTCATGGGCTCTGCTGAGCTGGGCTTGAGCTGGGATTGTCCCTCCCATGTGAAACCCTCGAGGGTGGAATCAGTCTCAAGGACATGAAAGGCACAAAAGGGGAGATCTGAGGGGATGTTTGCAGTGGCACAGGTTCCATCCCACCCTCTCACAGCTCTTGCCCACTGTGGTTCTGTGGTGACCCAAACTGGGGGGGGGTAGGGAAGGACTGTTGGCATTGAGTTGGTCCTGAAGGGTGCAGGACTTTGGAATTCATTGAATCCTTTGGCTTTCTTCATCACTGTGAACAAAACCAGGCTGGAGTTGCCTGGAGAGGATCCAGGATTCCCATTTTCCAGAGTGTCCTCCCTGGTCACCTCGAGGGTGAGGTTGTGGCAGACACACAAACCTCGTGCAGTCAGGCAGAGCTGGGGGTGAAATCCATTTTTTCCTTCCCCCCGTGGGAGGTTTTGCCTCTTTGTCCTCAATAAAAGAAGGAATAAGGAGCAAGAAGCTCCATGAGAAAATTCCTGACTCCTTTTACACACCAGCTCCAGGACATGTGACAGATCTGGGTGTCCTCAGCTAGAGGACATTTGGTGGCAGCAATTTCTTGCATGGCCAGGACCCTCTGGGATGATTTATTACATTATTTTCTGTATTTTTCTGTGGGAATCACTTCCCCACTGATTCCCCACTGTTTTTTTGTTCACCCAGTCTTCCCACTTGGGTTCTTTTTGCTGGATAAAAATGCTTCCTTTTAAGGAAGGTAAGAGGGTAAAACACACTACTAAATATCCTGAAAATACTAATTAAAGTCATAGATAAAATCCTAATTATTCTCTCCAGGATATTATGGATCTGGTTGGTGTCCAGCCAGCACCTTTAAGCTCTTGGGAAAGTGATCCCAACAATGAATCTGCCACAATTTTTAATAAATTTGGTGTGAATTAGACCAAAATATAAATCCAGTCATCCTTACCTCCTCCAATTTAAGCAAATAAATGTAGAGTAGAAAGCAAATACAAGCTTTAGGATATTGTATCCTAGATGCCCAAATATTCTGGAATATTTTAGGGCTGAGTGAAAAATGGAGGATCTTTGCTTTCCTCCCCTCAGTCTGGGCAACACAAATTCACCATTTATGAACTCACACAACCTTTCCTGAGCTGTTCTTGCATTTCAAAGCCATTGTGAGGCACAAACTGCAATATCTGTTCTGCTTTCCCCCCCTCTCCCTGTCCAGCTCCGCAGAACCCAGGGATGTGGTGTGTGCCTGCAGAGCTGGGATGTATTTGTGCATATCAAAAGCAGCAACTCTCTCAAATCATTCATTGAGAGTTCCACTTGGCTTCGAGTCTTCCTGAAAAAATATGTTTATTTTGTCTTCTCGACTTTCTTTTCCTCGTGTCTGAGTATTGTGCCTCCAGGAAGAAAAGCTTGAATTGCTGAAGTAGGGCTTTTTTACAAAGCCTGCCAAGAATAAAGTGGCTTAATAAGCAAGCACACAGATTTCACTTTCTTATGGAGAAAAAAAAGAAATAAAGAAAAAAAAATAATAAGAAAAAAAAAGTCATTTGGAAAAAGGCTGGAAACTTTAGGAGCAGTGGATATTTTGTAAAAGTGGAAAGATAAGAGCATTTTGGGAAGGAATATGGGACTAACTCGCCATGAAACTTGGAAAGGATGAGGCCCTGCCAACCAAATTGGATCCGTGAGCACAGGGGGTGGGAATTCTGTCATGGCAAAGCCACACCTGTGAGTTCAGGGAGGATCTGTCCTTGAGGGAAGTGTTGGGGACACTGCAGGGACAGCCCATGACTGTCCCCGAACGCTTGAGGAGCTGGAAGAGAGGCTAGGCAGAGTGAAAAGGAACAAAGTGAATATTTCTTGAAGAGCCTTCAAAGCCACACCCTGGCAGCACCTGGATGGCTCCAAGATGGAAGCAAAAGAGGGCCTGGCCACGAGATTTCACAGTTTTCTAAGTTTTAGTCCGTTTGCACACAGGAGCCAACTAATAGCCAATTAATAGCTTCAAATGATGAACTTTCATCCTCCTTTCCCACCCTCCTCTTTTCACATTTTTATTCTTTGGGCCTGAAGTTCAAAGAGATTGACCTTGAGTCTCCAGCTGGAATCCAGCTAGAATTTGTCTTCCCCACCCTATGAAAAGGTCCCAGTAACACTCAATATAAAGCTGCACACCAGAACAGAACAGAAAAACCTTAAAACCCGAGGGTGGGAACAGCAGAGCTGAAGCTGCTGCCCCGTTCAGCACCCCACATTCCTTTGGGGTTTGGATGTACCCAGTGCCAGCCTGACCCCACACAGAGCCTGCGGTGTCCCTGTCCCTGTCCCTGTCCCAGCCTCAGCTGAAGCCACTCCCTGGCCACCCACCCAGAGGACACTTCCATCTCCCAGGCACCCGAGGGAGGCTCCAGCCACCAATTGTTTTGTTTGTTTTGTTTGAGCAATATTTGTAGGAAAAACACCCCGGGAGGAGCCGTGACTCATCCTGGGAGCAGCAGAACATCCCTGATTCCTGTTCCTTCCACCAGCAAGGGCTGGGATGCTGTGAGGGAAATGCAGCAGAGCCCATTCCTGCTGCTATTCATCAGGGAAAAGCCAATCCAGGCTGAAAATTCCATGATTGGAGGTAGGTGATGGCAGAGAGACACCCCAGCACTGCCACGTTCATGGCCTCCCTGACAAAGCTTTGAGTAACTCACAGAGATATTTCTGCACCATTTTCACAAGTGGAACAGAAAACAAAGAGAAATGAAGAAAAGAAGGTTCTAGACTAAAAATGACCCCCTGGAAGGTTGAGGGCCTGTCTCGCTGAGGCCCGTGTGAAGCTGTGGTGTCCTCAGCCAGGCCATGGGTGCAGTGGTGACTCCTGGGCCTGATGCCACCTCCCTGATTCCTGTTCCTTCCACCAGCAAGGGCTGGGATGCTGTGAGGGAAACACAGCAGAGCCATTCCTGTTGCTGTTCATCAGGGAAAAGCCAATCCAGGCTGAAAATTCCATGATTGGAGGTAGGAGATGGCCAGGAGACACCCCAGCACTGCCATGTTCATGGCCTCCCTGACAAAGCTTTGAGTAACTTTCACACTGAGTGAAAGGCAGCTCAAATGTTTTTGTTCCATTTTCACAAGTGGAACAGAGGAGAAAACAAAGAGAAATGAAGAAAAGAAGGTTCTAGACTAAAAATGACCCCCTGGAAGGTTGAGGGTCTGTCTCTCTCAGGCCCATGTGAAGCTGTGGTGTCCTCAGCCAGGCCATGGGTGCAGTGGTGACTCCTGGGCCTGATGCCACCTCTGAGTCACCCAGCATCACTGCTCCACACCTGATCCCTCATTTATTTTTGGAGGTTTCCAGCCTGAGTACAAATAAACAAACCCAGCCCTGGCCACAGGCTGAGGTGGGGCAGCTGCAGGGCTCGGAGAGATAATGCAGGGAAGGGGCAGGGAAATGAAAACACCGGGCAGACATTTCAGATTAATGAAGTCCACCTTATTTTTGATGAGTTAATTGAGGGTGTTTAACACTCAGAATAGCTTGGTTTTGCTGGCCAGGGATGGAAGGAATGAGTTTTTTGCCTGACAATGTGATTGCAGTGCTCCTCCAGCCTGCTGGAATTGATCCGTGCAGGAATCTGGGCACCACCAGGAATGCAGCTCCTGAATATGGCCAGAACATCCCCAAACCAGACAGGGGGACTGTGCAAGCAAACCATCAGCTTGATCACTGTGTGATCCCTAAAGTCCAGCAGAGCATCCACATCTCTGGCAGGAATTTTTTGGGTAACCCAGCAGAGTGTCAGGGTGGAAGGGGTGGCTCTTCTCCTCAGGGCTGTGTCACCAAATCCCCCAAAAATTCCACGTGGTGGCTCAGCACTGCTGCTCCCACAGCACTGAGAATTCCCAGCTCTTCTTTTGCTCCTTTTCCACATGGATCCTGTGCCCATCAAGTTAAAAAGATTTTCTACTTTTGGGTGAGCTCAGGAAGACCCATGAGGCAGAATCTCTTCAGTGGATGGGACCCAAGCAAACACTGGAATGTCACCCTCCTAAATCCAAATTTATTTGGATTCTGCCATCCCACTTTTATTCAGGGTCTGCTGAAATTCACTGTATTGTGTAAAGATTTCCCAATCTTTGAGCAGAAGGAGGCACTCAGGGCTGTCATGTGCTGATTAAACTTTATTTTAGATTCATCCACTGCAGAGATTTTTCAAACCTCTCATTCCACACCAGCAAAGTCACCTGTTTTCCAAGGGACACTCACTGGAAAATGTGGGCAGTCGGATTTCTCTGCGGTTCAGCCACTCCTATATTTGAAACACTGCTCTGAAAAAATAACAACCCTCGAGGCTTCTTAGACCTGGAAAGTTCAATTTGTCATCATCTCATCCCTTTTGGAAGAGTTCTCATTTCCTCAGAGTCTCTTATTTTATATAAAATCAATTTTTTCCCGTTTTTAGCACTCTTCTGCCAGTCCTTGATTAAAAATTTGCCCGAGCTGATTCATACTCAGAGTTAAATCTCAGCCTGGGATGGGGCAAAGCATCTGGTGAATATTTCAGCAATGTCTTGTGGTTAATAAGTTCTGCTTGAGCCACAGAATTCCTGCCCTGGCAGCTTTCAGGACTTCTCATGTGGAAATTTCCTCATTGCTTTGCAAAGTCGGTGCTTGTGGGGTTTTTATTCGGGTACAAAGTTTAGGGTGTGAGGACTCCACAGGGCAAGAGTTGAAAAAAGTAAAATAAAATGGAATCAAATGAAATTAGATTAAGTTAAATTGAATTAATGATGGTGTAGGGTCTCCTCTGTAAAATTAGCTGCCACTATGACCCACCAAACACGGCCCTTGGTTCACACCTCTTCTTGTAGCATGAAAAATAAATATCTGGAGCTAAACTTGGCTGTTCAAGAGAGATTTCAGACAGTTTTCTGCTTGTGACCATGTCCCTAAATGATGGATACAATGCACTCCATGGTCAGGGGCTGGAAAACGATTTCAGTTTATTTAAAAAAAAAATAAAGAAAAAAAGAAAAAATGTAGTATGAAAAAAAAAAAAAAAAAAAAGGATTCCTGGAATGCCAAGAGCCAGCAGAAATCCAAGGAAAAACCCCAACCTACGTCAGGCCCAATATTTATCAAGAACCTGACACCAATGTGGTCGTTTCTGTGCTTGTTTACTGCTGAAATGAAGTTTGTTCCCATTTGTAATCTCCAAACTTTCCTTTGGGCTCCTGGGCTGGAAAGGGCACCTGGGGTTTGGATGGGGTGGGATGGAGGAGGAGGAGATGAAAGGAAAGGGAGGAGGTGAGGAATCAAACCTGCCCTGCCAAAAATGTTCCCGCAGAAACCAAATTCCTGGGCTGGTTGTGTCTCCATTTCCCAGAGGTGTGAAAATCCAGGGCTGAAAGTGAGACCCAAATGGAATTAGGGAGATTTTGGGACTTCTTTACCCCTCAGGAAAACTTTTTGGGGAATCACAAAATCGGGGATTTTTTTGGGATTTTTTTTTTTTTTTTTGGGATTACAAAATCGGGCAGAAAGAGGAAATAATGGGAATGATCTGGGGGGTTGGAAATGATCCCTGAACTTTCTGGAAAGGAGCTGATGGGCATTTCAGAGCTGAGCTCAAACCAGCCCAAAATGCAGAGACAGTCACTGCAAATTCACATTTCCATCACATTTACATACTGAAATTTAAATTTGTACTTACATTTGAGATCTGCCACGACCTTTAAAGAGATTTTTAAAAAGGAGCTTTGAGGGATCACTCAGAGATGCCCTCGGTGAGGAACACAGAACATTTCTGGCTAAAATTAACACTTTATTTTTAGCAAAACCCTTTCAAAGTTTGTCCTATTTGTCTGCAAGATGCCTCAAAGCATCTGCAGAAACAGAGAAAATTAATATAACTGGAAAAGGAGTTTTGTAATTTATAAATCCATTCTTTATTTTCTTTATTTTCTTTATTATATTTATTATATTCATTATATTTATCATATTTAATATTTCTGTATTTTATATTTATTATATTCACTATATTCATTATGATGATTATATTTATTATATTTTTTATAGTTTTATATTTATTGTTGTATGTGTATTAGATTTATAATTATCATAAATAAACAACGAGGAATCTTTTTTTTTTTTTTAAATAATTGCAAAACCTGAGTTTCCATTGGTAAAAAAAGTTATTTCTGTTGAAATAAGTGGAATATGAAGGACAATCTCTGTCTGTCTGAGATACCCATGAAATGGGGAGAGGGACAGTGAAAGGATACATAAAAATGAAAAGGAAAAGGGTACATAAAAATGAAGGTTTTTTTGCTGGAGCTGCCCTTGGAAAATGATTATCTGCTCCCTCACATCAAATAATTTCAAAATAATTCCGTTTTACCTGTGTGCTGAGACAACTCCCTGAAGGGGCCACAGGGGAAAGGATGATACAGAAATTACTGGACATGCCCAAACGCCTCTAATGAGATTAAATTCTGTCTGTTGGAAGCTTTGATGAATTGTGTTTTGGCTTCCAATGGCTCCCAGCTCGGATGAGCGTCCGGAGCGAGGCTGAAGTGATGAATTGTTTGCAGTCTACCACCACCAGGGCAAATTTATGGCTGCCCACGTTACTTGGCAGAGGGAGAGGATTTTGGAAGGATTAAAAAAGTTGGGAGGAGGCCGTGGATGGAGGAAAGGCTCCGCTGGGAGCAAGGAGTTGAGACATCAAGGTCCTCATTGTCCCAGACTGAGGCAGAAACCCTCCAAGCACTGCTCTTATCTCATTCTCACTGAGTTCTTCCTTTTCATCCCTCGTGTTTTGGTTTTTTGGTTTTTCCCCTGAATTATTTTCTTTCCTATCTCTAGAAGAGATTGGGTCCCAAACACAAAAGAAAACATCGTCGTGTGAGCAAAGAAAAACCAGATTTTTTTTTTTTTGGAGCTTCAATGGGACACAAATGGTTTCTGTCCAAGCTGCAAATCTCTCAGCACGAGGTGCAGCTTTCCTGACAGCCAGCCTGCAGTGCAGCTCCCATCTCCCTCAGGATTTCTGGCACAATTTGGTGCTTTAGGTTGAGAGAAAAGGAAAATAAAGCTCTGTGGTAAGTGAGGTGTGGGCTCCTCATCCCAAAAGCGGAGGAGGAAATGTCAGGGAGGAGGCAGAAGTGTGGGACACGAAATAAACCCCATTTTTCACTGCTCTCCACTACACCAGGAGCACTGATGGCCACTCTATCACCCTAACGAGGGATATTTAATTTATTAATCACCCTGCCTTGTCCAGGAACCTGAAATGGAGATAATGAGGAAAAGCCTGCAATTAACAGAAAAAGACTATAATCAAGGCTTTGTGGCCATTTATTTGGGCAGGAACGAGGACTCCACTCCATCATTACTCCCCACACCTTGTTCACTTTTTGGGAACATTGGCACGAGGGAGAGGAACATGTTGTGAAACTGAGCAAATACTTACCCAGGAATATTCCCAGCCCGGGTGTATTTACAGAAATATCCATTTGAGAAGGGTTTAATGGCTGCTTTGACAGGCTGTGTGCTGAAACCAGCTGCAATCATACCCTGCAACTCGGGAACTGCCTGCCCGGGGTAAATTTGGATCTCATTTATTTGTTCCCACTGAAGCTGGGAGAGCCACGCCAGCTCTGGGGGTGAAGGTGCAGGGGATTTGTGCTTCCAGGGAAATTTGTGCTGCCAGAATCTCTCCATCCTCAGGCTGGCTACCCATCCTGTGTGCCCCCAGTGCATGCAGCACACACGCAGCACGCAGGGTGAATGTGTGTGAAATGTTTCAATTACCTCTAAAATAATGTTTAACGTGTTCCAGACATAGTGCATTAAGCAAATACCCCGGCAGTATTTGAAGCCTATTCTGTTTTTCATTTTAATAGATTGTAAATGTATTAAACACATGTTAAGAATATATTTCATATACTGCATTTGTAAAATATTATCAAATTTATATAGGCGGAAACCACAGAGCCACCACAGGATCGGCTCCAGAGCGGGCCCATTTGGGGAGTTAACCTTTTAGCACCACTGCAGCAGCACAGAACAGAGGATTTTACATGATTTCACTCCATTTCTGTTCCATTTTAACCCCTCTAGCTCTAAACTTGGGGCTCTGCAGAGCATCTCCAGCCCAACCATCTCCGTGGAGCTCCCTGTTTTAGTGCTGAGGGAGGAGCTCAGTGTCAGAGCTGCAAAACTGCCCCGTAGCCATGGGATCAAATATCTGCTCCTCATTGAATACCCCCTCAAATCATCGGATGGCAGGGAATATCCCTATGAAAAGGCAATCTCTGCAGGTATTTCACAGCTGGAGACTGAGATTCCTCTCAGCTCCTTGCCCTCTGTCCTGCAAACGGAGCAAGCTGCAGTTGGGTTTTGGGTTTGGGCCAAGCCAGGGAGGGTGGTTTGGGTTTGAAGATGTTTTCTGAGCCCAGACACCCTCAGGTTTCTTTGAAAGCAGAACCCAGAGCTAGATCTGCTCCTTTGGAAATGAATCCCCTCTCCTGGCTGAGCTCAGCCAAAATCCTGGAAATCAGAGCTTAACACCAATCAGAGGATGGGGTCTGTGAGAGCTCGGCCTAAAAGGGCAGGATTTAATCCCAGGTACCCACAAGGGTCCTTGAAGGGTGCAGGAATCCAACACATTTCCATTTTCACCCATGAATAACTTCAGCTCCTTTTCATTCTCCTCCTTTAACAGCAAAGCCAGCCCAGACCCAGAGCGAGAACTGAGACTTCCAAGTTGGATTGGACAGAAATCCCAAAGTTTTGGATGTCAGGGGCCCAGAGCAGAGCTGGTCACTGCAATCTCTGCTTCTGCCTCTCTGCTGCTCGCTTTGGCAGCACAAACAGCACCTGGGGACAGAAAATTGCCACTTCCCAACGTGCATGAGGTGGTTTCAGCTCAGACAAACTCTAGAAAGAGCCACTACAGGGGGATAAAGAGGAGAGTGAGTCCTCATGGAGGAATTCATCATCAGTGCTCAGATAAAGCAGCCCAGGAACTCCAGCTTTCCAAACATCCTGGAATGTTGGCCTTATAATGACATTTATTTTTGATGTGTGGAACCTTTCACTCAACTTTTTTTAGAGCCTCCATTAGTTTATAATAAAATTTAATCATCCGAATTTATTTTCGGCCAGAAAGAAATTCTTAGTGCCAAATGCTTTTCTTCCTGAAGTATTAAAACCCAAACAAAACAGATGAATGAGGGAGAATTTTATTCTTTTGGTTTTTTGCCTCAGTGTCCATCCCTGCCCAGGATTCTGTGATTCTCCTCATCCAGAAATTTTCAGGGATTTTAGAAGGGTTGGTGCAGGAACTTTCCCCGGGATATGGGGGCCAGAATATCCCAGCCAGACCCTGGAAAATGAGTTGCAGAGGGGGTGCACAGGTGGAAATGAAGATTCCTCAGGCCAGGACGAGGCCTTGGATTCTTGCAGGCTGCCACTGTAACCACAGCCTGTATTGACACTGCAGAGCTTATTGCCAGTGACCTGGGGGGATTGGGTTTCCTGAAGCTCAGGAGATCCATTTCAGCTCTGAGGGGGAAAGATCAGACACATTCTGAAGCTCCCCAGAAGAGTTATGACAGATGTGTCACAGTAACTTAACTGCACCCTGCAAAAATATTAACTCTGAAGTGTGTTGGTTTTTACAGGCTTATTTCACACCATTATCCACTTAACTCCCCAATAATGTCCCAGTCCTGGCCAACGAGCACCAGGAGATATTTGCTGTGCTTTGACTTCCCAATTATTTTGTGTGGATGAGCGAGATGAAATAACAGCCAGACATCCTGAAAAAAAACCCTCCCTCAAATATTCACCAGCGCCGCTAAAGAATTCCCTTCCCCTCACTTTTAATAATGCAGGATTTGCCTTATCACACGGGATGGATTTCTGCTGCAGCACTTCTCAGCCGGGGGAAATAAAGCTGGCAAGGAGTAAATTCCCCACTTTGTCAGGTAAAATGTGGGATTGGGTTGTTGTAAAACATTGGCAGGAGGAAAATCTCAGCGGGCAACGGAGCCAAAAGTCAGCCTGGAGCTGCCACCCTGCATTGCCCTGATCTGGGCTGGTCCTTCCCAGCAGCTACCGTGTGACCTGGTGCACAAACAGCTTCTGGAAGTGATTTCTCCCATCTGAGAGCACTTTCCTCGTTCCTTTTCCAGGAAATGTGGAGAGATCCCAGGCTGCCTCCTCAGCTCCAGGAGCAGCTGCTGCTGTGGCTGCCATGGAACCCTGTGGTGGTGTCACAGGGGTCCCAGGACGAGGGGAGAGAGGAGAACCTTGGCTCCATGTTCAGAAGGCTGATTTATTATTTGATGATATATATTATATTAATAAAAGAAAATTATATATTAGAACTATACTAAAAGAAAAGAGAAAGGAGACATCAGAAAGCTTGAAAGGAATGGAATGGGATGGAATGGAATGGAATGGAATGGAATGGGATGGGATGGGATGGGATGGGATGGGATGGGATGGGATGGGATGGGATGGGATGGGATGGGATGGAATGGAATGGAATGGAATGGGACGGGACGGGACGGGACGGGACGGGACGGGACGGGACGGGACGGGACGGGATGGGATGGGATGGGATGGAAAGGAATGATAATAAAATCTTGTGACCACTCACAGCCTCGACACAGGTGGCTGTCATTGGTCATCAACTACAAACAATTTCACATGCTGGGTAAACAATTCTCCAAATCAAATTCCAGAGCAGCAAAACATGGGGAAGCTGAAGCTTCCCAGCTTCTCAGCAGAAAAGATCCTGAGGAAAGGATTTTTCATAAAATGGGTCTGTGACAAAACCCCACCAGCACTCAGGAGGACTGAGAGCATTGTAAAGCCCTGCCTTGTCTTCCCTGCTTGAAAACATTAAATATTTAAATTAAATATGGATTTTGGAGACACAGATTTTGGTACAAGGGAGTGAAATCCTAAGGAGAGGACGACAGGCACTTGACTCGAGCCAGATAAGCCATAACAGAACCCAATATTTATTTACCTGATCACATACAACTTTATTTTTGAAAGAAAAACACATTTAAGTTCAGCTTGTGGGGTTTTTTCCATTGGGCTTTTTAATTTCATTTTTTCATCATCTTTTTCCATAGGTCATTATCAAAAATGCTATTTTTAACCTGACTTTTAATGACTAAAAGCAAAAACTGAGAGGATTTTTTTCTCTGCCCCGAATGGAAATGGATTTGATGGCAAAAGGAACATTGTCTGAGGGTTTCCCCCTTTTTAGCTAACTGCCCTTGCCATGGGGTTCACAGTGACACATCATTTTAGGAGACCTTCACACAGGGTTTTGATGGAATTACACCAGAAATGAGTTTACCTGAGTGTCCTTCTGTGCAGCTGTGAAAGAGGGGATAAAACACAAGGTGTGAGCATCAGACACGCCAAGGTGGGGCTGAATTGGGGTTTCAGCTCTGCTAGGAGACACCACACTGGGTCCTGTCCTGCTGAGGGACATTTGCTGAGGCACCACTTTGTCCTTTCCTGACGGGATGAGACAAACCCAGACTGGGAATTCATCCACAGGATTGAGAATTCATCCACAGGATGGGGAATTCATCCACATCTGCCTCCTGCAAATCCCGCTCAGCCCCGTGAATCCAGAGCCAGTTCCAGGCAAGAGGCCACTGGGAAGGTGTCCAGTTCTCTGTACCCCATGCCCAGCTCTGGCTGCAGAATAATTTATTTCCTGCAGTTCCTCTGGCCAAGGAAAACATCTCAGCTCCCTGTGGCAGGGGAGCTCTGCAGTGAGGAGCCTCTGTTGCAATTTGTGTGCCCCAGGGGCTGCCCCACATGGTGGGACCTGCAGGAAGCTCCACACCAGGGCACTGTGACAAAGAGCTGGGCTTTGCTGGTCCTTGTGCCTCCAGAAATCCATTCCTGACCAATGGGGTCAGTCACCTCGCTCCCCTCTCCATAAAAACCCGTGGGTAATTGATTTTTGGTGCTTTTTTTTATTTTTTTAATTTAAAACTCTAAGCAAGGTAAAATTTGTCTCAAAAAAAGCTGAAGAAAGGAGCCTTCAAAACAAAATCTCAAGGTGTTGGTTTATGTCTCAGAATGGATCTGGGCTGGGGGGAGAGTGAAATGGGGAGCTTAATTTCCTTGTGTTTTCCCTGGAACACATTTTTAAAGGGATATTGGAATAATTTTCCATTGAAAACACTTCTCCAACAAACTCCATTTCTCACTCCTAAACCCCCAGAAATCTTTTACCTGCAAGGAGTTGAATGCAATGTTTATTTTTGTTCTTGGGATAGGAGAATTGTGAAATATCCTGAGCTGGGAGAGACCCACAAGGATCACCCAGGACCCACAAGGATCACCCAGGACCCACAAGGATCAACCAGACACCCCAAAATCCCACCCTGGGCATTCCTGGGAGTGGTGTCCAAACCCTCCCGGAGCTCTGTGAGCCTTGGGAATGTCACCATTCCCTGGGGGTCTGGGCAGCATCTGGGTGAGGAGCCTTTCCCTGATATCCAACAAAACCTCTCCCAGAGTGGAAAATTGTCCCCAGAACTTCATTTGGGACAAAGGCAGAACAACCCAGAGCGCTGTCCTGGGTTCAGTGGGAGCAGGATCTGCCCTTCCAGCTCCTCCTCCCATTTCCCTCCCTTTGCTCCTGCATTCCCAGCGGTCTGGGGCTAAGGGCTGGCCTTGATTTTCCTGGGATACCACACCCTGTGTGTCCTGCAGGGTGCCTGGGGAGGTTTGGGCTCTGCTCAAGCCATGCCTGTGGCAGGAATTCTCTTTATTTGCTGGCTCACAGGGAGCACTGAGGGACCAGAGCCCAACACGAGGGATTTCTTCCTGAATTGTCACTTCCTTCCCATCTCCCACAGGACTTGAAAGCCAAATAATTCAGAGGAGCCAAAAGTTCCATCCCTCACCTGCCTCTGAGAGTGTCACACCAAGCCAGGCTGATTTTTACATCTTTTACAAGCCCTACCACCCCAAAGTTTCCAGATTTTCTCAACAGAATCCACCAGAAACCTTTTGCAAGGTCTCCCAGCTATTTTTATCCTCCCAGGGTGCTGTTATCAGCAGGGCCTGATCCAACAGATATTTTTCTGTCGGAGCACAGTAAACCAGAGCTCCAGCTGCTGCCAGTCAGGAGGGATTGGGCTCAAATCCCAACATCTGGCACGTTCCCTCTCCTCCCATGAACATCCAGCACAGGAGCTGCTCCCATGAAGAAAGCTCCTCGTGGCTGGGTGTGCAGGACCTCATTCCTAATGACCTGAGACACCATATTATTAAAAAATAGTGCAAATTATGCTTTCACTTACAGGGCTGCCAATGTGATATAACCCCTTTGACAAGCCTTTGTGTTTACTTTGGCTTCCCCCGAGCCCAAGCCCAGTGGAATAACTGGAGTTTTGTAGATTTACAGTGGCAGAACAGAAACTGGGGCTCTGGGCGTGGAGAACCCCTGCTTGTCTGAAGCCATAATAATTCCCCAAAACTGCTGTGCTCCCCCTGTGGGGGCTGCTGGGGGAGAGTTTTGTGCAGAGGGTTTGAGGGTGGATGTTCTGATTGGGAATGAAAAGGTTGTAGAGCAATGAATTAGTCTGGTGCAGACATTACAGTCAGGAGATCTTTCAGCCCTTGGCTGCATTCCAGGGGTTAAATTCCTCTGTCCCTGTGGAAGGAGAAGCCAGAGGGTCTTTCTTGATACAGTGAATTTGATTTCAGCTCTTTGCTGTGCCTGGAGAGGACTCGAGCTCTGCTGTCCTCCAGCAGTTTGGAGTCACCTTCTCTTTGTCATCCCTCTGATCCACCCTGCTCCTTTTTTTTCCAAACCTGGAGGCAGGATGGCAGGAGGGTGTCCCAGCAGGAATGCTGAAGCTCTGTGGGCTGCAGGTCATGCCACAGGGTGGGGGTATGGATCTGTCCAGCAGGGAAAACCCCTCCCTGAGAGGCTCCGTGCCCGTGTCCTGTGGGGAACCAGCGTGTCCAGCCCGGCACCCTCAGAAACCACAGCCCAGGGAGCCACCAAAGAGCTCTTTTAGGAAAAGCTGGGAGGGACTGGCCTTTGAAATGCTGCTCAGCAGTTTCCTACCTGAGGGAATGTGTGGAAGACTTGGCTCAGCTCCCACAAGGACTCGGCCCTGTTATCAGGGTTTGGTTTCAGTGGACTCGCAAGCAAACAACGTTTAAATTCTCTGCTTTTTTCGGGGGGTTCTGCTCAGCTCCAACCCCAGGCAGCTCCCCAGTGTGGCATTCACATTCTCTGGAAAATCCCCTCACCCAGGATTTCTCTCCTGGGAAGCTGAGACACCTCAGAGAAAAGGAAAACAATTCTGATCTCATTTGCTTCTCCTGTGTTGTGCCCATGTGGAATGTGTTTGGGGATTGTTCACCCACAGGTGATTGTTCCATTGCATTCTGCTGGGAGTTGGTTTCACTCCTTGGCCAGTCAGGGCCAGGCTGTGTCAGGGCTCTGGAGAGAGTCAGGAGTTCTCATTATTATCTTTTTAGCCTTCTGTCTGTATCCTGTCTGTATTCTCTAGAATAGTTTAGTGTGGCATTCCTTAATATAATAAAATATCATAAAATAATGGATCAGCCTTCTGAGAACATGGAGTCAGATCCATCATTCCTCCCTTCACGGGGATCCCTGCAAATACAATTCCCCAGGAAGGTTGAGGAGGAAAGATTTGTGCATCATCCTCCTCAATTCCTCTTCCCAGCCACATCTGGGGGTGTCTCCAACTCAACCTTCCAGAATCCCATCTGCTTGGAGCAGGATAAGTACAAGGGACACAAACCTGGGATTGCAATTCCCAAACACAATTTGGGAGTGAAATCCCTGCTGCACCCCAAGCTGCACCTTTGGGATTGAAATCTTCCAGAATCAGAGCGGAAAGAGAGATCCCTCCTGCTCCAGCAGTGCTTTGTCCGGGATGTCCTCGATGCTCAGGGAAAGAAATTGGCTGGAATCGGGGCTGGGAAGAAAGGCAGGGTTTGTGTGGAGGTGTGGGGAGGTGGGAGGAGGTAGAAAGGGGAGCCTACCTCCATTTTGAGCAGTTCCTTTACGAGTGTGATACAGGTATTTTCCTACAATAAACCAGTAATGTTCCCGAGCAGCAAGTGCTGTTCTTGGCATCTCCGTCGATTCCAATTTGCTTTTCTTACAACTGTGGGCAAGAGTCGTGAAAAGGGCCCTGCCTTACAGGTAGGGAAGGGAAGGCACTGTTTTTTATACAAATAAATGTCACTCCTAAATTATCTGCTCCTGGAGCCCACCACCTGGGTTTTGGCCCATCTCTCCCACCTCCAAATTGGCAGCTGCCATGAAATACAGCAAGGGGATGTAAATGGGGATTTGTTCCACTGAGTCTGCACTCACCTCCTGCCAAGGTGGGAGACAAATGAGTGCTGGAAAAAACCAAGTGATTGAGAAGTTTCCTTCAAAAGGAAGAAGCTGAAAAGAAGAGTTTTCATTTTAAAGGAATTGGCATTGATTTCTTTGTAAGTGGTTGAAGATTTCCCATCTTTTTCAGGGCACAAGCTCTCGCCTTGAAATCTCACAATTTCAGAAATTGTCTTGGAGTGAATGGACCACAGTCCACGGAATAAGAAAACGCTTAGGAGACAGAAGTCAGGGAGTAAAACTCTCCTGTGTTCTGTTCTTTGCCTCCAGCTGACCTCAGGAATCTCACGTCATGCTGCCGTGCCTGTGGATTTCTGTAAAAGCCAGGATCCTCCTGATCCCTTCCAAAAAACCCTGCAGGAAAACATCTGTGAAGGAAATCCAGCTGTGTCTGTGCAGAGCACCACAGCCTGGAGAGATTCCTGGGTGAGCTCTGTGCTCCTTCCCTGCATCTTCAGTTCTGATCTCTGAGTCTTTCATGTTCATTGTTTCTATTATTCCTTTATTTCCTCTTGTCAACCCCACCATTCTTGAGGAGGTTTTTAATATTCCCACTGAGTCCAGGATGTGGAGTTCCATTACCAGTTTCAGATTTGCAAACTCATCCTTGATTAGAGATTAATTCTGAATTGCTTCTTTCTGTCAAAAATTGGGTCAGACCAGGTTTTATTCAATTTCTAAATGGATGGTAATGCTTAGAACTGAGTGCAGTGCAAGACAGCCCTTATCAAAATGATGTGGATGTTTTCATACAATAAAAATGACAGTGATGAACAAAACTACTCAAACAAGGAACGGGAATGACTCAAAAGTCACTCTCAGACTCAGCTCAAGAAGCTGAGGCAGTGTCCTTCCATTAAGTGAGTTTCAGGGGGTAAAAAATGATTATTCAGTGGAACTTGAGCTTTGAGGATGTTCAGGTAACTGCCGAGGAGCAAACTTTTGCAGGTCTCCATAATTTAGGGGAATTATATTACCTGGGCAAAAATATTCCTCCTTACCTGTCTGCAAGCCCCTCATTGGAACAAAATCATTGCTCTGCTCTGTCTTTGGACAAACCATGGAAGGGCTGTTCCTGCCTCAGGAAAACCCTGCCAGAGCTGGACAATGCTCCACAATTCAGCTTTTCTACCACAGGCTCGACACCACTGCAGAAACTGAAGTGAAAGCAGGGCTCAAATCTCACATTTCAGAGCACAAGGAAAGGGGGTCAGGCTGCAAATCCAAGGCTGAGGGACATCCCAGCTCCCTCTCCTCAGAGGGAAGTTTGGCCCTCCAGGGACACTTTCCCAGCTGTGCCCTTTTTCTGTTGGAAAATTGTGTAGGAAATCTACACTGGAATCCCTGACCTGCCCATGTGCCTGGTAATCCTGGAGATAACCCTGCCCACACCTGGCTCCTTCAGCCCCAGCTTGAGAAGGCTGAGCTGGAGCAGAGGCTGGGCAGAGTCCCAGAACAAAGCAGGGATTGATTCCAAGGATCTCCTCCATGGATCCACCTTGGGCAGCACCAGAGCCCAGCCAGGGCTGCCCCCAAGATGACCCAAAATGGCCCCAAAATGCCCGGCCGGGCACGGGGTCTCTCCCTGGGATCAGCTCTGCTCCATTCCCACCTTGCAGTTCATTGTCCCAGCCCAGCTTTGGCCCAGCCAGTCCCACCCTGCTTGTTTTTCTCTCTCCAGCCCACGGGGTTTGTGCTCCTGGGCTGAGATTGGGATCATTTGTCCTTGGTGCCCAGCTGGAGCAGGAATTGTTTTGTCTCCCTGCTCTGTGCACAGAGCTCAGCATCCCCTGGTGTGAGCCCAGACCCTCACACTGAAGAGCACAGAACCTGAAACACAGAAAAGCTGAACCTGAGGCGTCACCAAAGGTGAGGTTTTCTCTAGGAAATGTCTCTGTTTGCTGAACCCAACACAAATTTTTCCCAATATTCCTGCAGGCCCTCCTTAGACTGATGGTAACAGTAAACTTCCCACCTTGCAATTCCAGGAATAGAGCTGCTGAGGTTTTCCTGTACCTGCTCCAGAGGGCCAAGACAAACCCCACTGTTGGTGGCTCCTCCAAAATACCTCAGGAAGAATGGGATGTTTCCATCCACCACTGAATATTGACTCTTGCCGTGCTGCTGACCTTCAATCACTTGATGACATCACGCTGTCCCTTTGAATCCATGTACAAATAAGCTGAATTTCCATCAGGGAACATCAAGTGCCCCATTTCGCCTCACTCTGCAAACTGTTTATGGGCTCCTCGCCGCTTGCAGGGTTTTTACAAGAGAACATCCACTGTTCATTTCCTGGCTCGGCTCCAACTGGACATGTTAACTTTGCCTAATTTCCAAGACATTTCATGGGGAAGGCTCCATAATACAAGGCATGTTTTTCCACCAGGGAACTCACAGCGCTGCTGCTTCTTTTTTTTTCTAAATTTTATTTTAAAGTCTATTTTTCCCAGACAAATTAAACCTCCTTTTTATGAGCTTCTTCTAAAGGGGTAGAACAGTAGCTGGCCTTGTTAGATATTAGTGCTGCTGTTGGGAAGGGCGATCGTGTAACTGCAGGGCCTCAGGATTTTACACTTTCTGGAGTTCATTAACCAAAAGCTTCTGTATTTGAACCTGCGAGGTTTGAGCTGGACGGGGCCCAGGCAGCGAAATCAATCCAGTCCCGCAGCACAGAACTAATTGTCATCATATCCAAATGTGCAAATATACAAGAAGTCTACAGCAGCAGAGGCAGGGGAAAATTGAGGGCTTTCAGCTTTCTTTTTTTTTTTTTTTTTTTGCTTTTTTTTCTGGGGGTATTATGTTGCTGAAAAGTTTTTTACGCACTTCCTCGCCGCCATAAAATCCAACATTGGAAATATGTTTCCTATATGAAAAGATCTGTCCCCAATTGAAGGGTTTTATATCCCCTACATCCATCTAATCAAATGCTTTCCGCTGAAGTCATATATTTGACCACATATTGGGCCGGGGAGGAGTTGGAGGAGATTTCTCTTCTTGTCAAAGCTTGTAATGTCACCAGATAATTCAGCAGGAAAAGGACTTTTTTTTTTTTTTTTCCAGCACCTTTTTCCAGCTGTGGCACGTGAGGAGGAGGAGGAGGAGGCGCCGTGAGGCAGCTTCTCCTCACTGCCCTGCAGAAATGAGACCTCACACTTTAATAAAAACCCATTTCAGGTTAATTTGCTAAGGAACATGGTTGTGTCCAGCTGCATTCTTGGGCTCCACCTCCCCGGCCCTGTGCCCCAAACGGGTTTTTTGGAAGGATCTTTGTGCCCCAGAGCTCTGTGAGCCCTCCTGTCCCCAGCTGTCCTCAGAGCCGGGTCAGAGCTGCTCTGCAGAGCTCCAGTCCATCTCTGACAGGGGTTTTGAACCCTACCTGCCATCTTCTGCAGCCTTGGCAGTGCCAGGGACCAGTGGGATCTGCCCCCAGTGCCAACATTATCCCCATTATCAGAGGAAACCCCTCATCCTCCAGCTGATGCCCTAATTTAAATGTCTGCAGAAAAGCTGAGTTTAGCCAAAATGAGCCCAAAATTCAGCTTGAGTTTATGAACAGAAATGCAGTCATGAGCTTCCCTCCCATTGTGGCTTTATTGGCAGTTTAATTCCTGGAGCAGGAATGAGGGGTCCGGCTCTAATCCGAGCAGATTCTTTCTAAATAAACAGGACTATATTTAATTCTCATACATTTTGAAAACTCCAAGGATGCTTCCAGAGAAGGGCTGCTTTTTTTCTCCAAGGTGTTGCCATATGGTTTTAATTTCTCAGAAATCTAAAGACCAGCTTGTTCCCTGAGAAAGCCGTGCCAAGTACGGCTTGTCAAGATAGCTGAAAATGTAATTTAACATCCACTCTTTTCCTAGAGTGACTCCTGACTCGTACAGCAGCAATGTTTCCAACTGGAAAAATCAAATGACCAGCTAAAGGATGAAATCTAAAATATTTATTATTTACTGGACACTGGAAAGAAAATATTTTTTATTTAGGGGCTCGTGTGATATCTACAAATTTTGACAACCTTTTTCAAGAGGGTAAATAGCATGTGCTGCTGCAGTTAGAAATGGAGCAGAGTTCCACAAATAAACCAAGGGCATGAAATCTTCTCTGGGCAGATAAAAGCACAAATCCCCAGCTGCCCACACTGGCACTGCAGAGCCAGAGCTGCCCGGGTTCAATTCAGCAAATACAAATTTTGGGTTTCCACTCCATGCCTTCATGCCCACTGCCTTTGGGATCCTTCTCCCTATCTCTGTTTATTTTTTTTTGACTCAGATATGAGTGTAGTGGGTGATTAAAAGTGAATCTTACATGAGGGACCCACGGCTGGAGCCAAACATTTGCTGGGTAACTGTAAACTCCAGAGTCCATCCCTGCCTCTGCCCTCACTGCGGTTGGTCCATTTTCACACTATTATTATTTTGTCTCAGAATTCCTGTGTTTATAAAACAGGGACAGGAACACAGACTAAATATAAATCCCATCGGCTTTGTAGCAGAACAGCTAAAAAAAAAAAAAAAAATAAGAAAGAAGGCTGAATATTCAGAATATTCCCAAATCTCCTGTAAGGAGCCCAAGGGTTGTTCAGGCAGAAACTTGAAATCGTTCCTGGAGGAGAATAAAAGATGTTCTAAGGGTGATAAAATGATTTATGGATTTGTCTGGTGATTTATCCCTGTGGGATGCTTTAAAGTGGTGTCACCTTCAGGGTTGGATGGAGGGAATTGTCTCCAGCAGGGACCAGTCCATCCCAAAGTGCCCTCCTTGCTCCTGATTTCTGCTCAGCTTTATGGATTGGACCTGGATGTTCCCAGCAATTTACTGTGAAATAGCAGGGTCTGAGCCTGGTTTCATTTCCATATATCCCATAAAAAGAAATACAGCACGAGAAAACCCATCCGGAGACAGCAACACCTTGGACTATCAAACCCAAAAATCCAGGAAAATTTGGTTCTGTCTGAAAGGAGAAGAGGAAGGAAGGAAAGCAAAAAAGAGGATGGTAAAAATTGCAGGCAAAAAGCAGCGGCAGCTTCATGATTTAAAGGTAAAACTTTGTGATATTTGAAAGAATGCAGCAAGGCACACTTCAAAGAAAATTCAGCAGTTTCACATTGTAAATTGTCCCTCATGCAGAAGAAATAAAACCATCCCAGGATTTCTTGCCCCCTGATTTGCTGGTGCAGATTGAGTTGTGTGGATTAAATTGATGCCAAGCCCAGCACCAGAACCGTCAGGGGAAAACTCTGTCAGGTTTATTCATCTGAGGGTCTGGCAGCTCTGAGCTCCTGGATGGCTTCCCCCATAAAACTGATGCATTGTGAAGAAAAAAAATTAATAAACTTTCTAATAAACAGTCTGAGGGAAAAACGTGACACTGAACAAACTGTTTTTAATGGTGAAAGAATTCCAGAATGTTCTTTGCCTTTAAATATTTCATTAATAAATGGGTACATACAAAACAAAATGAAAATATAGTTTCTGCTTTAATTCTCTAAATTCCACATCTTGCAATCTCTCTGAATAGCAGAGGATAATTTTTATTATCTGTAATATTGGTATTTAGGATGATTTTTTTGCTTGCAAAAGGTGTTTTGCAAAAGGCACTGCCCTGCTGGAATTCAGGGCTGAAAAGGAGAGGGGAAAGGAATAGGAAGGAGGGAAAAAGGGAAAGGGGGGAAAAAGGGAAAGGAAGAGGGAAAAAGGAAACAGGAAAAAGGAAAGGGATGGAAGGAGAAGAAAGGAGGAAAAAGGAAAAGGATGAAAGGAAAGATGAAAAACGAAATGGATGGAGGTAAAAGGAAAAGGATGAAGGAAAAAGGAAAAGGGGGAAAAAGAAAAGGAAGAGGGAAAAAGGCAAGAGGAAAATGGAAAAGGATGGAAGAAAACTGAAAAGGAAGGAGTAAAAAGGAAAAGGGTGGAAAAGGAAAGATGAAAAAAGAAAAGGATGGAGGTAAAAGGAAAAGGAAGGGGGAAAAGGAAAAGGAAGGAGGAAAAAGGAAAAATATTAAGGAAAAGGGAAAAGGAAAGAGGAAAAATGAAAAGGATGGAGGAAAAAGGAAAAGGAAAAAGGAAAAGGGAAAAGGAAGGTGGAAAAGGAAGGAGGAAATAGGAAAAGGATGGAGGAAAAAGGAAAAGGAAGGAGGAAAAAGGAAAAGGATGGAGGAAAGCTGCAAGGCTGTGGATGGGAGCATCCATGCAGGGATGGAGCCCCTGCAGGGCTGTTTGGGATGGTTTCCTTTCCCAGTTTTTCCCCTTGCCCCAATGATCCATGAGCAATCCTGCTGGGAATAAACCCTCCCAGCTCCACAGAGCTGTCACATCCAAGCCTGAAAAACACGGGCCATGCAAGATTGTCTTCAGTGTTGATTGCCAGTGAGAGAGAACAGGGTTAAACCTGCCAGGCCAAGCTGGAAGGTCTCGGCCACTCCCTCTCCCCCCTTTTTAGGTTTGTTTGTTGGGCTCTCGGGAAGAAAGGGCCAGCTGGGCTGAATGCAGATAAATAAATAAATCTGCAGAGATATTTTCACCACGCTGCTGTTGACTTTGAGCCCTGCTGTGTAAAGCAGGACATCAACAGGCTGAGTGTCCTCCCTGCTCCTGCAAAACCACCCGGCTATTCCGGGCCTGTGGGCACCATTTGGGTACAATGGACTTCCCTTCAGGAACCTGCTCTCCTCCCAGCTTTAGGTATGGACAAGACTTTTTGTGCTTTCAGTGCTGTCAGCTCAGCCCCCAGGAGGTTGTTCCAGCTCAGGAGCCTGAGGCAAATTTAGGAGAGGGTTTCTGTGGCAAGGATCAGGGCACGGCCTCGGGAGTGTGGGTCTCACAGCATCAGGGAATGGTTTGGGATGGGAAGAACCCTAAATTTCATCTCATTTCACCCCCTGCTGTGGGCAAGAAACTCTTCCACTATCCCAAGCCCCATCCAACCTGGCCTGGAACACTTCCAGGGATGGAGCAGCTCCAGGTTCTCTTTGTCCCTGCTTTGCTCCCTATCTCAGGATGTATCTGTGGCACAGGGGGCTGGAAGGGAATAAAACCTGGCAAAGGATGGGAAAAACTTTCATGTAATTCCTGAGTCATGCCTTGGAGTCAACATGCCATTGATCATCCCTGTGAATCTGCACAGTCCCGTGGACTTTGTCTGCGAGGTTCTGAGTGCAGGGAAAGGGAGCTGAAGAAAATCCCCACTCGTTGCTGCTGCCACTCTGTCTGTGCCTTTCCTGGGAATGCCAGGATCAGAGCAGGGAACTGTTTTTCTAAGCACTCTCTATTGGATTCAAATTAACAAAATTCAAAGTCACATCAGTGATCTCACACTGGCTGCAATTCCCACTCTGGGTGCTGAGGGGGTTTTGTACCCTGGCCTGAAGATCTTCCACCTCTGACTGGGGTATCTCAGAGGGTAGGGATGGATGGGATATTGGGAAGGAGGGTGGCCAGGCCCTGGCACAGGGCGCCCAGAGCAGCACCTGGAATGTCCAAGGCCAGGTTGGATGGAGCTTGGAGCACCCTGGGACAGTGGGAGGTGTGGGTGGAACTGGACGATCTTCAAGGTCCCTCCCAACCCAAACCATCCTGTGGCTGTGCTGAGGAATATCCTCCACCACTCCATCACAATCTGGAGGCCCATGGGAGGATGTCAGGAATTTTGTAGTCCATGGAACAATCCACAACTCGCACTCATCCTCAGCCCCTTCCTCCCGTTCTCTCTGCCCTCTATGGCCAAACCCCCACCTCCTCTTCCCTTCCCAACCTCCTCGAAAGCAAAACCAGGAGAGCAAAGTGAGACAACGCTGCTGGCATCTGCCTGGAGCCTCCCGTGGCGCCGCAACCGGAGCACGGCCACGGAACATTGGGAGCTTTCTGCAAAGCGCCGGCGGCGGAAATCGCCGCCGCTCTTAATTCGAACCAGAACGAGATGGGCCCGGGGCGCGCACAAAGGCGGCCTTTGCTCGCTCCCAGGGTGCTGACAGGATGGGCCAGAGTCCATCCTGTGCAGCTGATGGGAGCAGCAGCACATCCTTAAATCTCAACACCTGGGCGCTGCTCCCGAGACCTCGGCAGGAACTCGGAGGGGAGGTGGCTGCCAGTGCCACTGGGGAGGTCCCGGGGGGATGCTGCAGCTGGCTGGGTAAAGAGCTGCTAAAAAGGGGGTTTGGAATGGACTTGGGGATCTCTAGAAAGCTCATTTATCAATGTAAACACGGTTTAGCTGGTTCATAAATCTGTTTTCTTTCCTCCTTTTCATCGGGTGCTGCTGTTGGGGCCGATGGGTTTCGTGGCGTGATCGGCTGCTGCTCGTGGACATCGGTCAGATAAAGATAAGGAAAGGGGATTTTTTTATTATTTCTATTAAATAGTTGGGTCTGTGTGTGCTTAGAATTCCTCTTTTTATTCCATCTCTTCTAGGGATGGGTGCACTGCTATGGAAAAAGCAGAACTGGCCAAACCAAACCTCAGCCCAAACACTGACATCAACCCAAACATTTTTGAAGGTCAGGGTGAGTTTGGATAAGTAACCCATGTACCCAGTGGTAAGTAGGGCTGGTTAGGAAATGGATTTTCCACCTTCTGAAAAATTTGGAGATTGGATCTGTGTTTTTGAGCAGCTGACATTTTGATGCTCTTTTCCCTAAACCAAGACAAATTCATTTAAGTGGCCATTTTAATAGCGCCAGATCACCTCATTTGTTATTTGGTTTCTTTTTGGGAAATTGTATGACAGGGAAATAAAAATACCCACAAAATGCAGGCAAAGGAGAGGTTGATTTAGTAAATCCACCTCCTCCGAGCTGGCTGATGTGCCTTAACATGATTTTTAAAAAATATAAACTGTATTTCTTGGTACTTTGGCCACAGGCTGGGGCTGGGGCAAACTTGCAGCCCCTCAAACCTGATATTTTACATGGAATAAACTTGCTTGGGAGATTGGTTTCATTTCCATGATGTGTTTGTTGTGAAATCTAGAGGCATTTGGGCAAAATGTGATTCCACTGGGTAAAATTATGATTATTTTGGGTGTTTTTCTGGGTGTAGTGTTTGTCATCCTAAAGCACAGGGTGTGCTAAGGAAGGTTGGCTTGGGACAACAGGGAATCGCAGAAAATTTGGGAAGGAAAATATTGGAATTTTTAATATGATTGAAATAACACCATAAAATAATGTTCTTCAGCAGGTCTCTCTTCACTCACAAGTTGAATATGGGACCAAAAGAATCGAATCCAGGCCCTTCTCTGTCTTTTTCCAAAGTGTTATTATTTTATTTTTCGTGAGCACTTAATTAGAGACTGAAAAAAAAAATAAAAAAGGCAAACAACTCAATCCTGAGCAACTCAATACTGAGCTTTGTGTCGAAAGGAAACTCCATGGAATGGGAATCAGGTTAAATAGTTCAATTATTGTCCATTGTTTACATGCTGGAGGAGTGCAACTGTTTGGAGTTGTTGGAGCAGTTAGGAAGGTGATCGGAACATTTGCCAGCAAATGACATAAATCCAGAATTAATTATAATGGCCTAAAAGGTTAAAAAGAGAGGGGATCATTGGTCCCATGGTTTATTGTGAACTGTCAGGATAATGGAATTTTAATCAGCCCGTTTATTTTAGGAAGGATTAATTGCATGGCGCGATGCAGAAAACACAGGGAGCAACACTGGAATCGGAGCCGAGCTCGTAATTTTATTAAAGCAGATCAGTTGTAGCATCTTAATTTCCTTGGACATGTTTATGGGGAGCCATTTGTTTGGTCAAGAGTCTTTCCTGGCTGTTCAAGTTGCTGAAAATGAATGTGGTTGCTGAGCCATGGCCTGGGAATCCAACCCCATCCCAGCTGGAAATGGGATTCAGGGGGTGCAGATGGAAAAATGCAGCTGGGAACTCCTCAGGACTGGGGATAATGGCTGGGGTAAGGATTATCTGGAGGTTTTGCTGGAGAAAGGGGCAGAAGGGAGGTTCAGGTTGGACATCAGGAGGAATTCCTTCTTGGAATCCCAGCTGGAAATGGGATTCAGGGGGTGCAGATGGAAAAGTGCAACAGGGAGCTCTTCAGGACTGAGGTAACGGCTTGGATGAGGATTACCTGGAAGTTTTCACAAAAAGAAAGGGGCAGAAGGGAGGTTCAGGTTGGACAGCAGAAGGAATTCCTTCTTGGAATTCCTTTCCATGGTTTCCCCACCATGGTAATGGAAAATGGGATGGAAATGGGATTCAGGGGGTGCAGATGGAAAAGTGCAACAGGGAGCTCCTTGGGGCTGGGGTAACAGCTTGGGTACGGATTATCTGGAGGTTTCACAGGAGAAAGGGGCAGAAGGGAGGTTCGGGTTGGACATCAGGAGGAATTTCTTCATGGAAAGGGTGGATCTGGAAGGATCTGGAGGATTTTGCTGCCTGCCTTTCTGTCTTGGCTCTCTCCCTGCACCCTGCGCTTCCTCACAGACAGCTGGGCTCCACCAGGACAAGGCACTGGCAGGGTGGATGTTGTCCTGAGCCAGCCTGGGAACCTCTCTCATCTTCATCTTCATCTTCATCTTCATCTTCATCTTCATCTTCATCTTCATCTTCATCTTCATCTTCATCTTCATCAGGATTAGTTCCAATGAAGTGGCCTTTGCCCTACCAGTAGAGCCCTGTTCAGAGCAGCTCCCCAGAGATATTGAACCACGACTGAAATCGATGAAATTCAATCAGGAAATCATTCCATTCAACCAGGAAATCCTGACTGAAATCGTCGCAGATTGAAATCAATATTCATGAGCTGGTTTTAAAGGAGAAAAAAAATCACTTTACTTTTTAAAAGTGGAGCTTTTTAGTGGGACATCATCCATGGCTTTTGCCAGAGGTGGTGCAGAGCACGAGACCAGAGGTTTTGTCACAAAACCAGAGCAAACAGAGCCAGGGGGACTTGGGGGGAATTGATGGACAATTTCTTCTTCTCTTCCTTCTTTAAATAAAATTATTTGTTTAATTTGAAAGCAAATCCAGGCTGGGCTGGAGGCAGCAGCTGGCACAGCCACAGGGAGACTGCCCCTTCCAAGAGGAAAAGGGGCTCACATGACAATTTCTGAGTTACTGCAAACAAATAACCACGAAATGGAGTGCAGGAGAGTCCTCCACTGGATTCCTGCAATATTCCATTTATAGTTTCAGGCTTCTCCCAGGCTGGGATAAGAAAATGTTGGCTGACATCTCCAGAAAGGAAAGGAAATATTCTCCTGGAGGTAATGCTTCGAGATTATCAAGTGGGTTTTTATTTGGTATCAATAATAAATCACTGCTGGGCCCATTTGATTGTAGCCAGAATGTAAAATACACCCATTAGTAGCCTTGGAGGTTGCTAAACTTGGCCTGCAAGCTCCTTTCTCTGTGCAGAACAGTGTCTGGGCTTGTCGTGCTCTTTGGAGACCCTTCAGTCGAGGATGGTGTTGAAATTCAACTCAGAACGCTGCTTTAGACCAAAAACAGCGCCACTTGTTCATTTGGAATGGGGCTTTTTTGTACCTTTGAATTATTGCTTCACCTCAGATGTGTTTTGAGTGAGGAACCTCTCTGCAAACAACTCCTGCAAGGAGAATGGACCTCAGAAAATTGTGTCAAACACTTGTTTTGACTGTTATTAGTTTTGATCAATTTGTTTTCGCCCTGTGCAGGGCGGTGGAAGGAGACACAGAGTTCCAGGGGTGGTCATTTTTCCAAGAAAACACTTGAGAGGTGAATGTTTGAAAGCAGAAGTGGCCTGTAGAGCAAGGACAAAGCTGCTGCTTTGGTTAAAACCAAAACACAACGGCGCCACTTTTTTATTTTGGCCAGAAGAGCTGTCAGAAAGGGGTAAGTTTTGGATGATGCTCCCTCAAAATCCGCAGAGGTGGTGGGTAGCACTTGGAAATGATCTGTGGCCTGCAGAGCTCATCCTTGCCAGACAAACAGCACAGCTGCCCAGCTGCAAAATCCAGTGCTGGGGGAAGAGAAGCACCCAGGGAAGGTGCTGGGGGAAGGTGCTCCACAGAGAAGGTCCAGAGGTGATGGCTGATGGAGCCACGACTTTGTGAACCAAAAACAGGGTCTGGGCAGCACTGCCAGCCCAGGGAGCCCAGGGCAGGAGGGGCTGGGTGTCCCTGGCACATGCAGGCTGTGGTTTCCCTGCCTGTTTTCCCTGCCATGAATTCCCTGCCTGGCCATGGGTTCCCTGCCATGATCAGGCTGTGGTTTCCATGCCATGATCAGGCCATGCTTTCCCTGCCATGATCAGGCTGTGGTTTCCATGCCATGCTTTCCCTGCCATGCTTTCCCTGCCCTGTCCAGGCCATGCTTTCCCTGCCATGCTTTCCCTGCCATTATCAAGCTGTGGTTTCCATGCCATGCTTTCCCTGCCTTGCTCCCCCTGTCATGTTTTCCCTGCCATGCTTTCCCTGCCATACTCTCCCTGCCCTGTCCATGCCATGCTTTCTCTGCCATGATCAGGCCATGCTTTCCCTGCCATGCTCTCCGTGCCCTGTCCATGCCATGCTCTCCGTGCCATGCTGTCCCTGCCGTGCTCTCCCTGCCCTGTCCAGGCCATGCTTTCCCTGTCCTGTCCATGCCATGCTCTCCATGCCCTGTCCAGGCCATGCTCCCCCTGCCATGCTCTCCCTGCCATGCTCTCCCTGCCATGCTTTCCCTGTCCTGTCCATGCCATGCTCTCCCTGCCATGCTTTCCCTGTCCTGTCCATGCCATGCTCTCCGTGCCATGCTCTCCATGCTCTCCCTGCCATGCTCTCCATGCTCTCCCTGCCATACCCTCCCTGCCATGCCCTCCCTGCCATGCTCTCCATGCCCTCCCTGCCATGCTCTCCATGCTCTCCCTGCCATGCTCTCCATGCTCTCCATGCTCTCCCTGCCCTGTCCAGGCCATGCTCTCCGTGCCATGCTCTCCATGCTCCCCCTGCCATGCTCTCCATGCTCTCCCTGCCATACCCTCCCTGCCATGCTCTCCCTGCCATGCTCTCCATGCTCCCCCTGCCATGCTCTCCATGCTCCCCCTGCCATGCTCTCTCTGCCATGCTCTCCATGCTCTCCCTGCCATGCTCTCCATGCTCTCCATGCTCTCCCTGCCCTGTCCAGGCCATGCTCTCCCTGCCATGCTATCCGTGCCTGGCCGTGCTCCCCACGGTGCCTGGAGGAACGCGCGGAAGCCGGAGAGCCCCGGGCTGGCTCCAGAGCCCTGCACAGACGAGCGGAGCCAGAGGGCTGCTGCCCGGCCCCAGCACACAGCCCTCCTTTCAGCACCTTCCCTCACACAAAGACTGACTTATCCCACCTTTCTCCCCCCTCTCTCTGCCTCTGTCTCTGCTCCCCATAGCCCCGGCCATGAAAAGCCCTCCACGTGCAGCCCAATAAAAAGTCCTGTGCCACCTCCTCCTCCTCTCCCCCTCCCTTCCCATCCAGAACAGCGCTGCCAAAAAAGGGGGAAAAAAAGAAAAAAAAAAGGGTAAAAAAAGGGAGAGTGAAGGCCAGGACTGGAGGGAGTTAAACCTGGAACTCATTTAGCAAAAGGGACTTTAGTTAACAAGAAAGTTACCCATCATGAACTGCCAGTAACACCTCGAGTGATCCTAAATCCATTACCCAGAGACTTAGCCCTGGCTGAGTTTGATTTTATGAACTGTGAGGCTGCTATGTTGAAAGTCTGCAAATTGGACATAAATTGGGCTGCAGAAGGCTGGGGAGCTGCAGGGGCTGGGGGTTTTTCTCTCCCTGGTGACGTAAGGAGGCTCCGGCCGCAGATCCGCATGCTCCGACCACGGGGCTGCTCAGGAGAGCCCAGGACAGGGCTGGACAGTCAGGGAAAGCTCCCAAAACCTCCAACCTGGGATTTGGGGCTGTGCTGGGTGAGGATGGGCAGGTCCCCACACCTGCTGAGCCTCAGAGCCTCCCGTTGTGAACCCTGGGAGTTCCCACTCTTATCTTCAGCACCTCGCTTGGTTTTGTTTTCCTTGGGGTTCAATCTCCAAAATTCTGTGATGCAGAACAAAGTCCAAGAAAAGAGACCAGATTTGATCAAAGCAGGAGGCAGGAGCAGCGTTTACTGCTCTGTCTGGATTTCAAGGCTGCTCTGGTTGCTGAACTGCAGCCTCAGTGCATTTTCTCATGTATAATCAGAGTGTTGGGCAACTCATGCAATTTTCAAAATCAAGAACATTTAATTTGAGTTTTAGGTAATTTTACAACCTCAGGTAAGTTAGAAAAACCAGAGGATGAGGCGGGTGAATCCTGGGGGCAGAGAGCAGGAATCAGGAGCTCAGAGGCACAGGCAGCAGAATCCTTGGTGTTATTCGTGAAATTCTGAATTTTGACAGATTTTTGGTTCATTATTCTGGTTTTGTTATCATTTCAGCCTCCTGTTATTTGCAGGATTTGCATTTGCTGAGGCAGGGCTTTGTACATTAAGTTAAACAAAGGCGTTGTGGCCTTGGAAGCAACATTTGGGTCTGATTTCATGTTCCCAAATGGAATTCCTGCTGCCATCACATCCCAAAGGATGGGAGGGAAAGGAGGGCTGGTGCTTGCCCTGGTGACTCAGGAATCCATTGGAAATCAAACATCCTCTGTGGATTCTTCACTTCTTTTAATCCCAAGGTCAGGATGAAATGTGCTGGAGGGAATTTCTTGTTGGGACCCAGGTGTTTATCAGCTCTTATCTCTGTCCCAGTCTCACAAACCCTGAGCTCTGCAGCACTTCACTCTACAAACTAAAAATGGAGCCCCAGCTCTCTCTGCAAGGCCTTCGAAGGATCAACTGTCCAATTAAGGAATGACACCCAAATTATTTTCACTTTTAACCCAATAAGCCTGTGGCCACAATGGAGACTTTTTTATCCAATTACACAAAACCACCCAAACCCATGGAGAAGAAGGTGAAGGAGAAGGAGAAGGAGAAGGAGAAGGTGAAGAAAAGGAGAAGAAGAAGAAGGTGAAGAAGGAGGTGAAGAAGAAGGTGAAGAAGGAGGTGAAGAAGAAGGAGCAGCCTCCACCCTAAACCCTCCATCTTGCTCTATATCCATTCCTGTATTCCAAACCCCAAACTCTGAGTTTCCCCCTGTGATATCCCACACTTCTATCAAACTCCACCCCCACAATCCCAGCTCTGCCATTCCATTCTGGAAGCTTCTCCAGGGCCTCAGGTCAGTGCAGTGTTCTCTGGGGGTCAGAGCCTGGCAGCACAGAAAGCCCAAAATTCCCAACAGTATCCAGAGCTCCAATTCCTCCTCCACCATTCCCAACATCCCAACAGCTGCTGGGTTCTCCTTCACCTTCTGCTGGGTCTGGACTGAAAACTGAATAATTAATTATGAATTTAATTTTTACCCTAATTAAAGATACAGCTATCATCAGCTCATGGTAAATGGGGCAGAAAAAGTGGTTTTTATAAATAAATTTGTACAAAAATTTGGGTTTTCAGCACCATGACTGAATTGATTTTTTTGTTATTATCATGTTTTGAGTCAAACTGAAGCAAAGGCCTTTGGATTCCTTAGAAATGGGAAATAAAAATAGCATTCAGGAAAAAATTCTTTCTTTTTCTCTGCTTTAGCCTTTATCTCACCCCTGATGTTTTCAAATTAGGGCGAATTTTGAATCAAAGTTTTGCAAAATGTGAAATCACAACGTTTCTGATAAAACCTCATTCTGATAAAGAAGGATTTCTGCAAAACTGCCTTTTTGGAATGAAATCTAACATTTCTTGAGCCCTTTTATGCATTAAAACTTCAGCAGAACCCAGCAAAAACAGGAGTTTGCAAAGTGATAAAATCAGAAGTTTCTCTCTAATTTAGAATAACTTTTTATCTTTAAATAAAGCACATTCACAGATTAAAAAAGGCAAATGCAGAGATTGAATAAAGCACATTACCCAGCAAAAACAGGAGTTTGCAAAGCAATGAAATCAGAGGGTTTCTCTGAACTGAGAAGTACTTTTATCTTTAAATAAAACCCATTCCCAGATTAAAAAAGACACACACAGAGATTGAATAAAGCACATTACCCAACAAAAACAGGAGTTTGCAAAGTGATAAAATCAGAAGTTTCTCTCTAATTTAGAAGAACTTTTTATCTTTAAATAAAGCCCATTCCCAGATTAAAAAAAGGCACATTCACAGATTAAATAAAACCCATTCCCAGATTAAATAGGGCACATTCCCAGATTAAATGTGGAAAACACAATCTTTTCTGTATGGGCGATGCATGGCCACCGAACCTCAGCACAAAATCTCAGAAAATTTGATTTAGAAGATCAAATATAAATACAAATATCAATTCAGATAAAATTCTGCAGGATCCTTTCCCTCTCAGCCCCAATTCTGGCCAGCCCCTGACCCAGCACAGCACCTCCTCTGTTATTTGATAAGCCAAGCCAAGCCAGGGCTAATTTTCCCAGCAAGGTGGCAACAATTCCGTGTGTGATATGTGAGGGAGAAGCACAGGCAGCTCATTTGGGTAATTTCTTACCCTTCTGGCTTCTGCAATGTTTCTTTAGGGGGCACTGAACATGAGTGATTGAGTGAGAGGGAGCCCGACAGAATTAGCACACACTGGATCTTTTGACCAAGGGGGAAAAAAAAAAACCCAAAAACAAAACAGTCGAATGTTGGTCTAGGGGCACGTCCCCTTAGGATTTGGGAAAGAAAAACACCAAACCACGCTGGGTTGGTGCTCCTGGAGCTGAGCAGCGCCTTCAATTAAAACCCATTTCAACAAAATAAAAAGACACTTAATCTTGGATCCAAAATAGCTCTGGAATGGCAGCGGAACTGCCCAGCCCAGGGGCATTGCCAAGGCAAAGCCAAGGTGCTGATACCCTCCCCTGAAATGCTTTTCTGAGGAATTGCTGGCAATTCCCTGCTGGAGTTTCCAGCAGTGCCCAGGAACGGCCCCGCTCCAGTGGGCACCTCCTCAGGGTCACCCTGGTGCCACCCAGAACTTCCCAGAGTTTGTGTTTGTCCTATAACCTAAAAACAGGTAAAATCCCTCGGCTCTTTTCCTGTTTTCCCCTTTCCTTTCTTTTTTTACAAATTAATTTGTTTGTGAACCAATGCATTCTGCTGTCTGCGTGGAAAACTCCTCGTTTTCCTCCCCTAAATCCAAGGAGAAATGATCCCTAATTTTTTATAAATTAATTTGTTTGTGAACCAATGCATTCTGCTGTCTGCGTGGAAAACTCCTCGTTTTCCTCCCCTAAATCCAAGGAGAAATGATCCCTAATTTTTTATAAATTTTTTTTTTGTGAACTAATACATTCTGCTGTCTGCATGGAAAACTCCTCGTTTTCCTCCCATAAATCCAAGGAGAAAGGATCCCTGATTTTAACACCAGAATGTCTTTGGAGCCCCTTTGGAATCTGGGCCATGTCCCACATTTCTTCCCCTCAAAATTGTGTCTTCCTCCTCGATTTCTTCCCCTGCAGCACCTGGGAGGTCACTTCTGGCACATTTTTGTCCTTTTGCACTGCACCTCACGCAATCCCCGTCCATTTTCTTGTAGTCACTAAATTTCCCCATTTTCTTTTCTCTTTTTTTTCTCCAATTGCATTTCCTTTGATGGGATCTCCATCCCAGAGTGTTTGCAAGTCCTTCTTTTCTCTTTCCAGGATTTTAATGGATCAGTTTTGGCAAGCTTTGGTCCTTGTCCCTGCACTTGATGGCATCCCATGCCTTTGATAGCTTTCACTTTGGCAATAATTTATTTTTTTGTTTTAAGTATCCTTAAACAAAACGTGCCTTCACCTGCCTTTCCATGACCTGATTTCCAACTCGTCCCTTCCCTTTGCACCTGTGAGCTCAGGGAATATTGTGGGATGGATCCAGTGATGTCTCTGTGCTTCAGGGAGCTGCATTCCCTGTGGAGTCTCTGCAGGATCCTCCCCACTGTGCCATTCATGTTCTCTGGAAAATCCCTTTGCCCTGGATTTTCCTCCTGGGAAGCTGAGAGGCCTCAGAGAAAATGAAAACAATTCCGATCTCATTTGCTTCTCCTGTGTTTTGCTCATCTGGAATTTTGGGTATTTTTGGGGTACTTTTTGATTCTGACAATCCTATTTTTGGAGAGCACCTCCAGGACAGAGGTGTTTGGAGATTGTTCACCCACAGGTGATTGTTCCGTTGGTTTCATGTGAATTATTTTGATTTATTGGCCAACCAGGGCCAGGCTGTGTCAGGGCTCTGGAGAGAGTCAGGAGTTTTCATTATTATCTTTTTTATCCTTTGTCAGTATCCTGTCTGTATTCTTTAGTACAGTTTAGTTCAGTATTCTTTAATATAATATAGTATCATAAAATAATAAATGATCCTTCTGAGCACATGGAGTCAGGTCCATCATTCCTCCCTTCACTGGGACACCCCACAAATACAAAACCCCATCACCCCTGGAGCTGTCCCTGGGGTCTCAGGTGTGGGCAGAGCCCCAGGTGCAGCCCCCTCCTCCAGCCCTGGACATCAGCTCTCCCTGCCTTGGGGTGGAGATGCCAAGGTGCCTCCTAATCCTGTCTCCCAACCTCACAACAAAAAGTAAATCCACGAGTGATCAACCAACACTAAAACCCACCACACTCATCAAGAGATGAATTAAGAAACTCTCAAAATTAACGAAATCTTTGATTAACAAACCGAAGCCATGACACAAAATTAGTATTTCTACCTGGTTTCAAACTGAAACCACCACAGGTGATCACCTGGCCCCAGCAGAGCTGCAGGGGCCCCTGAGGAGCCTCTGGGATTGTCAGATTTTAGGGTGAATCCCACCCAGACACAACTTTTGGGGTTGAAACTCTGGATTTCACCACTGAGCTGCTCAAAACCCTTGCCTAGATTCACCCCAATTTAATTTTTATTTTATTCTCATGTGCAATGCAACCCATGGGACTTTAGGGCCTGACATCCAGGGCTCCTGCATGTCTTGAAGCCACACAAATCCCCTCTGGATGTGGCAGCAGCTCCAGGGATATCTGGGGTCACCAGCACACAGCCTTGCTGCTCAAAGCTCTGAATTTTATTTTAAAGAGTTGAACAGAGCTGGTCTCAGCCCCACAGCCAAGGTCCTGCTCACAGGCAAGCTTGAGCTCCTCACTCGCCACCAGGAGGGCATGAAAAAGTATTTAAAGAGAATTTATTTGTGCTGAGCAACAATAGCAATAGTTAATCTCTTCTATTAAACCCTTTAATGACTTCAGGGACTTATGAAACCATCAGAGCCCGTTTAATGAGGGCCTGCTCTGGCCCACGCTTTTCAAAGCTGAAATCTTCAATAGAGCAGAAAAGAATTTCACAATTTGGAGCGGGGGGGGGGGGTTTGGGACTGTGCAAAAAATTCTGGAGCTGTTTGGTTTGCAGGACTCCCGTTCCTGCTGGGCAGTGCTCTGGTGATGTATGAGGGGAACCTGTCAGCAGGGCCATGGAGCTTCATGATGCATTGCAGCAATAAGTCGTTTGTAATACATCATCTGCAGCAGCTGCTGGCTCGGGTTGGAGCCTCAGACCCAAATTAGGCAAGGATTTCAGCCTGCACCAAAGCTGGTCTCTTCCTTTCTCCCTTTCCCTCCCTGTCTCCGGGTCCTTCTCTCCCCTTGCTCCCGACCTCACCCTGCCAATAGCAATTTGCTGGTGATTTATCCCTCCTGGCTCTGCCATGGAATTCCTGGCTGGTGGAGCCAATGGAGCACAATGCTCTGCTGGCCAGGCAGGAGGGTGAGGGTGGCTGCAGGGCATGAGGGCTGTGACAGGGACCTGGCTGAGGGGACACAGAGTGTCACTTTTGGGGTGCAAGGCAGGGGAGGGCCTGCCCTGCTGTCCCTCATTAAGAATTTGTAGTTGAGCCCCTCTTTAGCTGCACCCTGACCTCAGTTCTGATATTTTTTTCTATTAACAGCATTAGCAATTCTCACCAATCCAAGGAAACACCCAAAATAACTTCCTAAGCCGAGGTGAACTCTCAGCCAATGCAGTGATTGATCCCAGGGGTTTTCAGGTGAGGCTCCCTCACCTTCCTCATCCCTGCTCAAATCCTGGGCAGGGGCAAGGAAATGAACCACTGGGGAGCCCAGGTAGCATCCCAACAATCCCATTTCCACCTTTCCAAGATTTTTCTGCCTCTTCTGCTCCACTTGGCCTTCACACCCGTGGCAAGCAGACCTCTGGAACCTCATTCAAACCTCATTAAATACCCTGAACCCCCTTTTTTTCCTTTTTTTTTTTTTTTTTTTTTCAGCCTTGAAAACTCATTTTGCCCTGTTGCTCTTCTGCTGTTTCCTTGAGAGGGGGGAAATGCTCCAGCCCGACTCTCACCATCTCCCAGGCTCAGAGGTGCTTGGTGGCACGGCCAGGGTGATGTTTCCATATGGGACTGGGGGGAATTGGGACCAGGTGTAGGTGCCTGGCTGTGGGATCAGGACCTGCCCCAGAGTCATCTGCTGCTCTCCTCAGCCGTGCTTGGCTCAGGAGATAATCTAATGTTCAGTGGGAACTCTGGACACACTGCCCACGCACACACACTGCAGAGCTTGTTGTGCTTCCAGGGATTGTTTGGATTTTGAACTTTCTTTTTTGAGCATTTAATGCCCCTGCACTTCTTAAATCACAGCCCAGCGGAAAGCAAGAGGGGAAAATCACATCCATGGCTTGTTACCATGCATGAGGCATAACCAAGTGCTTCAAATCCCTCAGGGGATTACTCAGGAATCACCAGGCCACCTGGAGTTTCATTATGGCCCTTACAAACAGGCTTTTAGCAAGAAGGATGAGGTGGGGAGGGGAGAGGGCTCCTCTGTTTAAAGCCCTGAAAAGAGACGAAGTTCACAGAGCTGAACAATGGCTCAGCCGAGTCAGCTGAGCCCAGGGGCTGGGAAGGATTAATCAGAGCGAGAAATGTCAGCTCAGAACAAAACCCTCAGCAGCCTGGCCAAGCCACAGGGCTCGGCAGAGAGCAGCCTGAGTCACTCCCCAGCCATGCAGGACCTCTCCCCCTGCCCAGGCTGGCACTCAGGGCCTTGGCTTGCAGTCCAGCTCCTCCTGGCTCTGGCAGCAGCTCCAGAGCCCCTCTCCCATCCCAGGTGTTTCCAGGCCCTTTGGTTATCCCAGGAATCCTCCTCTGCTGGGAGAAATGCTACTCAATTCCAAAAATTGAAAAGGTTTATTAAAACCTTATCAAAAATACAACAGAAGGCTGAACAGGGTAAATATTACAGCTCTGGAGCAGAGGATTCTCCCCACCGTGTGCTCAGGCCACAATGGAGGTTTCACCGTTTAACCCTTTAGCCCCTCCAAAAGCTCTGTCCATCAACTCCTTCAGTGTCCAGTGGTGGAGATCAGGTCCTTAAATCCTGATTGGAGGGCAGCTGTTGCCATAGTAACGAGCCAACCCTCCCAAATGTCCCAAACCCAGGATACCCCATGATAAAAACACAACTGAGTCTATAAAACTTCTGTTCACACCTCTGTGTGATATTTGCCTGTTAACTGTGAGAGTCAGCCGTGGCATTACTCATCCATCTCATCTGCCACATCTCTTCCTTTGGCTTACCCACAGGATCCAGCACACAGAAGCACTTTGCAATTTTGGGGCATTTTTAAAGCATTTCTGGAGGAGGATGTTGCTTCAGTCTCAATAAACACCATCCTCCTTCCAGGTCAAACATTTCCTCACACAATGAGATGGTGCTGCTGATTTCCAGGTGCATTGTTCTGCTTTTATCCAAATTAAACTCCCCACTTTGTGCCACCTTTGTAGATTTATGTTATTTATGATCCAAACATTTCTATCATACATATTTAGAGGAAAAAGTTCAAAACATTAAACCTCTTCACCCTTGAACCCCTCCAGCTCACTCCTTACTTTTTCACATAGTGCCAGGACTTTGTAAGGACACAAGGTCATATTTTGTAATATTTTGCAAGATTGCAAGAAGGAATCTCCTGGCCTGCACTAAGAAAACAAATAACTGGCTCTAAGGATTGTCTTGGACGTCACTTTTGATTAGAGTTAATCCCAGGTGCTGAAGGAATGGATGACACATCTGGGAGAAATGCTGGTGCTGTTTTCAGGCAGGGCAGGAATAATCCGGGCTTTACAGCTGAGGGGTTTATCTGTAGGAATCTGTTATACACTGAATTTATAAATACCCCCAGGAGCTCTCAGGAGCCCTTCAATAGCCCATCCCTGTCACAAAATACTTGTTTGCTGACCTAGACAAGAAATCCTGGAAGGATAAAAGGGATTGATGGCACGGGATGCCCTCAGCCACCCTGCAGGTGGACAGAGGTGCAGAGCTGAGGATCCAGAGCTGGTGACAGCATCCCTGGATTGTCCCTTCAAATCCACTGAGGGTTTTCATTCCCTGACAATTGAGGGGAGTGGGGATTCCTGCACAGAGCCTGGGGGATCCTGGATCCTGCTGTGCCTCAGACCTGCAGCATTTTCCTCCTTGGAAGGGTCAGGAGTGGGAGCAGCACATGCTGCTCTGTGTGAGGCACTCCAGCTCCACAGGCTGGGAATTCCAGCCCAGGAAAGGAGACTGGGGCATCCCCTTTTCCCCCCAGCTCCACCTTTATCATGTCATTGAGGATAAAAAGAATGTCATCAAATACTTTTAGTGCTGGAATTAAAGTCCTTCATCGCAAGCTTTCAGCTGGATGCCGGGTTGGAGCTGCTGAAAGAAACCCAAGCTGGAATTCTCCTTCTGCATTTGTTCTGTCACTCTGTTAAAAGGGAACAGCTGAACAAATTATCAACATTTTGTGAGGATTAGGAAAATTGATCCAGGCTGACTCACTGCGTGCCTCCATAACCCCAAGTCATGGTAAAACCCAGGAAATGAGACTGGGACTGGAAAGGGTGAGAGAATTCTTGTGTTCTCGGAGCATCCTCGAGTGCCAGATTGCTGGGCTCGGTTTTCCACCGGCTCTTTACACCCTGCTAGAACTCAGAACATTCTTGCCCCAACCTGACCGTTTCTCCTTGAGGTGTTTCCCCACGAGTTTTCTTACTCTGGGAAAGCACTCTGGGAAAAGGTTCTTCCCACAAAAGTGTAGGCTGGATATTGGGAAAAGTTTCTTCTCCCAGAGGGTGGAGGTTGGATATTGGAAAGGTTTTTCCTCCAGACGATGTTTGGGCACAGGGAATCCTCACAGCACTGAACCTGCCAGAGCTCCAGAGGGATTTTGGTGACTTGGGAAAAATTTCTTCTGCCTGAAGGTACTGGGAAAAGTTTCTTGCCCCAGAGGGTGGAGGTTGGATATTGGGAAAAGTTTTTTCTCCCAGAGGACAGAGGTTGGATATTGGAAAAGGGTCTTTCCTCCAGAGGGTTTAGGTTGGATATTGGAAAAGAATCTTTCTTTGGAAGGTAGAGTTTGGATACTGGACAAGGTTCCTCCCACAAAAGTGTAGGGTGAATATTGGGAAAAGTTTCTTCTCCCAGAGGGTGGAGGCTGGATATTGGAAAAGAGTGTTCCCCCAGAGGGTGGAGGTTGGATACTGGCAAAGGTTCTTCCCACAAAGGTGTAAGTTGGATATTGGAAAGGTTTTTCCCCAGAGGGTGTTTGAGCACAGGGAATGCTCACAGCACCAAACCTGCCAGAGCTCTGGAGAGATTTTGGTGACTCTCGGGGCTGTTGCTGTGCAGGGCCAGCAGCTGGACTCGATGATCCCTGAGCATCCCTCCCAACCCAGGACATGGTGGCATTCCATAAAACCTCCTCCTGCCCCATTGCCCGGGGCCAGGCTTTGATTTGAGCCCGGGTGCCGGGTGAACAATCGACCCAGGCCCCGGGGCTGGGTGAACAATCGCTGCAAGCCGCGGTCCGTGTCGCCGGGCCGGAGGGAGCCGCACGGAGCCGGGCAGCATCAGCTGCGCGCCCGCTTTGATGCGCGGCAGCCGCGGCTCCAGCGAGCCCTTTGTGGGCAGGGATCACCTGTCACAGAGACCGGCCACAACCCTGCCCTGCCCACGGGAGGCCTTTTGATGCGGCGGGTGTTGATAATTAGAGCCTAATTGAGTGATTAACAGCCCCCAGCAGCTCAGGCTTGCAGGCGGTGTGAGGAGGAGCAGGGGTTGCTCCAAAGTTCAAGCCTTTAGGATGCTTTTTTTCCAGCCCCATCTTCCCCTAGCAGCTCGATGGATGCTGGCCCCGGGCTGGGATCCTCAGAAATGTGCCGAGCCAGCAAAAACCAGGGAAGGTGATTCCCTTTTTTCTCTCCCGAGTGCTGTAATCACTTTTCCCCGAGCCACTATTGATAATAAGCGAGGCAGGAATAGGCTCCCGTTTGCCGGGGCTCCATAGGCCATGAAAATCCCTCCAGATAGACTGAACTTAATTAACTGAGCCTATTAAGGCAATATTAAAAGAAGCCTGTCTCAGCAGGCTCTCCCAGTGGGGAGACACAGCAGAGCTTTCAATTTAGGACTTATTGCAGAGCTCTCCTGCTGTCCAGCTCCGTGGGCTGCCTGGGAGCTGCTTAATCCAAGGCTTGGGAGTGGGGAAAGACAGCTGGGGATGGGGGGGATATCAAAGGAAATGGACCTGTAATATATTATATGCTCACTTTGTGGCTGGGGGGAAAGCTGTGTAAATGGGGAGGTTGTTTGGCACTGAATGAAACAAATGGCAGCGTGGAAATGGTTAAAAGTTGTTAAACAGGACTTAGGGAATCCAAGGAAGCTTTTCCTGAATTGTTGTGGCGTGCTGCAGTGCAGCTGGGAGAAGGTTTTTTACTAAAAATTGCAAAATTCTGCGCAAAATCAAGGAAGTTCTGCGTAAAATCAAAGAAATTCTGCGTGAAATGAAAGAAAATCTGCATAAAACCAAAGGAAATCTTCCTGCATCTCCTCCTTTCCCCTCCTCCTCCCCCATACATAAGTTAGGGACTGCTTCTGATCCCTCTTTACTTCTCATGAAGTATTGGGGCTGTCACCATGCTGGACATCGTGGCTGGATTGTGTTCCTGGCTAGAGGAGACCAAAACCAAGGGAAAATGTTGCCACTGGTGAATAAGGAACTCTGTCCTGCAAACAGAGCTTGAGGAAGCAGCTGAATTGCAAAGCTAAAGTAAAAATAACCCAAAAAATGGAAGAAAATGTGTTGGTTTTGCCTTAGTACAACCTGCAAAGGGAAATGGCACAGAAGGTTAAATGTAATGACATCTCCAACAATAATTACTGGTTTTTAAAGAACATTTATTCAATTTTAAGGGCTGCAGGGCCAACACTGTGGAACCAGTGATTGCTTTAAATGGAATGGACGGGGTTGAATCCATGTGGGTGAAAACATTTAGGGCCAGGGGGATTCTGGTGGCAGCCCAAGGCCCAGCTCTTGACAGCAGTGGGCATCCCTGGAGGTGTCCAAGTCCAGGTTGGACAGGGCTTGGAGCAACCTGGGATAGTGGAAGGTGTCCCTGCCACGGCAGGGATGGAATAAAATGGGCTTTAAGGTTCCTTCCGACCCAAACCATTCCATGACTCTGTGATTCAAGAGGGTTTTTTTTGGAATGGAAATCTCAGTTTTATTTGTGGTGGTTGTAGAAAGAAGCTTGGAAACACAACCTGTGTGGGGTGAATTAATCAGGGAAGGGTGGGACGGGAACCTCCTCACTGTTCTGATACAAATCCCAGGAGTTTTCACTGAAACGAGGGATTTGTGTCGGAATGGAAGATTCCTACCCCCCACAGGCTGGATCCATGAGTGCCCTAACTCTTGAAATCCCAACTGGAGCAACCCCAAATTATTATTTTCAGGGATAATGCACCAGACGTGCGTTTGCACCGCCGATGTTTCATTTCCAGCCTAAACAAGGGGCTGCAAAGCCTGGGAGCCTTCCCCAGTTTATTCCAACAGCTGGATTAAAACTAGAAGATCCTCCTCGAGAATGTCTGCTGGGGCAGCTGAGGGAGGATTGTGTGTGGCTTCAGTTTGTTTGCACAGGAGAAGCCGGGGTAACCCGAGAATTCATTACGAGAAAAGCACAGGACTCCTGCCATCCTCTAACGGCCCCTTGCAGCTCAAAATGCAAAATTTACAGGGGAAGCCTTAAAGGAATGACAGGAAAATCTGAGAAGATAACGAAACTGGCAGGGAAATTAATAGAAGCCTTGGGTTCTGTAATCCACAGTGATTAATACCTTTTAGTTCCATGATCCTTGGTTTCCACTGGAATTGATAAACAACCAACTGTGGCTTCTCTGCTTTAAATCAATACCCCAAAAAAACCTTAGTTGGCCTTGCTGGCCTATTTGTCATCTCATTTCCAGCTGAGGGTTAGACAGAATCCTTATGAAATGAGATTTTTTTTTTTTTTCCCCAGTTCTATTGGAATTTCTTTTTTTATTGTCATTGTTATGCCCAGAAGATGATGGTGTGAGCAGGATTTGAGATCCCGTGGATAGAGCCAAGGGTTTAGTAATGGTCCTGCCAAATTTTTAGGAATATCCTGAGTTGTCAAAGACAACGCTTCAAGTTGTCTCCAGAGTATCAGCATTTTGCAGCTTTAAAAAAGAAAGAATTAAAAATTTGTGGGAAAATCAAAGAGGGAAAAGGGAAATGATGTCGCAGCGCTGCTGAACTGTAAAACAGATTTAAAATGTGTGGTCCGTGTACGGTTTCAAGGTGTGCTGCACTGCAAAGAGAATTCTCTGCTCTTTCAGACTTATTTGCTGCAGAAATTATCATGGAATCATGGAATGGGCTCAGCTGGAAGGGACCTTAAAGCTCGTCCAGTGCCACGCCTGCCATAGGCAGGGACACCTTCCACCATCCCAGGGTGCTCCACCCTGGCCTTGGACATTTCCAGGGATCCAGGGGCAGCCACAGCCTCTCTGGGAACCTGTGCCAGTGCTCCCCACCCTTCCAGGGAAGGACTTCCTCCCAATTAATTCCTGTTAATGAGCTGCAGTTTGTAGGACAGAGGTTTCTCCAGACCTGGAACACAAACACCCTGACACTTCTTCTGCTGGGAATTTTATTTCCCATCAAAGCCCCTTACCCTGCTTTCACCTCCTGTGCTGGATGCAGACATTTATAACATCTATTGAACGTGCTGGGGCTGCTCTCAAGTAGAATTCCTGACCATCCATCACCACGAGCTGAGTTCCTGTTTCAATTCTTACTTTCAAATGTGCCGCCACCTTTGTTGGGGAAAGCCAAAAAAACCGCCCCAAATCTACCACGATTTTGCTCCATGCTCCATCCTCCATTTAGCTCCAGCCTGTTTCCCTTCCCACTTGTTTGACATCATGGAAATGCAGTGGATGGCAGTGATTCAGGGTGCTGGACGCGGGGCTGGAGGTGTTCCTGTCGTTAGAGCATGAGATCGCTTTCCCAGTCAATCCCGCCCTGCCTGCCAGATCCTTCACCTCCTGAGCTCACCATGGAGCTCCAAAGCCATTCCCAAACTCCTGTCCTGCACAGCTGGCACGGCTCAAACCCTTCCTCTTCGAGTGCTGTCCCTCAGTGATGTGCAGATGTCCCTCCACAGCTCTCTCCTTTGGAGAACCAACGTGTCCCGATGAGCTGCCTTTGTGTAAATACATCTTCCTTTGTAAGAAACAAGCCCCTAATTCAGACCTGTGTTGTGTTTATTTTTGAACATGGATTTTTTTTTTTCTTTTTTTTTTCCTTGTCAGGGGCTGTGCAGCTCGACCTTAGGCTCGACAGGGAAATGTTTATCCAAAGAGTTAACGCGGATGAGTAATCCGGGACGCTCCTGCCAGGGCTCGGGGGGTGGGATTCCCGTAAACAGCCAGGCCCTTTGAACCCAGGCCTTTTATTTTATGTCATCCTCCAACCACTAAACCAACACGCCACCGTGGAGGCCTTCCCTGCTCAGCCAAAACACAGATTAAGCCATGGAAATTTAAGCTGGGAGCATCATTTTGGGGGGACCTTGTGTTCGTCTCCTCGTCCTCTTTAATTCACCCTGTCCTGAGCTTGGCCGAGTGCTGTTTGTGCAGTGCAGGGGTTGTTCCAGCCCCAGGGAAGCTGTCCTGGCATGTGGAACACCCACAGCTATGGACGTGGAGTGGCACAACCAAAGAGGTGGGAAATGAGGGAGAGCTGACCATCTCTGTGCATGAATCTCCTCCTGCTTCCTTCCCATGGAAAGCTTATCTTGGACTGGTTGTTCCTTTCCTTCCCATGGAAATTCCATCTTGGGCTGGTTGTTCCTTTCCTTCCCATGGAAATTCCATCTTGGGCTGGTTGTTTCCTTTCCTTCCCATGGAAATTCCATCTTGAGCTGGTTGTTCCTTTCCTTCCCATGGAAATTTCCTCTTGGGCTGGTTGTTCCTTTCCTTCCCATGGAAATTTCCATCTTGGGCTGGTTATTCCTTATCTCCCTGCTCCCCGTTTCCCCCTTCCCTCTGAGGGAGCAGCTCCTGGGCTGGTGGGATCCAGCTCCCACCCTCCTCAGTAATTGTCTGTTCAGCACAGAATCCACCCCTTTTTCTGCTGGCAGCAATCATCAGTCCTGCCAGACAGTCCCTTTAAAATCCTGATTTAGTGAAGCCGTGTTCATTTGTCGCAGGATACACTTACAAGTGCAATAAATAACAATAAATATCCGATTTTCAACCCTAAATATCCGATTTCCTGCCCATTTTTAGTGCTGATCACAGACATGGACTGGATTTGGGAGCTGTATCAGTAAACTCTTGGAGATTTTCTGTGGATGTTATGCAGCTCAAATTCCCCCTCAATATTAAGACCACGCAGAGTTATGAGATGGAAGCATCCAAGAAATAATAGGAATAATGTGGATATTGCATAACCATCCTCTTCCAGTGGCATGAGTCATTCCTAAAGTGCCCTGTATATCTTTCAGGGTGGATTAAGGATACGAGACAGGGGAACCATGAGGGCTCCTACAACGCTCCACAAAGACTCCAAAACGGGAAAAAACCTTTTGAAAACAACTCTGAAAAATAACCATTTGTCGTCTGCAGTAAATAACTCGGTCACTGGGGAGGTCAAAAGCTAAAGGTTCCCATCCAGGGCTGGGATTAATGACCTGAAAAACACCAGTTTCAGAACAGGCTCTTCTCCCACTTCAAGACAGGCAATAATGAAGCATCTCCTGCCATTCCTTAGCCAGGAATGAAATTCCAGGCAGGAAAATGGGCCCTGCAGCGGATGCACAGGGATGAGTTAAGCAGTGATAGAACCAGCACCGTGTAAATCAAGGGCCAGGGCCGCTGCAGGCTGTTCCTCACCTGGGCAGGAAGGTCCAGAGACACCCAGGAGTCGTTCCCTGTGGCAGGGACAGGGTGAGGGACGAGGCTGGGGTGCCCTCCCTGCCCAGGGGGTGTTGGTGCTGTCCAGCATCCCTTGGCAAGTCATAAATGTCCCTGCCCTGCACGGATTTCCAGTGCAGAGGGGGAATATTTATGGCGAGGTGCAGAGGTGCAAGGGGAGGCAGAAACCCAAGCTGTCCTGTGCTGGGAGGATCGATGAGGTGACTCAGCCCTTCATGGCCCTGTGTGCTCCTGGGCTGGGCTGGGCTGCTCAGAGTCATTTTTCAGAGAATTTGGTGTCTCCCAGTTTGCCAGGACGGTTTTGCAAAATGTCAGGATAGTTTTAAAAAAACAGAAAAATTAAAAATACTCATCTAGCCCTGCTTGCTTTGCTTTAAATGGGACTGGCAGCCATGACTGAAGGGAGTGTTTCATGCTTCAAACAGTAAAAGTGGAGGCAAACTGTGAGAGAAGTTCTAAAGAGGCCTCTTTTATATTAAAATTACTATAGAATGAAGCACATTCTGCCTTGAATGACCCTGCAGATGTCTTTGAACTGGGCTGATTGCTCCAGGAATATTTAATCCAATAAAACCTGGCTTGAGGCCACTCAGGAGCTGCGAGATGATATCAAATACTTTCAATTTCTGATCATCTGTAGAAACAAGAATTCCATTAGTGTGATCATCCAAATTCACAGCATTTCCATCACCTGGAGCTGCTGAGCCTTCTGCAAAGTTCTGGTCTTCTTTTTTCCTTCTGTTCCTGTTTCCTTCAACCCAAGCAAAACAAAAATTCAGGTGGGGAAATTTCCAGCAGACTGAGCTCTGCTGCTTCCTTCTCCCACCCAGCACAGGACAGATGCTCTGGTTTTCAGCCTGCAAAGAACAAAGCTTCCCCCTGGCTTCTTTATTTTAAACAGGAGAGGCCACCCACAGCTCCAAACATGCCTATGGAGAGGAAAAATAAATGGCTGAGCTCCTGGCCAGACACGGATGTGCAGAGCGTATCTGAGGAGGAGGAACTGTTTGGAAAAAGCCATTCCCATCCCACCCAGGTGCTGCCATGGATGGGGCTGGGGGCACCAGCACCTCCCAGCAGTGGGGAACGGCACGGAGAGGGAGCTGGGGTGGCTGGGGACCATAAATCACCTCAGCCCAAGGGCAAGTTCAGATGTTGGAGAAGGGAATTTGGGAAGGTTTCAGCACAGAATTCCAGCTCTTGCTTCACAAGAAGGCAAATCCTGCAGTGCTCCACCAGCTTGTGGCCATAATATCCAGAAAAGATCCCCCACCAGCCTGAACCTGCAGACTTTTCACCCAAAGTGAAGCAGGGGAGGGTGGTGGGAGCTGCTGCTGGGCAGTGGTGCCTTCTGCAGGGGGGTTTGGGTTGGTCATGGGGAGGTGGGAGCACCTCAGGGTGATGCTGAGACACGAGAGGGATCTCCCCCTGTGGAAACCACTCATCCATGAGACAGGAGAAGGAATGAAAATGGGGTGAGGAGCCAAATGTTCCCTATTTCCAGCCAGCTGGCTCTTTTCTGGATGTCACCTCCATGCCTGGAGCCAGGAGCTCTGTGTCTGCCTTGCCACATGTCACTCGGAGCGGAATTGTCACCACAACAGCTCTGGGACCTGGATTTGGCCAGGAGGAGCAGGGAGGTCATCCTTCCCCTGGCTCAGCACTGGTGAGGGCACACCCTGAGTGCTGTGTCCTGTCCTGGGCTCTCACTTTGGGAGGGACATTGAGGAGCTGGAGCATGTCCAGAGTGGGCAACAAGGCTGGGGAGGGGCTGGGAGCACAAACCCTGAGAGGAACCCCTGAGGGAGCTGGGGGGGCTCAGCCTGGAGAAAAGGAGACTCAGGGGTGCCCCCATCCCTCTCACAGCTCCTGGAAGGTGCCTGTGCTCAGCTGGGCTGGGCTCTGTCTCCAGCAGCACTGACACAACCAGAGCTCACAGCCTCCCCCTGCACCCAGGGAAATACAGGCTGGAGAGCAGGAAAAGTGTTTTACAGAAAGGGGATAAAGTTCTGGAATGTTCTGCCCGGGGAGGTGGTGGAGTCCCCATCCCTGGGGGTGTTTAACAAAGCCTGGATGGGGCACTGGGGGCCAGGGTTTGGGTGAGGGGCTGGGGCTGGCTGGACTCGATGGGCTTGGAGGTCTCTGACAGCCTGGGGGTCTGTGACTCTCTGAATTCTGTGAATTCTGTGAATTCTGTGAATTCTGTGATTTCTGTGATTTCTGTGATTCTGTGATTTCTGTGACTCTGTGAATTTTACAGGAGCATTTTAAAACATGGAGAACACACGAGGTGAATGTTGGATCCGGAGGTTTCCCATGCCTGCTGATGGGAAGAGCCCTCCTAATTCAGCAAGGAACAAGACTGGAGCTGGCTCCCTCTGAGGATGGCGTTGGCTCTCGAGCCAGCTGAAATCGGAGACTGGTTTGAAACGGTGTTTTTTTAAAGGCTGTATTTTCATGCCTCGCTTCTCCTTACAGACAGACAAATGGCTTTTCCCTTTCATGGAAAGTTGGGACCTACCTCCTAAAATGTCCTTAAACCCTGGCTGCAGGCAGTGGAGTTGGCAGCACCACATCCCACGGCTGCCTCTCCCACCACATCCATCTCTGTGGGGCAATATTCAGCCCTGGATTAGGTTTGTATCTGAGATTGGAGAGCAAAATTGCAGCACCTCTCTATCAGCTTCACTCCAGGCAGGAATTACGAAAAAACATCCAGGTTTTTATTTATTGGGTGTGAGTGTCCATCTCTGTGTGACATTTGGAGTGATTTTAATCTACCTGGTGTGGAAGGTGTCCTCCAAAAAAGGCCAGACCTGCACGGGGTGAAACTGGTGTGGATCTCAAGAGGGCAGTGGAGCAATGTCAAAGCAGCACCTGGGCCTAAAATCCCCAAAACACACCCAGGTAGCCCCCACTGTCACCCACTGCATCTCCTCGGGCCGGGGGAGCTCCAGAAATGCCCTGGGTACAAAAATCTGACAATGTACGAAGCACGAAACCGACTCCTCGGGAGCACGGGGAGGATCGACTCCAACCACCCCAAACCTCACCAACCACCCCAAAACCACAACAAATCACCCCAAAACCACACTCAGGTACCCCCCAATTCCACCCACTGCAGCTCCTCGGGCTGGGGGAGCTCCAGAAATGCCCTGGGTACAAAAATCTGACAATGTACGAAGCACGAAAACGACTCATCGGGAGCACGGGGAGGATTGACTCCAACCACCCCAAACCTCACCAACCACCCCAAAACCACAGCAAACCACCCCAAAACCACACCCAGGTACCTCCCAATGCCATCCACTGCAGCTTCTCGGGCCGGGGAGCTCCAGAAGTGCCCTAGGTCCAAAGCTGTGCCAATGCCCGCAGTGCGAAGTCGACGCGCGGAGTTCACTTCATTCCCATTCCATCCCGCCCTGGCCATCGCAGGAGCTTTGGTTTTATTATTGCTAATTCCAAGCATAATAAATACACCTCAGGATCCTGGCTGATTTATTATCATTTTAAACAGGCTGATATTTGCAGCTTCTCGTGAATTCTCGCAGTGATGTCTATTTCCAATTTCAGCCTTGCTTTTCATTTCATTTGAGACGCCCCATCGGTATTAAAATCCAGTATTTAAAATATAATAATCACTTTCCCTGCCCCATTAGATATCTCTTAACTCCCTCAAACTGAGGGGATATGGGCAAGATTTGTTTTTTCTTGTCACCTTGTCAATCTGGAAGTTTTTTCCAAAGGCAGTTAAAAATCACTGAGCTGAACCGCTGGGTTTTATTCAGGTTTCTGAACATTTTCCGTTCTGTTCCTGCTTTTTTACAAGTTCAGATAATGAAGCTTGGTGGTCTCTTTATAACCATTTCCACTTTCTGTTTGCAGTTTGTAGAAATTTTATGCATTTTGGCTCCTGTTAGGAATAATTGAAAAGCTGGCAAATCAAATGGCAACTTTTTAAATCTTTGTGTTATCGATCACAGTTGGACTCGATGATCTGGAGGTCTTTTTTAATCGAGGTGATTCTGTGAATCCGAAGTCCATCTGGAGTTAAAATAAAGGATAAAACATCAAATCTTTGGGTGGTACCAACAGTGTCGTTCACTGAGAGACCCCTCTGATCACAGGGCATTGGTTTCTGTTCCTGAATATTTGTTTTTTACCGGATTTTCCTGTTGTGGAAGTTGTTTATGGAGTCATGGAGTGGGATGGGCTCGTGGAGAGCAGCTGGAGCTCTCCAGAATCATGGGATTTCCTCCTGCACACTCCAAACTTCCCTGAATTTTATCAGTCATAGATGGCTGGGATGGGCTGGGACAGGAGTTAAATCTTCCTCTCGGGAACAACTCCTAAAAGCTGGATATAAATCCCTCAGAGGGCAGCGACAGGAGAGCGCTCTGGGCATTTCCCTTCAGCCTTAAAAGCACTTACAGGAGATCAGAGCCCTGCCCTAAATAAATTCTGCCCTGATTTATTCCTTGGAGTGCTCATGGGCTATGGGAACACAATCCTCCTACAAATTCCCATGTCCATCTCTCTTAGCTTTGGATTCAGCGGGTCTGGATTTTCTTCTCCCTTCTCCAGCTCAACAACTCGTGGTGATTTTGCTGAACTCTGTGTCTTGATTTCAAACTTTTCCTTTATCACAGCTGATTTGGCCAGAATGGTTGGATGGATGACTTCCTATTCAGGAATTTTTTTCAAGTTTCTCTGTCAATATAGAAAATTAAATTTTTCATTTAAATTAAATTGTCTCCTGCTGGATGGAATCCTGAGGCTGTGCTTTGCATCCCAAGGACTTCCCAAAGGAATGATGGTGTCCAGGCTCTTCCAAAGATTGCCCCCCATCCCTTTGGTCAGTGAGTCACCATCACAAGGCCTGCTGGAATCAGGGCAGTTCCTCCAGGAGGGCGAGGAGGGAGGATCAGATTTAAGGGCAAAACTCCAGCTTGGCACCAAAACCTGATTAACAAAGATTAAATTGTGAGAAGGTGAAACAAATGCATTATCAGAAATCTGTCCTCTGCTTATTGAGGAGGAGGGCAGAGCAGAGCATGTTTTAAACTCATCTTTCTGTCCCTGGATGCAGTTGGGATGTTTCCAAACCAGGTTCTGAGTTTTCCCTCTGTGTAACATTTTTCACATTCAGTTCCTGCTGTGGGTTCTCTTCTTTATTGTGCTTTTCCAGGGGAGCCTCGTGGATGTGTCCGTGGTGTCCAACAGCGCCCAAATCACCTGGACCTCACCTGTCCCCGTCCCCACAGCCCCCCTGTGCCCCTGCCCACACTCAGGGGTGGGAGGCAAGGCAGGACTTGGCTCTTGGAGGGTCTGAGCTGTCATTTGCATTCGTGAAACACAATTTCTGCCCGGCTCCACCCCTTCTCCCTCCAAACCAGATGAAATATTTATTGGGTTGGAGTGTAAGGGCTCAGTGTTTCGTCTGCAGAGGAACAGGGGAGTCCTGGTTCTGACCAGAAATTTCTAAGGCTTCTTTGTGGCTACTAAACGTCGGAGGAAAAACCACAAATTACCATCGCCGTGGGGCTGGGCCCTGGGTCCTGGCTCCAGAGCTTCCCCCTCCCCTCCCGGCTTCAAGTGCTCTGCATCTGTGTCAATAAGTGCCCCGTGTCCCTGGCAAGCCAAGATTGAATGTGCACACACAGAATTAACCTCTGCCAGGGTGGGGGAAGAGCAGAGTTGTAATTACACACATTAAGTTGTAAATTAAGCTGTTACTGTGATTAACATATTTCTTTAATACTGAGGAACCTCCTTTCCCCCCCTAAACTCCTCACAATTCATCCCCTGTTTGTCGTTTTTCCTGGCTGCTCCTCAATTTTCTTTGCCCTGGCCGCAGCTAAGCCCAGTGGGGCTGTCCCACCTCCCTCCCAGGAGGCACCGGGTGCTTCCCCATCTCTTTGCCCAGATTTTGGGGGGCTTGGAAGCTCCTGGGTGCTTCCCCATCTCCTTACCCAGATTTTGGGGGGCTTGGAAGCTCCCGGGTGCTTCCCCATCTCCTTGTCCAGATTTTGGGGGTCTTGGAAGCTCCTGGGTTCTTCCCCATCTCCTTGTTTAGATTTTGGAGCTCTTGGAAGCTCCTGGGTGTTTCCCCATCTCTTTGTCCAGATTTTGGGGGGCCTGGAAGCTCCTGGGTGTTTCCCCATCTCTTTGTCCAGGATTTTGGGGGGCTGGGAAGCTCCTGGGTGCTTCCCCACCTCCTTGTCCAGATTTGGGGGGCTTGGAAGCTCCTGGGTGTTTCCCCATCTCCTTGTTTAGATTTTGCGGGGCTTGGAAGCTCAGTCTGTCCATCCCAACGTGTCTCACTCTCCTCCTATCCTCTCAATCTTCCCAGGAGATTAATTTGATGAGTTTTAGGAGTTTAATTAGTCCAGAGGTGGAGCTGAGCACCCCTAAGACAAAAGCATGTTGCATAAAGGGTTAAACCAGGGATATTTGGGCATATTTAGTGCTAATTTTTGTTGGAGATGGGAAAATGAGGAACATGGATGGAGAGATGGGAAAGTAGAGTCCATCCACCCAAAAATTCCAGGAACAGGAGCTCAGAGATCCCTTCTGGAGCAAAGCTCTGCAGAGCAGCTCCTCCTCATCAGCCCAAACTTGAGCCCCATCCTGTAAATAGTGTGGATTTCTGGGGTGGCTGTTAGAACCACTCTGACCCTTCAAACGTGAACTATTGTGCTCCCACAAGCTGCACTGCCTGGATTTATCCTCTCACAGATGGCTTTGCACTCCTTTCCAACGGGTTTTGTGAAATGAAAATATTATATTTGCAATTCATTGACGAAGATTTGGTAATCTTTCCAGTAAATTTTTCAATAAACATGGGTTTTTTTTAAAAAAAAGTCAATTGTTTATAGAAAAAGGACTACTTCAACAATATATCACCACACTTAGAAAAATTATTCTCAGGAAAACGTCCTTTTTTTTTTTTTTAATGAAAATATTTTTCTTAGAAATAACATTGGTCAGCTGTATTAATGATATTGGAAGAGTTCGAAGTGACAATGAGCAAACCATGAAAAATGGACAGAAAACAAACACAGAATCACTCCAGTCCTGGACTGCTTTTTAGTTATATTGGAGACATTCCAGGGCTTCCATTTTTCCACCAGTCTTTAATGGGCTCTCTGTTTGCATTTATGTTTTCCTGATCTTTCAATCTGCAGGAATGGCTGCTCCTGGCAGGACTCTTAGCATCACTCCCTCTGTCTCCTCTTTGGAGCCTGGGTGCCTCATTTTTATCCCCTGAGTTTGCAGGGAGGAAAGACCCCGATATGAAGGCAAAATGGGTAAATATGAAAAAGTTTGGGAATCGGGATTTCAGCGGCGGCCTGAGCCTCCATCAGTGGATTTAACTTGCACACGCACTCCCTGGAAAAATCCCTGCCCCCGAGGGTTTATGCCAATTAAAATTTTAAAATGACATCAGTGAAATTAACCTAAATTTTGCCTGACCTGGAATTTAGGTCAGTTTAGATCATCGTCTTAGCAGGGCTGTCTAAGATTCAAAGGAGAGCCTTGGAACAGAAACGTCCTTCAGAGCAGAGGTGGGTCCTGCACAGGCAGCCCCAGGATGGTGGGAGATGATTCCCAGAACTCCTCTGGCTGCCTGTGCAGAGGCTGATGTGAGAAAATGCCCAGAAAGTGGCTGAAGTTGCACAGTTGGTGCCTGAGGGGCACCAGCAGCTGAAAGGTGGCTCCAAGATGGGTTTGGGACACAGAGCAGCTCTGTCCTGCTCCTGCAGCCCAGGTGGGGCTGGGGGTGAAGGCAGAGCCCAGAGAGCTCTGGAGAGGTTGGGTTGGGTTGGGTTGGATTGGGTTGATTGGGTTGGGTTGGGTTGGATTGGATTGAATTGGGTTGGGTTGGGTTGGTTGGGTTGGTTGGGTTAGTTGGGTTGGGTGGGTTGGGTTGGGTTGGGTTGGGTTGGGTCGGGTTGGGTTGGATTGGGTTGGGTCGGGTTGAGTTGGGTTGGGTTGGATTGGGTTGGGTTGAGTTGGGCTTGGTTGGGAGGACCTCAAAGGCCCCCTCAGCCCAGCCCTGCCATGCCCAGGGACAATTCCCACAGACCAGGTCACTCCAACTGGCCTTGGGCACATCCAGGGATGGGGCAGCCAAACTGCTCAATTCCACTCCTTCATATCCTGAGATGATGATGATGATGATGATGATGATGATGATGATAATGATGATGATGATGATGATTCCACAGCTCTCTGGATGGTTCCATCATTGAAAATGCTAAAAACATTAAAAAAACCCAACCCAGCAGTTGCCCACTGCTTTCAGTGCTTCTCACCCTGTACCACACCTTCTCTGGTTCCCTGCTCCCAAATTTTCTTGTAGCAATTCGTGCTGTTTTCATCCTCGTGCATAACTTTTGGTGATAATTGGCATGAAAAAAAGAGGAAAAAAAAAGCTGGAATAAAGTAAATTAAAATAATGGAGAAGCTGATCATCACATGCATGTACATGGAATATTTATGGCCTGCATTTGCAGCCTGGCTGTATTTTACTTTTCTTTCTTTTCCAGGGTGGACAGAAATCCAAATTTATATTCAGTGCATTTCAGCAGCAGCAGAACTCTCCTTTCCCGTGGAGCACCACACACAATTAAACATCTTCCACTTCCCTGAAGAACCTGTGAGTAAACCTGTTGTAGTTGAGACAATCACAGTTCAGACAGAGGCAATACAACACACTCCATTTTCAACAGATTTCAAACTTGGTTTTATTCTGGCATGAGTGCTTTTTATCCATTCTTATAAAACTCATCAGTTTACACTCATTGGTCACAAAGACAAACCAAGAGCTCATTGGAACAGGCAGGTTTCTCTTATTTCTCCTCCTTTCTCTCTTGGTTTCTGTGTCAGTGACCTTGGTAGGAAATTCTACCAGGGCTGAACATGGATCCTCTTATCAAACTCCTCTCTGGCTCACAGAACTCGCTGTGAAACCTCTTCCACTCAGTCCCAGCGCTGCCGAGCCCTGCAGAGCTCGCTGCTATCAAGCGGTGGCAGCAGGCAGCTTCGCTAGAAATCCCTGCCCGGCCCTGCCAGCCCCACCCGCTGGAAACAGAGCCGGGATTTAGAAGGTGTGAGCTGGCAGGGCAGCGGAGCCTGCGAAATGTAAGAGCGGCGGTCGCCCCTTCTCGGGAGGCTTTGACAGAGAGCAGAGCCGAGCGGGACACTGGGATCCCATTCAGCATCGGCGAGTGGGAGAAGTGTCGGGGAAAAGGGAGCGCTGCCATCCAGAAGGGAGCCGGGCGTGCTCCGCTCCATCCCTGCCTGCCAGCCCTGCGGCTGGAGCGCCTTTGGTTTGTTTTCCAGCGAGGGGGGGCTCGCTGGATGCTTTCCACGGGAATAGCTGTGAATTGTCACGGTATCAGTGCGTGGGGTGGGTGGGTGGGGAGGCTGAGAGCTGTCTGGGCTGCCTTTCCGAAATTTCTCTCTCTGGAGAGAGCTGAGGTCACCTCCGCAGAGCATCTGCGTGCTGCGCAGAGGGATGAGGGCTTCCAAGGACTTGGGCACGGGCAGCGCCACGCTCGGCAGGGTCACAGCGCTCTCCTTCTGCAGGGCTCAGGCCAAGCTCCAAGGGGCTGAATGGAGACAGAAATCTGTCCCAGTGAGAGAAATCTCTGTCCCAGGGAGAGAAATCTCCGTCCCAGTGAGAGAAATCTCCATCCCAGGGAGAGAAATCTCCGTCCCAGTGAGAGAAATCTCCATCCCAGTGAGAGAAATCTCCATCCCAGTGAGAGAAATCTCTGTCCCAGGAAGAAATCTCTCCCAGGAGAGAAATCTCCCAGGAGAGAAATCTCTGTCCCAGGGAGAGAAATCTCCATCCCAGTGAGAGAAATCTCTGTCCCAGGGAGAGAAATCTCCGTCCCAGTGAGAGAAATCTCTGTCCCAGGGAGAGAAATCTCTGTCCCAGTGAGAGAAATCTCCATCCCAGTGAGAGAAATCTCTGTCCCAGGGAGAGAAATCTCCGTCCCAGTGAGAGAAATCTCTGTCCCAGTGAGAGAAATCTCTGTCCTGTGAAGGTGTTCACAGGGGTCCCAGGATGAGTCAAGAGACGAGAATCTTGACTCCATGTTTCAGAAGGCTGATT